>NW_026000241.1:21320102-21510466 GCF_001458135.2 Marmota marmota marmota
CCCCCCCCCCCCCATTACCTTAAAATGTCCCTACCTGAATGCTGTGCTACCATTTTAGGGGGATCTCCACAAATATCTATGTTTTCTGGAAGCATCCTTCCTTCCGTCTACCCTTTATCCCCTAGCAATTAGTCCACCCCTTTATCCCCTAGCAATGCTTCTCAAACCTCAGTGTGTGTGTGTGGATCACATGATCTTATTACACATGAGGCTCTGGGGCAGCAAGTCTGCAGGGTGACCCCAGATGCTGTGTTCCTAACCTGCTCCAGGGCGATGACCAACTTTCTGGTCTACAGACTACACCTGCCAATATAGCAACTGGATGCTTGTCAAAAGAATACTTATGACATGAATTGGATATATTGCCAGAGAAAAAGGCAGAAAAAGAAGAAAATGAACAGCTTTTGAGCATCTATCATATGCTGAACACTGTTAGCTCATTTAATGCTGTTTCTTACCTCAGTGTCTTTAATTAAGCCAGGCTTTCCATGTGGGAATGTGTTTTATCCAGGTCCTCATTTTCTAGCTACTAAGTTCTGCATTAGCTTTCAAGACTCAGTCCAGGTATCCAGTATTCAGTAGATCTTTTCCTGAAAGGAAGAAATCTAAACCTGATTCATTCTGTATCCTGGATTCCTACCAGGATCTGGCACTCATTTATGGTTTAAGTATTATAGGAGAAAAGAAAAACAAAGCAAAACAAAACCAGACCTTTTCTTGTATTCTCTTAGGTTCAGGATCTGAGGACTATAAATTAAACTTATATGCAACAGATTAGGAGAAAAAGCATACACATTTTATTTAATTTTACATGCATGGAAGCCCCAAAGAGAAATGAAAACCCAAACAAGCAGACTAATAAGCTTATGTACCATTTTAACAAAGGGATGTAAACTGTGGAGAGGTGATTAAACCCAACCAGGGCAGGAAGGGGTGGAGGGGGGTGTTAGGCTTTCAGAACCAGTGAATTGTGGGGAAGCAATAATTTGGGGGACATTGGAAGACAAGGGTTATTTTGGTAAAGTGTCTTTGTGTGCACTTGTCTTGGTGCTAGCTTTTCCATCTTCTGAAGAGGGGATTTGTCCGTCCTCAGTTCTCAGAAGTTTTTTTGCTGACAGATAAAGGAGGCTCTGAGAAGGCCTGTGTCTGCATCTGTTGAGTTTCAATTGCCTTTAGCTCAAAATGATCCATCTGCCAAATCAACATTCAATATATATTTCATAAGGAATGGGGAAATCTAAACAACAAACCTGGGAAGTTGACATCAACCCAGATTTTATAAATGAGGCAACTGGGGCTTCAGGAAGTTACCCGACTTTACCAAGATTATAATGGAAAGAGACAGTATTCACCCAAGAGTATATTAGTTTAAGATCAGAATACCTCAAGTCTCAAAAAAAATATGCTGTTTGTACAAGTAGGAGGTATAGTTGGACATAACCTAGTTGTCCATCCTTTGGGGACAAGATAAGCAAAACATGTTGGAAGTGTAGTACTAGAATACACTAAGTAGCAGAAAGAAGCAACGGATCTGTGGAATACTTACACAAGCAATCTGGCTAAAGTTTAAAAATATTGTAGTACTGAGAGTAAAAGGTAAGAAATAGAAAAATCCATAAACTTAATTTATGCACACCAAGTAGTTTCCAAAATAACCTTAAAATTCTAGATTATTCAATCTAGCACATTAAAGTTTTCACATGTAACAGGGAAGGAAGTTGAAACTGGAAATGGGAATGAAAGGCGATCATTGCATAAAATGAGGAAGTGGCTTTACATGGAGTGAAAAAGTCAGCTTGCCAAATTTAGGAGCATGACCACCTCAACTGTCCATACCTTAAGCTCAGATGATACAACAATGTACCACCCACAACCTCCTGAATCAAAGTGGAAAATAAAACGTGAGGGAGATGTAGAAGGATATAGATAGCCAGGGCCAGATGGCGAGCGAGGAAGCCAACGGCAGGTCCAGACCAAAAGAGCAAGAAGAGGGTCTTCCAATGAGGTCCACTTCTTGGTTGATGAAAGTGCTTGTGGACACAAGTGAGGGACCCAATCAGACAGACTTGTGTATACTTGTGCTCCTAAGCAGAGGATCCAATAGAAAAACTAAAATAGATGCATGAACATGGTGGGCACCAATTGTAAGTACAGATGACCAAGATCGGGAACAGACCTCATGGATAAGCAAGCTGTCTTTATTAGGTGGTGGTGGAATAGCACATGGCACATTTTCAGGGGAGAAAATGGTGACTGATTACAAATGGTGTTTGTTTTGATAGGTCTTAATGAGAGTTAATCATAGCAGAATGTTTATGGTGATTTAATCATTAGAGACTTGGGACATGCTGGCTAGGCCATCAGGAAACTAGTTTTGCTGGTTAAAAAAATATAACTTAGAAAAACAGCTGTAAAACCTTGGAACTCATTGTTATTGGGATAAAAGTCCAGAGCCTATAGCCCATCTGTTTTCCTTCCCCTCCAGGACTCAGTATTATTGGGAAAGGATGACCCTGCAGAGCCCAGGGCCCATTGTGTGCCTTCCTCTCCTCCCCTCCGGGATCACACTGTCCTCCTTTTCTCCCTGGGGTCTGTTATTTTCCTGTTCTTGGGAATGTTATTTTCTATATCCTTCACCAATGAACAACAGCGAGGCAAGCATGGAAAAGGGAGGAGAAAATAAAAGGAGGAAATTACAGAAACCACAAAAAGAACAAACCCAACTTCCCCAACCTACTCCCAGCTCTGGAGCTCCTTCTCTTCAGAGAGGTCTGTTACTGTCCCTTTTGCAATGAACCTGCTGCTTGCTTGCTATCTTTGTGTCCTGTTCTTTAATTCTTTGCTGAACAGAGGCAGTGAACCCTTTTTTTCTTTTGTCTTCTCAAGTGATTCTTAGAGACCCCAAACAGATCTGTCTTAAAGACACCTGGCTTTGGGTCACCAAACCAGGTCAAGAATAGCAAAACATAAGTTGCCAGAAGGCCCCACAGAATTCTCCCCAGTGTCAAATTGTCCTTTGTGTATAAATGTGAGTTAGTTAAAGCTGCATTACCTCTGAGAATGAGGAGCTATATAAATGCTAATTATGCCTGAGCAAACTTAATCTCCTATTTACCACTTAGGGAATTTCCTTTTCAACTCATCTTCAAAGGAGGAAAAAAATCTGTTGTTATTCTCACCAATGTTAATTATTATAAGAGTTAGGCATAACATGAACCATGAAGGAAGAAAAGATAATATCTGATGTTGGTGAGGGTGGAAGAGTAGGCTGCTTCTGGTGTTGTTGGTGGGAGTATAAATGGACACAGCTCACATCCTTTCTTCAAATCCCTGGTTATAGGAATTCATCCTGCAAAACACTGTGAAGGCATATGCACCAGAATGGCCATTTCAGCAATGATTGTCATTGATAAAGGAGAGGAAGCAAAACTCAAATATCCTTTAGTATGGAAATAATAGAGCAAATGGTATATCAGGAACTGTTCTAAAGAATGAAAATCTTGTACATACTAATCTAGAAACAGCTTTTTAAAATGAAATGTTTCCAAAGAATATTGCTAATAAAAAAAAACATATGGTAGAAGAGCATTTATAATATGACACCAATTTGGTATTTTAAAGAAGAAAAGGAAAATAAAACATGTTAGAATGTGTGAAAAAACAAAGTTGAATACATATGCTCTGATTTGTTAACAGTGATTATTTCTAGGGCATGAGATTGGAGGAACTTCCATTTTAGATATTATGTATATATTAAAGAGTTGTGTGTCAACCAACTCTGCATTAGATTTTATACTTAGAAAGAGGACAATAAAGATTTGTTGGTTCCCTAGCATATTGAGGAGATGGAAGTTCAAGAAGGTCTCCCTTAGTCTTCCTACACTGTGTACTAAAGACTTCAAGGCAATATGCTGTGAGAACTTGTGTTGATCAGTTAGATGTTTTATGGTCAAGGGAGTTTACTAAAAGAAATTAGTAGCTTATTATGAGAACAAAATGTTTCCTCTATAACCAAGCAAAAACTATCAGCAAGTGACTCATAGTGGGGTAGGGAGGGGGAGCATGGTAGGAATAGATGAATTGTGGATAGGGAAGAGGGGTAGGAGGGAAAGGGAGGGGGCAGGGGATTAGCAAGGATGGTGGAATGTGATAGACATCATTATCCAAAGTACATGTATGAAGACACGAATTGGGTGTCAACCTACTTTATATACAAACAGGGATATGAAAAATTGTGGTATATATGTGTAATAAGAATTATAATGCATTCTGCTGTCATTTTTAAAAAATCAATAAAAAAAAACTATCAGCAAGAAGTCCAAGCCAGAACAAGTATTTATACACAGAAGGACCCTAAGAAAATGTATGATGCTCTAAAAAGAAGCTACTGGTTTTTATAACAACATCTCTAATATTCTGAACTGATCATTCTTTTCAATATATCTTTCACTGAATCATAGGACATGTTCTAGTATGCAGTTGCTCTTAATGTATTTGTTCCATCCTCCTCCCTAAAAAGAACAGTGAGTCAGGCAGTAGGGAAAATCCCAGTACAGTAAAGAAGAAATTATTAGGACTTCAGTTGAAGTTACCTTGGGGCACATTAACAGCATCATGCCTAGTTAGGACCCTGGCATCTCCCAGGGAGGCTGCATGCAGTAAGCTGCAGGAAGCTGAAGAGCCTGCATCATCTGGGTGAGGAGGTGCATGGGAAGGGGTGTCTGCAGGTCAGGAGGTATACAGGAAGGGGTGTCAGCAGCCCACGGCTTTGCATTCTGTTTTCGGGGAACCAATATCTTTTGTAAGTCATGGTAGGGTATCAACGAAGAGAGCCTCAAATAAGAGTTTGGAGATGTGGGATGAATCTTGTCTGTATCACCAACTAACTTGTTTATTTCGAACAAGTCAGTTGTCTTTTCTAGGTACCTGTTTCCTTATTTGAAAATGAGACTAAACATAATACATATATAGTCAATCATTCACCAAATCAGATGGTTATGAGGATTAAATAAGTTAATGCTTATAAAGTGCTTAGTTCAAATGATAGGTAGTTAGCACTTGATACATAATACAAATGATGACTGTCATTATTGATAATACAAGATATACTCTGAGATCAGTAACATTTCAGATGGTTTACTGTTTATCTATATAACAAATTACAATCAATGTTTATAAACTCAGACAATTTCTATGGGTTAGGAGATTGGAAGTGATTTAGGACAGTGTCCCTCAGGGTGTCTCATGAGATATTAAACCAACATAGTCTTTTCAAAACTTGACTGGAGCTAGCAGATTTCCCTTTCAAGATGGTCACTAACATGTCTGGTAGGTTAGGGCTGTTATTGGTAAGAGGCCTTGACACTTCACCATGTGGACCAGTTCATAATTCTCCCTGAGGAGCCTCATGACATGATCTGTGGCTTCTAAAATTAGTGATCTAAGAGAGCAAGAGGAAGCCTCAATTTCACTATACCATACCCTTGGAAGGTATGGAATAGAAGAAGTCACATTATTAGGTAGCTAGTCATCCATAGCAGGAAAAGAAGGACTTCCCTGCGTGACCATGAAGGCTAACCCCTGGAAGATGGGGGCCTGGAGTGTCAAAACCTTCCCAGCCATAATTAATTACATCCCCTTAAGAAAATACTATTGTTTCAAGATCATGTCACACCCAACCAGGTGGCCAGGCTCCTCCCTCATCACCAAAATCTGTCACAACTGCCCCAATCCCTCCTTGTGATCAGGACACTTCAGACCCTTATATAGTTTGCTGAGTGAGTGTTATTCTAAGGGTAATGAACAGATTAAGAGAACATGAAAAATTGAGTCAAGAACACTAGAGCTCAGAAATCCTTTAAAATCTCTGATGGCCAATCTTTCTGTTCTCTGAGAGGGCTCACTCTCTCTCTCTCTTGAGAGTGTCCCCCTCTTTTCTTTCCTTTCCCTCTCCGTTCTAATAAACTTATGCCTAGTACTCTGAGTAACGTATCTGAAGTCTTTATGGTGCTATGACAAGAAGTGGTAAGAAAGGACCACGGTGACTGCCTAAGCTCCATGACAGACCCTTACCTGATAACATTTGGTGTTTGTTGCCCAATTTTGCCTGATCTTGATAGGGGACAGACAGATGTGTGAGGTGGAAATACAGGTTAAGGGAATAATTCTATAAAATGGGCTCACTGTGCTGACCCCCACATGCTTTCTTTTCTAAGAAGCAACTTGGCTGCAGTCCTCCCTGGCATAAGTGGACAGGATATGTCACATTCCTCAGCAAACTACCTGTTTTCTGCAGGAGAAGTGCAGGCCCCATATAATGTTGATAAGAGGAACCCAAGTTACTCTGAAGGGGGAGACTTTTTTGACCCTTTTCACAGATCGGATCCTGGAACTCAAGGAGATAAAAACTGTAAGAATTTAGAACTGGTCAGCATGGACCAAAGGGACTTAGAATTCTACGGCAGTGAGGACTTGAAAGTCCAGTGTCATCCTGTTGTCTGTCAAAAGTCAAGAGGTGGACCTGGGCAGAACACTCTGGAACCTAATAAAGGAGATATGAAAGTTACAGATATGAAAATGTATTCTGATAAAGGAAATTAAAAGGAAAAGAAATGTTTCTGGAGGAGAAAGTATTTTGTATGGAAAGGTCTAAGTAAGTTACAAAAGATTTGTGGAAGATAAATCTCAAAAAATTTGTATATGTGTTTATGTTGACTGAAATTGTCATATTCATTTCAAGTTATTTCAAGGGTCAAAATTGAATGTACTGATATAAAACCAGAATATAATTCTCTATGTGCTAAAATAGCAAGCTTTTCTTAAAACATGAATTTACTCTTGTTTATCAATACAATTCCTTGAATCTATAGGTTTTTTTTATTATTATTTTTTATAGGTTTTTATTATGTAGGGTAACTAAATCTTAAATGAATTAGGGTTTGTTTAAGTACCTGTCTGTTTTAAAGTCTTCTAAATGATTGCTTCATAACTGGTAAACAACTGTTATTTTAGGTTTGACAATGTATTTGACACCCTAAATACATGTGACTAGATATATGCATACATCTGAGGGCTAAATATGTTTGAGTTTTGTCTAAGTGTTACATAAAAGTTTATAGAATAAAAGCTATGTGGTTTAATATAAGCAAGTTAATGTATAAATATTCTCTTATAATATCTGCACTTTTTCTAATTTATTTTTTTGTTTATATATGACACCAGAATGCATTACAATTCTTATTATACATAGAGAGTACAATTTTTCATATCTCTGGTTGTATACACAGTATATTCACACTAATTCCTGTCTTCATACCTGTACTTTGATTAATAATGATGCTTACATTCCACCATTATTAATAACCCCATACTCCTTTCTTTTCCCTCCTACCCCTCTGCCCTATCTAGAGTTCGTCTATTCCTCCCATGATTCCCCTCCCTATCCTACTACAAATCAGCCTCCTTATACCAAATAAAACATTTGGCATTTGGGTTTTGGGGATTGGCTAACTTCACTTAGAATTAAATATCTGCACTTTAAACATACAAAATGGCCACATTGTCATTTAAAAAATGGTTTATATCTGTTTGCTTTAACTAAATAAAAATGTTAATATTGTATAAATTGAGATGCACTGGGACATCAAATAAATAAAATATTTATTTTATTTATAAATAAATAAATAAATAAAGGCCTATTTCTGATCATTAGCAGTGTTTCCTAAACTTATTAGGGATATAAAGGTATTCTTGGATTTTTATTAGTGCTACTGATCTATGCAGACCTATGATGATAGTTATCCCACAGTATAGATTCTAAATTTTACTTTGAAAGTTAAAACGAAGTTAGTCTAAGGACATCTGTATAATTTTGATCAATATTACTGGCTTCTTTGTATATTTGATGTATTCATGTTCTCTAAATATACAAATCTTTTAAAATGTGAAGCTTAGGGAGGGCACTTTACCAAGTTGGTGTTCTCCAAGCTAAAACTGTTTGTAATAATAGTCTCTCAGATTTATATAAAAATTCCAAATTTAGTAGGGAATCTATAACTGTCATTTGATGTTTTGTAAGTGAATAACAATAACCTGTCATCAGTAAGTTACACATAAAAATTTTATGTTACTCTTGACAGTGGGATGGAAATTTAAGTGTATTTTTGGAAAGGTAATACAGAGAGCCTGATTTACTTAAAAGTTGGCAATGTGGAACATGGAGACATTTTGCCACTTTTTTCACAAGAAAAGAGTTTAAGAGCTCTCTTAGCCTTTGTTTGGTTCATATTTCAAATGTAGTAAATATTATATTACCTGATGTTCACATCGACTCAGGAAAAAATATATGAGAACTTTGTATAATGGTACTTAAATATAAAACACCTTACCTAAGATTTGCCAAGAGGCCATCCTCACCTAGCAAGAGGCCCATGACTGTCTCAAATGAGATTCTGGCCAAGTGAGAATTAACATTCCCTTTGGCCCTAGGACGGTTTTCAGTCTGTGGGAGCCAGACTTTAAGATGGGTCCCATGAATCTCACCCCATGGTTTTGGCTCCCCTGTGTGCTTCCCTCCCACATTAGGAAGGGAGCTGACCTGCATGACCAGTTGAGCACTAGGAAAATGATGACTGTGATGCTGTGGACATTATAGACATTAAAATTGAAACACATTACTTCTACTTCAAGACGAGGGAAACTGGCCTGTTGGGTGTTTAAACTATAACTGGAAAAAAGTCAAGGATGTAAAAGTACTAAGGATATTTTGGCCCTTGCCCTCTAAGGTCAGCCAGGACTCAGGGAACAACAGGATCCCTCTAAGGGTCCTGAAACTCTGGTGACTCACCTGTCCTCCTAATTAGGGTGATCGTGTGAATCCTAAAGGACAGGAAGTGGACATCTGCAAAGAAGAGGTTATTGGAAAGGGAAATGACCCTGATGCTTCCAGGTGAAGCCATGTGTGTTCAGCAAGATCCTGACCCATCCTGGCAGATGACACAACTGGTAGAAGAAAGCTAAAGGAGACGAGCGGCTTTTCACAAGTTCCCAAGAGTGACCCCTGATGAATCTCAGCTGACCTTAAAGGTAGATAGGAACGAGATCGATTTTGATCAATTTGATCTTAAACACCCAGCAGAAAAGTATAACCAAAGAAGACATACCATTATGAGAATGGAACTTGAGATGTACATTTGCATCAGCACTAACTAACCAGGAGTCTGACAACTGCAGCTATGGATGTCTGGACTAGCCTCATGCTAAATACTCTTATGTCCATGTCCTACCTGATAGAGAACAAAGACTTCAACTTTGCACCCTTTCAGCAGGAAGCAGCCAAACCAAATGCATACTTAAATATTCTAAAAGAATTCAGGGACCCAAGACTTTGACCTGGAGGAATGGGAGACATGCTAGATAACTAGTCGCCATGATCAGGTGAGCAGGGAAAGAAATATAGGGCAACTGAAAACCACAGGGAGCTTTCTTGGACAAACACCTTGAAGATGGGGGCCTGGTATGTCAAAACCTCCCCCAACCATAATTAACTACATCCCCTTAAGAAAAAACATTGTTTCAAAATCATGTCACACTCTATACTTATTACCAAAAGTCTGTCACAAACACCCCAACCATACCTGTGACCAGGACTTCCCATATATTCAAAAAAAAGTTTGTTGAGGGTTATTCAAAAGATAATAAACAGATTAAAGGGGCATAAAGTTGAGAAAAGAACACTGGGACCCAGAAATCTTTTAAAACCCCTGACTTGGCCATTCCTTCTCCTCTCTCCCTTGAAAAGGTCCCCTTTTTACATTTTTTTCCTGTCACTTCTAAAAAACTCACACCTGCTACTCTGAGTGACATGTTTAACATCTTCCTGGTCTGATTTCAAGAATGGGTGAGAAAGGCTGTCTCAGCTCTGGGATGGACCCTTGCCCTGTAACAACATGTCTTCATTCATTTCTTCATTCGTTTCTTTTTTCAAAAACAACAACAACAACAAAGAACTTTATTTTGGATTGTGGTACTGGTCTAAAGTTGAGAGTTTATATCTGGTGATGATTTTCTTGCTGGTAGACTCATTGTGGTGCCGGGCATTTCATGGAGAGAGACAGGAGGCCTGGGGAGACCTAGCCAAACTGGCTGTTATAGTAGATTCACTCTCCAGGTAACCCATTAACTGTTAATCCATTAATCCACTAATCAGATTAAATGGAGCCCTAATCATCTCATAGAGGTCCCACTGGTTCACTACTTAATATCTCATAATGGGGATTATATTTCCACATGAGTTTCACAGAGGACCAACCACAGCATCACACACATCATTTTCCTAGTGTTCAAACTGGTCATGCAGGTCAGCCCTACCTAGTATGGGAGCGGGGCACACAGGGGAGCCAAGACCATGGTGTGAGATTCATGGAACCCATCTTAAAGTCTGGCTGCCACAGACTGAAAACCATCCTTGGGCCAAATAGGATGTTAATTCTCACTTGACCAAAATCTCGTCTGAGATAATCATGGGCTTATTTCTAGGGGATCAGAAAAGAATCAGTTGGAAGAAAGCAAAGGTAAATAAATTATGATATCTATACTCAAGATATTTACTGTCTAGGAGAGAAAACAGCTAATGAGGGCAGGGAAAGAAACTTGTGAGTCATTATTTTATTTCTTGGGTAAACAGCAAATAATCATCATAATCATACTATTAACCAACACATACTGAGGGTTAGCTGTATGCTAGGGAATGCACTGAACTTCTTACAGGTAGTAGCTTCCTCAATGCAAGCAACTCTGCCCAGTGAGTACTATTATCATCCTGCAATTGATATATAGAGGAATTAAGTAGCAACAGTCCCAAGATCAATCCAAGAGTTCAATCATGGATTGAAATTCTGTTTGGAGAGGTCAGCTCCAATTTATATTTTTAACTGCTGCATGTATCAGTCTGGGTTTGATCAGGAAAGCAGAACCACCAAGAGTATTATGGAATGAGGAATTTATCATAACAATGAGACCTTATAGAGCAGTGGGAAGAATTAGAGAACTAAAGATCCACAAATAAATGTTGACAGACCAAAGAAAGGTCAGGTATTAATCTGCTAGGGCTGCCATATATAACAAAGTACTATGGAGTGGGTCGTTTGAGCCACAGAAGTTCATTTCTCAAAATTCTGGTGGATACAAGTCCAAGATCAAGGTGGAAGCAGGACTGGTTTCTCCTAAGCCCTCTTCCTGGGGCTTGTAAAGAGCTATTTTCCTCTGATGTTCTCACATTGTTTGCCCTCTGGGCTTGTCCGTGTTCTAATCTCTTCTTCATATAAGGACCCCTTGTCACAGGGCCCACACATATAGTCTCATTTTAGCCTTATCACCTCTTTAGGGGCCCTAACTTCAAATACAGCTGTTTCTGAGGTCCTGGGGATTAGAGTTTCAACCTATGAATGTTGAATGCGTTCAGCCCTAAACCCGTTGCTCTTCAGCCCCGGGGTGGGCAAATGAGTCCAAGTTTTCAGGGAAACCTAGAAGCTACTAGATACATCTGGCAGCTTCAGGGGGACTGCAGAGGGTGTGAATGTAGCAGTCCATGGATGTTGGTGGCTCTCTGTGACAAGTGCTTTGCCAAGTTCACATTTGTGATGGGCCTGGATTCTACACCGCTCATCAGGACAGGCCATGGGAAAGGAAAACTGGAAGTGCAGAGGGAAGGGAAAAGACCTTGTCCTCGGTGTCTCCTCCCAATGCCTCCCGCTAAATTGAACTTCAGATTGTAACGGCTACTGCTTCAGGTCCATGTCCCAAATCTTACACAATTTGGCAACTCTAATTCAGACTATAAAAGAAAAGGAATTTGGGGAAATACGGTCCCAAGTATAACCAAGTTTTCAGAAGAAAATGCAACAGACTGTGCAATCCTGCATCTCTGGTATTAAGCTGCCTCTGGAGAAGAAAGAATCTCTAAAATCTCTTATTTTGAAGTACTCTGGGTTTCCATGGTCAGCCGTTAAAAAATCTTGCAGCCTATTAGAATCACAAATAAGCCCTTTGAAACCAGATCTAAAATGAATTATCAATTCATGATTACATACACCAAGGGGAAATAACTTGCATAAAATGTTTATTGTATGTCAGGCACGATGCTAGGATCTTTTTATGTATTGTGTCATTTAATATAATAGCTTCCTAAGTAGTGTTATTGACACACCTGATTTGAAAATGAGAGAACATTGACCCAGAGGGATAAAGCATTTTTCTCACAATCATATAGTTAGTAATAATAAAAGTAATGACTGACTTTTACTGAATGCTTGCTAAGTGCCTGACACTGTGATTTAGCAGCATATTATCAATTCTTATTACCACAATGTTTGAGTCAGAGGCTATTATTATTCTTGCTTTTCCATGGAGGAAATTGAAGTACAGAATATTTCAATGTATGAAATGTCATCCAAGGTCATTCAGCAGCTCACCAGTGATGCCACATGTGGCAGGGACAATTGTGCTTATTAAACATTCTATCTGGTCTCTCATCTTCCAGGGTCCTCAGTTGTGGCCATGTGACTACTTAGGGACAATGGACTTTCAGCAGAAAGTAATGTGTATTACTGAGCTGAAATGTAGAAGAGTGTGAAGTTTCTACTTTTCCTCTTCTCTTCCTGGAGCCCCTGGAGTAATACCATATGATGGAGTGACTCTCAGCCTGGGTCCCTGAATGACTGCATGGTGCACAGCCATCACCCTGCTGATTGTGGAGGTAGAACATAAGGAGGAAGTAGACCTCTTTTATGTTGAAACAAAGGGGTTTAATTTTTTTTCCTTTAGCACATCCCTTGCTAGTGTGTCTCCTGGAACCTATGACTTTTTTTTTTTTTTTTTTAACTACCAAGCTATGCTATCTTTGCCAATTTGATAGGGTGGGATGACAACTAATGTGTGAAGCAATATATGTGATTGTTTTCCAAAAATAAGAAAGCACAACAAGATAGCAAGATGTCATGAAAGATTCCCTCTAACCACAAATCCTGGACTCACTGAGGTCAATTATGGTAATCAGTGATGAGCCTCCTTGGAATAATCTCAAGGAATAATGGTAAAATTTTGCCTGATTAGTGTGGCTGTGTTTCCTAGAAGTGGAGAAAGGAAAGGAGAACAAATAGAGATCTAGAACATGGGTCAGTCAGCTATGGACTGCCACCTGTGTTTATAGACAAAAGTTTTATTGGGATACAGTAACCCCTTCACTCCTTGTTCATCCAATTATATTTTGTTTATGGCTAATTTTTGGTTGCAACAGCAGAGTTGAATATTTGTGACAGAGATCATATGACCCACAAGGCCCAAAATATTTGCTCTCTGGCAGTTTACAGAAAAAGTTTGCTGACCTCTGACTTAGAGGTACTGAAATATGAGCAAGAGGCATAAGGCTTTTCAGGAACCCTGAAAGACCTTCCTTCCAGAGCTTCCCAAGGGGCCTGCCTATGTCCTGAAAATTCCCTTCTTAGTCACACTTTCAGGTTAAATTAAGGCCTTAAAGGGGCCCATAAAAATGCAAATGAATTATCTGCTAACTCATTACCCCAATTAACTCCAGGATACTAATTCCTTTCCTGGGTCCTGTCTGTCTTTATTAGTCTCCTGGGAGAGCAGTGACTGCAGAGGGGGTGGAGGGAGCAGAGGAAAGAGTTTGGATAGGCTAAGAGCAAGGTTGGAAGGTTTCTGTTAAACCACTGTTCAGCCTGACAAATGGAGAATCAGCATGATTTGCTTGAGAATTTAGACGGAGGGGAACTCAAGAACCACTCCTCTGTAGGTAGATGCAACCGAATTTCTGTGAATGTGTACCAATATTAGGGTAAAGGGTGGGTAGCATCTCTCTGATTTGGGAAACACAAAGGCACATACTCTTGTGAATGACATAACACCTACTCTGTGGGTAAGTGTCCTCTTTCTAGAATCTCTGGCCCTGTTTTCTGATTGATTAAATTTTATGCATATGTCAGGATTTAGTTTAAGCTCATCTCCTCCAGGAAGCTGTCCATCACTGACCAAGAGTGGGTGAGTTGTTCCCTTAGTGTCCAGCATTATTCCTATTATCAATACTTCCCAGGAAATTGGGGCTCATATTCTAGGTCCCATGCTTTTTAGAGAACTTCCTTCCCTTGAGGACAGCATTTCTCCCTTGGGGTGAAGAGTCCTGCCCTTCTTCTAGATCATTCTCTATAATTAAAATCCTACAATTTCCAGCTCATATGACCGTAGACTGCTTCCAGGTACCTGCAGAGGCAAGTTCTATAGTCCCCATAAGTGCTAGGGATGGGCCTATCTCTCATAGTGCTTTCCTTATGGTATTACCTTGATTCTTGTGCCATTAGACTGTGAATGAATTGGGGGCGGGCATTCCTCCCAATTCCTAGCTGAGTAATTGTCTGGTGCTTTGTTATTTGCTGCATTGCAGAGCAGCATCTTGAAACAGGGCTGTATGACAGCCCTCATGACTTCCCATCTGAAGAAATCCTTTTGTAGAGGCTGAAAATTCACCCAGGTTCTCTCCTCTGTGGATCATCTGCAAAATTCTGTTGCCTGAAGGCTGCCGGGCTAGAAATGAGCAAGGAGTGCTTCCTGGCAGACTTTAATTCTACTACATGACCTATTTCTAAATGATGAAGCATCTTTTAAAGAGATGATGAAATGAATGAACTTGCAAAACTGTAATGAGACTGTGCAGCCTAAGAAGCTTTGAACTTGGAATGCTTGGTGGTGGGCTAGACAGAGAGAGAGGGATGAGCTGTGAATGGGTACCAAGATTTTCCCTGGCCAGCACAGAGTTTCCATTCCACCAGAGCAGAATCTGTGACTTGAGGTGTCCTCTAACTTGGATCTAGAATGTCCTTCAAAGGCTCATGTGTTAAGGTTTTGGTTGTCAATGCAGCAATGTTCAGAGATGAGGATTTAGAGAAGTGATAGAATCATGAAAGCTCTGACCTTACTAACAGATAGGTTGATAGAGTCATAATTCAGTGACATTCTTGGAAGGTGATAGAAACTATAGGCAGTTTGACCTAATTGGAGGGAGTGGGTCACTGTGTGTGGGTGACTTGAACAGGTGTATCTTGTCCCTGGCCCCTTCCTCACTTTCTGTTTTTTTTTTCTCTCTCTCTCTCTGCTTTCCAGCTGCCTTGAGCCAAATAACTTTCCTCAACCATGCCCTTCTGCCATAATGCTCTTTCTCACCTCAGGCCCCAAACAATGCAGGAGCCCGAACATGGACTGAAACTATGAGCCAAAGTGAATCATTTCTAAGTTGTTTTTCTGGGGTATTCTGATCCAGAAATGAAAAGATGACTAACACAACCTGTTTATTCAGGGCTTTGTTCAATTTTCTTCAATACTTATTTTTTAAAATTGATTTATCGAATTCCAGATTGTGAAATATTCAAGACTATTGTAAGTGACCTCAAATTAAACATGGTGGGAATATTTTCACCAAGAAAATCAACAGAAACTACCAATCAGGATTTCCATCAACCCCTCCCTGAAATCCACCTGGTTCACCAGCACACCCCACTCAAGCAAGGGGGCACTTGCCACAGTCTGGCTGGGCACAAAATCCCAAGCCATTCAAGCAGGAACAAACTTTATTTCTGAAACTCCCGCCAATGCCACGCAGGCTCCCGGGAAATATGCCGAACCACCCACGCGGTGTTCTCCGGGGCCACACTACACCAACAGGCAAATCCCTCCTCCGGAAATCCCTCTTACGGCATTTCCCCAACCAATGGGAACTCTCTGGGAGTCCCGCTAAAGCTCCAAAGTAGCTGGCCGAGGCGGACAGCAGGGGTCTAATATCCAATTGAATGCAGATCTTAACATAATCATATCATCTCAATGGCTTGCTGGTGTCACCTTTCAACCAAAAATGCCATGCATCATTCCTACTTGGCTATGGCTCTCAGCAGGCACTTATTTCTCCCAATTCTCACCAAGAATATTATCAATACTTTTTAAGTTTTTAAAATATGTTAAAAATTATATATTATGGTTGTTTTCAGTTGACATTTCTTCATTCACTGGTGTCTTGTTTTCTATTTGTATTTCTTATTTTGTGAATTAATAATTCATCTTCTTTGCTCATCCTGAACAAACATGCAGGAGTCAGAACCAACACAGACCATTTCTGTTCTTTAAATATTTATTTCTAAAGTCATAAAGTGTATATGTTTCTTGTAACAAATTCAAAAGAATAGAATATGTGGGAAATTAAAGAACATTCTCTATCTTCCAACTCAACATCTCCTCTTCGACAGAAGTAACTTTGCAGTTTAGCCTAATAGAAATTTTCTGCAGCTATGCAAACACGTAAAAACCAATATGCATTTTTCAGATAAATGGAATGAAATTACACATATTTTTATATCTTTTTTTGTCTTATATTTTTTCCCTCTAAAAGTATATCATAGACTTTTTTTTCTGAGTTATATCTACACCATTCATTTGGATGACTGCAGAAATTCTATAATATTGTCTTCTTAATGGCTATTTAGGTCATTTCCAGTTGTTTTTCTTTTCTTTTTTGTTTCTAGAAATAAGGCTGCAATAAGCATTCTGTGTATGTAAGTGTGTGCATGTGCAAGTTTCTGCACAAGTAGGCTTGTTTCCTTTACCTTGTTTCTTTAGGATGCATTCCCAGGAACAAAATCACTGAGTCATTAAATACTATATAGATAGGACTAACTTATCCTGGACAAAATTTTAGGCATGCCCCCACTTCCCGAAAGGAGGTAATATATATTTTTCCAAATTATTTCCAACATTGAATATTGCCAGTAGTTTAAAGTTAGGAAAGTTTGTTAAAAGTTGCATTTTGTTGTTATTTTTACTTGGCATTTTTTAATTCACTAGTGATTCCAAGTGTCTTGTTTTCCACTTGTATTTCTTCTTTTGTGAATTAGTAATTCATCTTCTTTGCTCATTCACTGTATCAGTTATTTTTATAAAATATAGTTTGGGAATTAGTTTATAATATGTACTGCAAACATTATCTACAAGCCTATTTGTCTTTTTGACTTTGTATTAGGTTTATATGGAAGTTCTATTAACATTAGACTAGCCAGGGGATAATTTTGTGATATGTAAATTCTGTCAATACCTAAAGCATAAAAGCATCATTTAATATTTTTCTAATACTTTTTGCTTTCCCTTTACATTTAGGTTTGTTTTTATCTATCTAGAATCTATTTTTGCATATGATGTAAGATAAGGAAGGAATTTACATATGTAGAACTATCATTCTTGCCTTGCAATATTGTTCACTGTAATAAAATTAAGAAACAACCTAGGGTGGGGGTTGTGGCTCAGTGGTAGAGCACTTGCCTAGCACGTGTGAGGCACTGGGTTCAATTCTCAGTACCACATACAAATAAATAAAAAATAAAGGTATTTGAAAGAAAAAAGAAAGAAAGAAACAACCTAAATGTTCATTACTAGGGGATTAATTGAGTATATTGTGGTTAATCTATACCTTAGATAAAATACAGATCATAAGGAGAAATAGGTCGGTGTTTACTGACATGGGAGGATGTGGCTGTATATGGAATATACAGAATAAGCACCGCCAGGGTTTACCTCAAGGCCATGGAAGCAGTCCTGCCAACTCCATGGAGTATGATGGGATTGGTATTGTTAGAGCCGAGCAAGGCAGTAGCCCTATTCACTGTGCTGCCCCCTTCACTGACATGGCTGACACACACCTTACTCATCTGTCAGTTCCCTTCATCTCCTTTCTTCTTTTGGAATATTCTTGGGGTTTCTTTTCCTTGGTAGGCCCCCACATGGGTTTTCAAGAAAGCTCCAGGAGAGCTGTCTTCATATCTAGTAGAACCATGGAGGAATGCCAACCTCCCAGCTAGACCCGAGCAGTGTGGATCCCCCTACCATAGCCTTTCCTCACTATGTCTTTGTGGGATCCCCACATTCATTTCTAGCTTTCTGACCGCTCTTGGCATTATTAGGCATATTCTGTATCTACTGCTCCCCACCCCAGACTCTATGTATCCCATGTCAAATTCTCCAACAACACTCTTATGCTTCTAGTAGGAGCAATTTGGGGTGGACCTATGAGTTTCTGTAGCTTACCAACTATCCATCTGGGAACGAATACCCTGGCATATAGGAGGGAACAATCTATGGAGGGGCATTGGCAGTCAGTAGGGGATGAAAGACAGCGTTGTAAGAGAAAAATTTTTCATTGCTTTCCTATGGTGGGAATACAGAGAATGTAAACATCACTCTCTTTGCATGGTTTCCTGGTAGACTAGGTGTAGTTCCCTGTCCTTTGACTGTGGACCTGTTCATGCAGTTTGCTTTGACCAATCAGATATTAGTGGATACAAATCGAGTAGAGACTTGGAATCATCTAGTGTGACTGGATTAGGGTTCTGCCATTGCCCTGAAAAGAACTTGCCCTGGGTAGCCTTTTAGTCCTACCAGAATGAGTCAGGAGAAGTAGAATGAATTGGAGCCTTAACTCGAAGTCAAGCCTGACTGAGCTCATCCCCAATCTGTAAACCACAGTTAATCCAAGACATATACACAAATAAGAAAAAAAATGTGTGTTGTCAATCACTGAGCTTTGAGATGTTCTCTTACACAGCATTGTGAAAATGATAATTGTGTGTTCCCCCCTTATTTTGTAAAAACACAATCCCAGTTTTACTAGGGCAACAGTGAACTCAAACAAAAGAGTATATTTCTAAGCTTTATTTATTTTTTGAAGCTTTTTTTCATTGCTAGATAAGTCTGTGTCACCGAGATATGGCCAACAAGATAAAACATTGAATCCAAATTCTTGGGTTCTGATGAAAAGGAAAAGACTCAACTGAGCATTGCACACAACCCTTTTGCCCTTTTGCTCCTTTTTCTTCCTGTTTCCAGCTTCAGTGGCCATCTCTGCATCATGAGGTATCTGAGGGATGGAAGTTCTAGGATAGAGCAGGAGAAAGAGGAGAGCCTTGGTCCCTGAGGGCTGTGATGCTCCGCCCAGCATGCTGCATTGCCCTCCTCCAGACTGCTGAGAGTTGAGAGGAAAGGACTGGTCTGTCTTGTTTAAATCACTCATAAACCCAACTGATAATGCAGTATAATGTTGACTGAAGATGAAGAATATGATTCTCTACTTATGTGCTTTCTGTAAATATAATACAATGCAATATCTATATACAAGGACAGGACTAGAAGTTACTAGTTTCCAGTGAGATTGTGATGGGAAACTGTCTGTGGAGTGATGGATGGATGACTATATTGCTGTGAGGCAGCTAGACCACAGGGCTAGCTTTGGCTTCTGGTTCTAGCTGTGAGTAAATATTAGTGGTGTCATTTTGGAAATACCATTTACCTTCTCTCAGTCTGAGTTTTCTCATCTGCAAAATGGAAATGCTATAGTAAAACCCTCCTGAAAAGCTAATTGTGATTGTAAATCAGCTATGGTTAGAATGACTATAAAATTTATGGTCCTTTCTGGGACATTTTTGAGAGTAGTAAGGATGCTACTGGGACTTTTCTAGCTATACTAGGTATAATGCAACTGGGGTTTGAGACTGATCTCCTTTACCCAGTGGAGGGATTTATGCTAAATGCACAATCTCTGTGCTAATCATTTTATGCACTAGCTAGGCATAATCAGCCTTGTTCTTACATGTCTAATAATGAAAACTTTTTCTCTTTTGTTTCTATAAGGTAGGTGGAAGAAAAACTAAAAGCGTATATCCTCATCAATTTTGCAGTAGTGTAATCTGATGTTTTACACACTTACCTTTTGGGGCCATTTATTCCAGATTACAGGGTTTTACTGTAATAGCACCTACACATGACTATCTCCCAGGATTGTCACAAGAACCACAAGCACTTGTAATGGGACAATGCTTTGAAAATTGTAAAAAAAACCTATGAAAATACTAGCAGATTTTATTGAAAAGAGAATGTGACTGACAGCTGTTGGGGTAACAGTAATCACTCTGGGCTATAAAGTCAGCAACAAAGAGATAATAAAGGGAGACGTGAGTTATATGCAAACAGTGCTAATAACATACCCTCAGCAGACCTTATCTCCTGAGTATAGTCTCTGGTAAAATTGAGATGAAGACATCTTTAGATAATCACAATTAAGGAAATGGAAATGGAAGCAAAAACTAGTGTGTGTACAGTATTACCCAAGTTGGATTCCTTTACCAGCTAAGCACATTATGATATAACCATTGTCGCTAACTCCAATGTGTTATTAAATACAAAGAATTATTGTGATGATTGTTACTGTTGCAATTACATATTAAATTGAATTTTAAAAAGTACTTTGAAAACATTACGTAACTTTCAGGTAGAAGTGGCCTCCGGGGAGGGGTCAGTTGGGCCGCTATATCCGGCTCTTGTATGTATATGTGAAATCCTGACTCAGACATGCTGTTCACTTGCATAGTTTCCTGCCTGAAATCAGGCCATGAGTTCCTCATCTCATTCAGTGATTGACTTATGTGCATGCCTTCATTCATTCATGAGCACTATCTTTCAGGTGCTTAATACAACAGTGAACAAGCCGCAGAAGATGTTGTCAGTTTCCTGCACTTATCCCCTGTTACTTCATCCTGCTCCTTAGGGTTTCATCTGCCAATATCTTGTCATCTTGTCACCTGAAGATATTCTCTGAGTAGTGGAACATCACTTCCCATCAGGGCAAGCAGCCCTTAGGCAATGACTAATGGGAGCTGGTGTACAAATACCCCTGTTCCCTCCCCCTCAAATGAGATAACTCTGAGGCATATGTTTTATTTAACTTCCCAGAGTTACCCCTTCAGATTATAATGCAGTTACCCAGAGTGGCAGTGGTTTGATAAAACCACCTCAATTTACTTCTTTTTCCTTTATTATTGCCCTGTTGGGGCTGTATGGACTTGCTTCCTTAAATTCTTACATTTGATTTTGGTTCTAGAGTTCACTTCTGTGGGGATGCTTGAAAGCATACCCTCACATTGTAGAAAAAGGATTTCAAGCTCAATTGCTGATAGGGGCAAGGAAGATATGATAAATGAGAGAAAAAATTGCATTTCTACCTGGAGTTTTACCAGTGACCAACAAATAGTATTCAAGGAGTTCTGCCTAAAGACGTTTGCTTAATACCTGTTATTTCTTACCAGGGTATAGATCTTACTTCCCAGGAGGCCTGAGAAAGAATAACTGACTACATAAATTCAATAACCCTCCACTCATTCATTTGCCACATAGCGATCTATCAGTTAACCACCTTTGCATTCACCAACCATTGACTTACCGCCCATCCTTCTGTCCCCAACCTGCCCACAGTCCATTCACTTATCAACCATCCAATCACCACCCATCCACATGTTCCCTCACTGCTCACCTTCTCACCAACTATCATTTTAGAATTTTTCTGAATACCTCAGGCTATTTCACATCAAGATGCTACTCTGGGTATTTCCTTTTAGTAAATATTTCACTTTCTTTAATATGAAGATAACTTGTATTTGTCCTTCACACCACTCTTGAAAGTTAACATCAATGGTGGATGCTGTGGTTTGCCACAGATAGCCCGATTCCGCTATTGGGAGTGTTGGTTGCTGATGCTCATACACATCTATTCCTTGGGGGCTTGACTGGCTGATGTGGAGGAACAAAGTCCTTTAGGGTCTCTCCTAAGGTCCATCCCAGCTCTAAAGCCTCCTGGGTTTGGCTGAGGTCTTAGTTATACTACAATGTAGTCTGTATTTTCCCCTGTCTGACTCTGATTCCCTCACTCCCTTTCACAGCACTCCCTAATCAACCTCCTGCACTCAAAGCTCAGAGGCTCGAGGTTTGTTTCTAAGGTAACCTGACCCATGACAGTATCTTTGTAACATCTTCTTCATTTTTCCCAAAGACAGAATGAAAAACAGACTCAATCACTTTTAGCTTCTCTTTTATGCCCTGACAACTCTTACTTAGTTCATAGGGTATCTATAGGTTAGGAAGACAGAGCCACTATTAATGTTAGTAGAATATGAGATTTAATATATCAGACCTTTTTTTTTTTACATGGAAATGGAAGATGTTAGGGAAGAGAAGCAGGGAGTGAGAGCTTCAGAGAAATAGTCACACTTCATGTTTACCAGCAGTATAGGCATTGGCCTGCAGGAAAATCTAATGTTATACATGTCTGGCTGCTGATGTGGGACTCCAAAGGAGATAATCATGGAAAGAGGTGCAGACATGGCTGCCTCTATAAAAGCTGTCCCCAGGGAGTCTGTCACTTTGGCAGGCTGCAATCAAATGCCTTTTGGTGAACTTGAGCCCACAGGTGGTCAAAGGGCTGGTAATCATGAAGATAACCTAGATGTGGATGAGGGGAGAAGGAGGACTTGCGGGGCCCATCTGGACATATCTCCATCTGCTTGTCTTTACTTATGATCAATATAACCTTCTAAAGTAATGACCTCTGGTTTCCCAACTCTCACATGGAATTTCTGTCTTAGTCAATTCTAACCTAAAGACATAAACAAGGGTGGTTCCGGAAAATACGATTTCCAGCCATAAACAGGAGCAGTGGAGCCAAACTGCCAACAGGTACTGTAAGCACTTTTGACCCTAGAGCATTTAACAGATTGCCTCAGTGTTAGATTTTTCTGCAGAGTGCCTCTTTCTGGATTAGGAGTAGATCAATTACAGCCTGTGGGTCCAATGCTGCCTACTGCTTGTTTTTGTAAATAAAGTTTTATTGGAACCCAGTCATTCCCATTCATTTACATTACATCTATGGCTGCTTTCTTCCTATCATGGCAAAGTTGAGTAGTGGTGACAGAGATAGTATGACCCCCAAGTCTAAAATATTTACAGAATCTTCTACTCTAGACTGTGGGATCTGTGAAGCCTGGGGCTATCTCACTTCTTTTTGGGTCCCCAGTGCATTGCTTCACACACTGCATTGAAGAGTCTAATAAATGTTTTTGAAATAACTGAATGAATTTGGGAACTAAAACCCCATGCAATTATTAACACAGAAATCTATAAGCATAGTTATTGGAAAACTAAGAACTTTCTTCCTTTGGAGAAAAATATATGATTATATTATCAAGTGGTGCAGGAGATATCAGGAAATTGTGGGTAGATTTGATGAAGGCACTAAGTTCCCAGAAGAGTAAGGAAAGAAGAATGGAAAATGGAAAAATAACCTTAGGTTGTAGACCTGGCTCAGTAATTTTCTTGCAATGTCATCTAAAACAAGATATAGCTATCGGACAAGTATAAGAACATCAGCTTGGCCCAATTCAAAAGATTTTTGTGATGAGCTACTGATTGATGATGTGAAATATTCTGGAAACTGCAAAGCACTATTCAGGTACATGGGACAATTTTGCAGTCAGAAATCTTTTTCAGAATTAATATGGAGCAACAGTTTGGCCAAACCCAAATTCTATTTGTGCTTTCCTAAGGGGTCTTTAAGCTTGGTTGAATCAACTAGGACCTAGGACTGCACCCCTGCTGTGAGTTGTAATGCCTCACATGTCATAACATAGGGTGGGGGTATTGGTGGAAAACAGTCTTTTCCCTCTAAAAATTGTTCATGTCTTCAATTTCTCCCTGGCAGTGGAGTTCAGCTTTTTATAGAACAGCATCTGATTTGTCAGCAACCTTTAGGTAGCTTATTGATGTAACATTTCTTTAGAGATGCTAAGAAATATGTGGTCTACTGACAGCAACAGGGAGCTGTGCCTTGAAAGAGGAATCTGATGGCTTGTTCCCAGCTGTCCTGGCTCGGGGCCTTTGCAATCACTGTTTTTCAGAAAATTGTTTTAAATAGAGTTTATGCTCCATTTTCAGCATCCTTTATTTTTCTTCCTTTTTGCCCAGCAATCAAGATTGCAGTGTCTTTGCCTGGTATCTAACACACTACTGCTGAATGGAGTCACTTCATGGTGACATAACCTAAATGTGAGAGAAATTTGCTTTGGCAAAATGCTAAGGTTCATTGTGTTAAAGCAGTCGGGTTCCAGAAATTTGCAAAGACCTATTTATCTATTGTTTCAGAGCACTGAGACTAAATAGAATTTGTGGAGCTCATCTATGAACAAGTCTCTTAAAAGGCAGGGGTAGGGCTCTTGAAGAATAAAAGGAAAGAACTCACCTTAGAATTAACTCCTTTTAGGTAGGAGGGCTTTCAAGCACTGATTATGCTTTTTTTCCAATCTTCTTCATAGTTCCTGACTTCCAAGGGAGAGCAAGCTACTAATCTGATTGAAGTATGTTTTATTTGCAGATGGGCTACTGTGCCTTGGAATTGGACATGAACTGGAAGATTCTCTTTTATTTCCTGGTATCCATCAAAAAAAGATTTAAAAGAAATTCCATGTTGGCTTATCTTGCATGAACCTGCTCTCTTAGAGAGATGAAGGCAGAATTGCTCCTCTGTCAAAATTTTTCTGACAACGACAACATATAAACAGTGTAGGTGAGATCAAGGTGTTCATTGTCCCTCTTCTCCAATTTGCTTTTTCTTGTGTCATTTCAAATAATGAGATCTAGGGAGGAATTAGAAGCTAGGACGTCCATCCTGTCCTAATTTGCTTAGGACTTCTCAGGCTTTCACACTGAAAGACTAGTATCTGCCAAGCCCTCTCAATCCCAGGCAAACAGGCCCAGTCCCTCACTCTAGACCCTATTTCTGCCTTCAGACTAAGCCATAGATTCCAATTTAACTTGTGAAAAGGTTAAAATAAAAGTTTTCATTTTTCTTATACTTAATTGACCTAACACTTAATAGTTTGTTCAAAGTAAAAATAGCAACAATGCTAATTAAATTCAACTTAATTTTTAATGGGGAGTCTTAGATTTGAGATTATGGAGGCTGCTTCAGCTATTAATTAATTGCTACTTGAAAAAAATTTTAATTCCAATTTGCCTTCTCTTTCTTGAAACTGCTTCGTCATTCTACTACTGCTTGGAAGGATGGCATGGAACCAGGGTTCATCTCTTGCCAAAATGGCTCAGAAAGTGACTCTTACCATCCAAAATGACTGTGTGCTTCAAAGACCCTGGGATAAGGAGCTGGGGGAGCAGGGAGAGCAAAGGACATGGTTGGGACAAAGATGAGAAGAAGGGAAACTAGAGACTTTTAAGAAAATGGATCAGTCTTCCAAAGGAAGAAACCCAAAAGGGTTTCCTTTCTTTTTTTTCAACATTGTTAATTGGTACATTATAGTTGTACATAATGATGGGATTTGTAGTTACATATTTGTATATGCACAAGATATAACTATATAATTTGGCCAACATCAATTCCAGCATTTCCCCCTTCCTTCCCTACCTCCTAATTCCTGGTCTCTTTCCTCTACTGACATCCTTTTGATTCTCATGAGATCCCCATATAGTTCCATGTCTCTGGCAGGCTATTAAAGCCCCATCACTCCAAATTCGAGATGATTCGCTCATCTTCTGGCCAGAGGGGTTACTTTTCATATCCTTTAAAGGATATCAATTGTTTCACAAGTGAATTCTGGAGAATTGCCCAATTGTATTGAATAGACTACATTTTTATTATTCTGAATTTGGATATCATTACAAAAATCCAAAAATTTTAGTTCTTTTGAAAATTGGGCAACTCTGTGAAATACTGAACCCTATTCTTTGAATAATAGTGACCATCTAGAGTTAAGTAAGGACTATGTCCTTCAAAGTCTGCAGTACTGTAGCAGACAGGCCGCTTCTCACTCCAGCAGCCACTCTCTGGTTACATTATCTCCAGGAGTGTTTGTTATCTCCAGGGGTATTTGACTTTGCCAACCTTGAGTGAGGGTCTGTCATTATGGCAACCTTTGTTCTGGTGCCTATCTCCTTGGACTTTTTCTGCCCTTCTCCACCTCTTCTCCCACATCATCTCACTGTGTGCTAATACAGCTTTATGTCGAATTATGTGTGATCTATAATATTGATAGGTCAAACATTTATGTACAACGTCCATTTCAGCACCATCCTCAAAACCAGCAGAATCCAAAGGCATTCAGGGTATAAAATTTGGGGTATAAAATCAATACTATTCTCTAAATTAGCAGCTTCCCCTGATCAGCAGTATGAGCATCATTTGGAGACTGATTAAGGAAGCAAATGCTCAGGCTCCAGCTAGACCTACTGAATCAGATGATCTGGGGGTAGAATCCAACATTTTTTTTTAAATAACCTTCCAGATGATTCTGAGGCACAAAAGTCCAAGTACTACTGGTCAAATTTTCAGGTGGCACCCATTTACTGAAAATAAGCTTGTGTAAAGGAACGAATGTCTTTTTTTTTTTTTTTTAGCTCTTGTTGGAAGAGGATGTAAAATACCTTCCTGTTTTTTTTCTCCGGTTGTATACTGTGGAGGTGAGAGAAGTATCTGTTTGCAGTCCCAAAATCACTGCTTTGTGAGAGAGGTCTGAGGGCTTTTTAGTTGGAGACTTGTTCACTTTCTGTGTGGTGGGATGTTTATTGTGGTTTAGAGCATTTCTTTTCCTGTCACTGACAAAAAGAGGGGAGGGTGTAAATATCCTCCCCATGGTCTGTTAGTTCTTGATGAGATACTATTTGAACTGCTCCTTTCTTTGTACCATGGACATAGATCTTGTCGGTCCAAGCAGACAATAAGTTCCTTGCAGCCAGGAGCCTAAAGTTCAGCAAAGCCCAGCTGAATGATCTGAATGAAACAGCTTCATTCACCTCCTTAGCCAAAGATTATGGAAAGGACTGAAAAACTCATTTCTCAGTTTCGCCAAGGATGCCCTTGTGAGTAAGAACTGCCAAGGTAGCTCCAAATCATGCTACCTGTGTTGCTGGTATCTTTTATCAAATGTCCCTGAGAATCATCCATATTAAACTGAGCAGCCAGTTCACTGAGGGTCCAGCAGGCAGTTCTCTGAGAACAAAACCTGGAAATTGCTTTCTCCCCAGCATATGGATCATGATTCCCACTTACTAAGCTAGGAAAAAGAAGAACCCTGTTTCCAGGGTAGCTGGGAAGAGGCAATGGGTGTTGGGAGACAGGTGACTATTTGATCATGTGGTTATTTGGCTGGTGGCCAGGCTTTGACCTAGCTTGCAGGTTGATGTGATACAATTGGACTGTGCTTTCCACTTAACACCATGGTAGAGTCGATTCTCAATTCCTTCAGGCTCCCTGCTTCTTGTACCCAGGAAACTGAAACAAAAAGGAATAAGAGATATGTCAAACAGCTTCAAGGGGGGCATTAATTCAGTCAGTCAGTGCTTTGTTCAGTCTATCATTTCATATACTCCTATTAAACTCCTGCGGTGTGCAGAACAATGAAAGAGGGTATGTGTGCATGTGTATGGGTTGAGTTTCTTTTCTGTTATGCTCCAAATAACTGTTTTGATATTTCTGTAATTGATTTCATTAGTTAATTTTTATTCATAATGTTGGGGGCATAAGAAAGAGATGCAAATAAATGCTAATTTGTGAATTAATATTTCAAGCTAAGGCCTTTGACATTTTTAAAGGGAAGAATATTGCAGTGATAGTGGAATTCAAAATTGAAGCATCTTTATCGTCTCTCATTTGATCTGGGTAGACACCCACCCTGACAATGAAAGTCTGAATTCTTGAAGACTTTTGCCCTACTTGTATGTTAGCTCTTGGGAAGTATTTATGAGATACTGAAAGTACTACCTTTTGCTTTCTTCCCTGCATCAGAGAACTGATGAAAACTTATCTTCTCTTTCTCTTCCAGTATGGCTTTCCCTTCTTTGCCCCTTGGTAACAGCATGTGCTGAGAGAAAGGAAAAGGTACTTGGTGGGATGTGTGCACTTCAAACTCTCCTGCGGAATTCATCTGTCACACAGGTTTTGTGTTAGCTTCAGGCCCTGGGGGAATTCTTTCAGAGAATGGTGAAGTGGAAAACTTTATTTGCAGAAAGACAGCAATGACCTCAGCCTAGTGTGCTCTTGCAGGATTGGGCACCGGGTATTCAGTTCAATGGAGGGGTTTCACTGCAGATGAAGCCCCTGCCTCTGCTTCCCCCAGAAACCTCCAGGCTGTAATAATACTTTCCTTCTTTTGAGTGTGGTGCGGGGTATGAGGTCATGATCTTATTTCTGCTGAGGGAGCAGCAGCTTCTGATTTCATTTCTTTGGTTATTTGGGACCTCCGGTGGGAGACAGGAGGGATTATATATTCTGGACCAGACCCTTCAGCCCAACCCACAAGACCTTTAACGATCCAATCCTTACAGCCTTACCAGTCTTGTCTCTTACAATGCCTTAAATCCCCATGCATACTGCCCCATGGTCCACTATATAGAAAATGGTTACCATTCCATACTGCTTAGCACCTTTTGGTCTTTGTACACCTGCTCTATGAATCAGTTCAGCTTGGAGAACATCTGCTTATCTTTTAAGGCTTAACTCAAGCATCATCCTTTATAACAAGTGAAACAGAGCTGAGGATGTAGCTCAGTTGGTAGAGTGCTTCCCTCACATGCACAAGGCCCTGGGTTCAATACCCAGCACCACAAACAAACCAAAACAAAACAAAAACAAAAAATAAGCCCAATGGAAAACCCATCAGAGCTCTATCTCTTCCGTTCTATACCACCCCTACATAGAATCAACTATTCTTTCCTTATGTTTGATTTATACCTATGCTGTAGTGTTTATTGCACCTTTTGTAATATTGTTTTATAAATGATGGGATACAATCATAGTGTTTAAAAGTGAAGTCTCAGAAGCAAGACCACATGGATTCAGTACCAGTTATGCCACTTCTAATTGTTTAATCTTTGGAATGTAACTTGTTCTCTGTGCTTTAGTTTCCCCATCTGCCAAATGAGGGTAATAATACTACTATTTACCTTATAAGTGAGAACTAGCCTTATGAATTATTTTGGAGCTTCTTGCTGGTACCAGATCCCAAGAAACTCTAGAGGATCTGAATAAAATACGGTGAATTTTCCCTACTTCTGAGACCTACAGTGTTTTAGTTTGCAGATGCAGCCAGAGAACCCTAAAACTTCGACCCAATACTTCCATCATGATGGCAATTTGACAGCTGGGTCATTAATGGTTCACAGGGCAGACTGTGCACCACAGCTGCCAGCTAAGTTGGCCAGAAGTCAGATCTGGGGAGTGCTCGCTTAACTGAGACACAACATGAGTCATATTTTAATATCCCTTCCTTCCTATGACAATACTGTTTTCAGAGATCATAGTACAGTATTCAGTAATCATTATTTAATTTATTATTAAACAGACATTCACAAAGAATAAATTTCAATTTTTAAAATGTTATTCACATTTAATAAAACATTTTATGAATGAACTGAACTTTTTATTCTCCAAACAAAAATATTATGGCTTCCAGTTCATACTCCTTTTCATTTTAAAACATTTTTGGCACCAGCAAAAACTCCAAGTATTCACATACTAATAAAACTAAAGTGACACAAGTTCTATTTCTTCATATTTGTAGTTATTGTACTATTAGTGTTCATTTAGAAGTTACAGCTCAAACACAGAGATATGTACTATTGCAGGGATTTAAGTGTGAACTGCCTTTGAGATGACCTGAAGTAATCCAAATTCTTATGAATTTGTTCTTCAAGGGACTAATAATTGAGCCTGGGTGTATTGGGGGCCAACTAAATAGTCAATTAAAGAAGTTGTTTCAGAAAAGTTTTGACCATATAGTTGACTATGCAGTTCTGAACTGGAAGATGAAGCACAAGAACTGTTGTTTTACTCAGAGCAAAATTGCAAAGAGAAGAAATCACAGAGAAAGAACTTATGTAAATTGCTATACAGACCCATGAGACCTAAGATGTAAAGGGTAAGCAAAGAAGAGATGGAAGAGAGCTTATTTATAAGTGAATAATAGAAATAAACTGATCTTAGGTAATAAAGAGTATTGAAAATAACAAACAAACAAACAAACAAGCAAAACCCCCTCAAAACCCTGAGTCTGCAGAGTTCTGAAAAATGTACTAAGCATTAGTAGACAGTATTACTAAGAGAAAAGCTATACAACTCCATATATCCTGGTAAAATTGCTGAACTTAAAGGGTAAAGAAAAAATTCTATAAACTTCAAGATTGAAAAAAAGTTATGTAGAATGAAAGAATCAGACTGTCATTTGAACTTTATTTTGGCAACACTACAATTTTATGAGACAGAGCAATAATGTCTCCATATAACTCTAAGAAAAAAAAATCTATGTCTGGAGGATCTTATATTCAGCCAAGATGTTATTCACCTGCCAGGGTAAAAAAATAAAAATACAGTTTATGGATTGGTAATAAGCCAGGGAAAGTCTGTACCTTACTTGCCATATACCTATGGTGTGGGACAACTACTGAGATGGGACTTGGAACAAGCAGACCCCAAAGTGGTAAACAACCAGCCATGCTGGAATTAATGGAGGTATACAACATAAGAGGTAAGCGAAGGTTTTGAAGTGGAAGAGGCCCACTACCTGGATAATACTGCATGAGTAAAAGTTCCAATCTGGCTTCATAACCCTGGATAATGGGAAAGCAAAAACAGTTAAATAGTTCCTCTTATGGAGTCTAAGGAGGTAGAAGAGTGAGACAGGCTGACTTTTTGGCTTGTGACTTATATCAGGCTCTCTTGCTCAGAAAGGTCTGTGCTTAATTTACTGCTCTGATGTTGCTGTCTTGAAATGACTGATCATTTTGAACTAGTGGCTTTGTGCTGTCATTTAGCAATGGGACCTGAAAATTGCATAGCTAGTCCTGAATAAAGAACTTCAAAAGACTGAATTTCAATCCTGAATTCAGCAAACTTCAATCCAGAAGACCCTGAATTGGAAGGAGTAAGAATTTTTTCCTGATTAGAAATGGTGGCTTGAGAACTAGGTTACAGTGAAAAATGAGAGAAGAAAAGCTAGCTGTTAGAACGCCAGCCTCTATGAGGTGTATACCTGATAACACACAAGTTGTTGCAGAGCAAAGGTCTATCTTCTTCATTTTTGGGTGTCCCTGTGGGACTTCTCTCAGAGAAGGTTCTGATGAAGTTAGAGCTAAGGAGCTGTCTGCCACCCCGCCCACCCCAACACAGCACACACCTCACACCTCCTGCAGAAGTGACTGTTCTTGGGGAATGGGGGTCTTCTTGGGTGGTGGAAAGCATTCTGTATATGAATGTCCAATAATCTCTAATGTTTTGATTTCAATGAAAACATTTCAAAAACTGCCAGGTTCTGTGGTACAAGTTGTCAGGAGACACCGGATAAACAAATCGGGGCTACTGTTCACAATGTAGTAAGAGCTAGTCACCTCTTAAATTCCCCTTTCCTATCTCATGAGCAAAATGGCTCTCTTATATTCTCCCCTTTCCAGCTTTCTAGGTTTTACCTGGCTCTCTATATTTCTTTTCTAACTTAAATAATCTCTTTTATTTCATCACACCTACTAAGGGGGTGGGGAATCTCTGGGTTTGGCAGTCCAGCTTCCATGTTCTTTTCTGGCTCCATTTTTCTCTACTCAAATCCCAGATCTACAGGTAGAACACATGTCCTCATGTATTTTAGTCAGCATTGTAATTGCTGTGACCAAAAGACCTGAGAAAAGCAATGTAGAGGAGTAAAAGCTTATTTTGGCTCATGGTTTCAGAGTTCTTAGTCCACGGATGGCTGACTCCATAGCCCTGGGCCTGAGGTGAAGCAGGACATCATGGCAGCAGGGGGTGATGGAGGAAAGTAGCTCAGAACATGGCAACTAAGAAGCATAAAGAGAGTCTGCTCACCAGGGATAAAATATAAACCCCAAAGGTATGGCCCCAGTGACCCACCTTCTCCAGCATTGCCCTAGCTACCTGTAGTTACTGTGGTTTTACCCAGTTAAACCATATCATTATATTAGTCCATTGATTAGGTTGTATCTCTCAGAATCTGATCATTTTGCCTCTGAAAATTCTTACATTGTCTCATACATGAACTTTTAGGGGACACTTCATATCTAAACCATAACAAGATGAGTCAGTTCCTGCCATTCCCTAGCCTCCATGACAATTTGGGAAAGGGTGGCCATATGCTTTGCTATCTTAGGATTGTTCAGAGAGTAAAAAAAAAAAGGCAATATTAGTGACTATGTTGGGTCAATATTTGTTATGATTTGGGTATTTTATTTGTTCCTCAAAAACTCCTGTTAATGCAGGAATATCCAGAGGTGATATGATTAGATTATGAAAGCTGAGGAGTCCATTCTACTTTGAATGGACTGAGTATTAACCGTAGGCAGGTGGGGCATGACTGGAGAAGGTGGGTCACAGGGGATGTGTCCTAAGAGGTGCATCCTGTCTGTGACTCCTTCCTCTCTCTCTTTCTCTTTCTCTCTCTCTCTCTCTTTCCCTCTACCCCTCTGTCTCTCTCTTCTTCCTGACCCCACCATGAGCTGAGCAGCTTTCCTTTGCAATGCCCTTCCTCCATGTGCTGCCTTATCTTGGGGTCAGAGCAATGCAAGAGGCCATATGTAGATGGGTATCTCTGAAACTGTACAATAAATTTTTTCCAAATAAATTTTTTCCTCCTCCAAGTTGTTCTGGTTGGGTATTTTGGTCAAATTGATGAAAAAAAAAAAGTAAAACAGAAATTAGCACTTAAGAAGTGGGGTCATTGCTATGACTAACCTGACCATGTGGTTTGGAAGTCTTCAGAGCTGGTTTGTGGGAAGCATTTTGAAAAGTTTAGAGATGCAAGCTGGAAAAAGCTTTAGAATGTTGTCGGTGAAGCTTCATGGGGAATTCTTATGGTAGTTCAGAAAAGCAAAATGGTGATAAGAATATGGACTGTGCATGAGGTTTCAGAGGGAAATGAGAACTCTTTGGGGAATTGAACTAGAGGCCACTCATGTTACATTTGGGCAAAGAACTTGACTGCATTTTGCCCATGTTCTGAGATTTTATGGGAGGTTGAATTTAAAGTGATGGATTAATTAATTTGATGGAGAAAATTTCAAGGCAGCACAGAATTTAGTTGGGGGCATTAATATTGCTGGTAGATTTGAGCCAAGTTTACTGTGATAATCAGGAGCAAAAAAAAGAGAGCTAAAAAATTCTAAAAACTTGAAGCTTGGCCAGAAAAGTACATGTAAAGCTGGGGCCAACAAAGTTGTACATGTTAAAGATATTACAGCCCCTAAAGAGATGTTAAGTACTTTGTACAGGAACAAATTAAAAAGATGGCATCTCAGGAATTGGCTAAACCATACTCATTACAGGTTTAAGAATGCAGAAGGGGAAATTCCATTGACAAGAGATAATGGGGCACTCTGGGTTTCCTAGGCACTTGTTTCACCATGCTGAGCTATATAGGCACTCTGAGGTCACTGTAACCATGGACAGGGAACTCTGATACTCTGTAAGCTGCCAGTAGACTTTGGATTCATCCATCTGTTGCTGGTTCTGCAAGAACGCAGGGTGCTTAAGTTAAGAGGTCATGGAAACTTCCATTAACATTTCAAAAGAAGGCTTGGGAAGTCAGATGGAGTGCAGCAAAGTTGGTGTCCCTGCAGGCTATACCTGAGAAGGTGATGCAAGCATCTGTGAAGGTGAAGTTGAAACTGGAATGGGTCCCCAGGAGTTAAGAAATTCCAGTAACATGGATTCTCTGCTGAGAAAACCTGCTGGCTGTAGACAGGGTCAGGCTAAAAGATCATGTGGGCTGCAACAATCAAGGCCAAAGGGGCAGGGTTGCTCAAACCCTTAGTGGGAACAGCCATGTGTCCTAGATGCTATATGCAGCGTTCTGGGACCTGTTGGCATGACTGGGATTAGGTCTTGCTTTGGTCCCATTCCTTTTTTTCTCCCTTTTCTTTTGAGATGGGAATGTTTACTCTCTGTCACTGTATGTTGGATATATGTACCTTGTTTTGATTTTTACAAGAGCTCATAGCCAAGTTTGCTTTGAATTTCAGAGGAGACTTTGAACTTACACTTTGGTGTAATGCTGAAATAGTGATATGTGTAATGCTGAAATAGTGACTATGTGATTCCTAGAGATGGACTAAATGCCTTTTGCATTGTGAGACGGACATGAGCTTTGGGGGGCCAGGGTGGAATGTAATTGTATGTATATAAGGAATCCCCCAAAAGTTCCTGTTAATGCAGGAATATTCAGAGGAAAATGATTATATAATGAGAGTTATAACCCAACAAGTTTATCCTACTTTCAGTGGATTGGGTGGTAACTGTAGGTAGGTGGGGCATGGCAACCTGACTTAGCAGATTTGAACTTAATGAGCATCTTGGAATTTGGAGAAAAAGAGAAGCTTTTCTCTTCTTCTGGCTAGTGCATTATGAGGGTGACAAGTTGGAAATTGCTGTAGTCACTATATAGCCATACTGTTCTCTGAATATGACTCAGGGAATCAAAACACAGAGGAAGACAGAGATGAGAGCTCTAGCATCAATGCCACAGGTCCTTGGTCCCTTCTACATACTCTGCCCAGGAGAATCCATCTGTGTCCACACCATCACCTTTGTGTGGAAGCTTTCTTATGGGATATCTCCTTTGAGAAGTTCTACCATTGTTTGAAAGGATTATATAATGAAAGGAGATCACAAAGCTGACCCTAAACTAGCTGTGTTCTAAATGTTATGTTTTATTCATTTCATCATTTGTTTCATACTCATTTTGTCCCTTTCATTCAGGTTTTAAACTTGGAGTCATTGCTCTCTTAGATCTTCTTTTACGGCCAGAATCGCACAGGTGCACTCTCTTCTGTAGATCCAGCTGAGATTTTTCAAAGCCTCTTGGAGATATGTCTTTCTTTCCATGCTTCTTCCTGACTTGAAGCCTGCCAGGCTTCATTGTTGAATTGTGTCAACAGCCTCTGTACAGCCTTTTGGTTTCCAGACTTCCACTTCTTCTAATGCAAGAGTTATTTAATCATTGGGTTTTTTTGTATGTGGGTGTATCTGTGTGTGTGTGTGTGTGTGTGTGTGTGCATGCATGCTGTGGACTCTCTTGGCATGACTCAAAGCCACTCCAAATAACGGTTTTAAGTGTACAAAGTAAAATACGTAGGATTACAAAGCAAACCAATTATACTAAAATACAGTTATTGAAATAGAAACCCTCCTCCTGTAAGTTTATGAATGTGTGTTTCTATAATAATGCTTATACAACAAGAACCAATGGTGGGTTCTGTAACCACCATAATTTTAAAACAGTAACAGTAAAACTGTAATGGGATATGAAAATATCTATAACTTATATGTTGACAAATGTGCAAGTACTATTGATACTACTGTAGTCTGTTACTATATTCAAAATAGAGGAAAATGCCACATTCCAGTTGAGATTAGTGCAAATAAAACTTAAGTTTTTCCCACCCAAGTATTTGGTCCCCAGGATAAGAGCCTCTGCTTTAATCCATCCTGATGTAGCTCCAATTTTCCCCAAATTATGTTTTCATCATCTCGCCTCTTTCCTCAACCTACTCTGGCTGCCCCCTGCTTACTGGAACAAAATCAAATCCCTGAACTTGGACTTCATGAGCCTTCATGGTGTCTGCTGCCCTGCCCTTCAGCCTTCCCTGCCACTGTTCTTCACCTTAGATTCTGCTATCCAGCTAGGCTGAGTTCCTTACTATCTTGAGGACACAGCAAGTGCATTCCTGTATGTATTATTGGGAATTCTGTATTTGCTAGTGATAGAAATACTATTTACCTAAGCAAAAAAGATTCAAATATAAATGGATCCAGATGTGCAAATAACACTTCTTGGTGTCTTTCTATATCTCTTAACTCTTCCATATTCTGCACTGATTTTAATTTCAGGCAGGATTTCCCTCATCCTTGCAAAATAGCACAAGAAGCTCAGGTTTTCTTATATTTTTCAGCTTATCAAAGCCAAAAAAAGAGAACTTTATTCTAAATGGTGCCAAGAAAAGCCCTTGGAATTCCTAGCTGTCATAAGATTTGGGTTCTATTTTTTTCCCTTTAATTAATTACAGTGAACATAGGGCTAAGTATTCAGACTGACCAGGCCTCAGTAATATGCCCAACCCCAGAGCTGGGGATGAGATCAAGCCTAATCAAATTTCATGGGAAGAACAGGGAAGAGACAGATCCCAAGGAAAAATCAGTTTTCTGTTACCAGTGAAAAGATCCTTAAACTGGATAGGCAAAATCATTTCTAGTTCCTTCCCTAAAATATGCTCTTCTTCTTCATTTTTCCCTAGACGAATCCTTTCTTTCATTCATAGCAGAAGAGATAATTGATATTGAGCACCTATTGTGTGACAGATGCTTTATACCCATGAACCAGTCTTAAAATTTATAGTCATGGCTTGCAAATACAGTAGTATAATTCAATTTACTTCGCTATAATCAAATTAAATTTGCTGTTTATTTCTGGAAGGAGTTTTTGAAAATCAAAATAACTCAGATTCTCCTGCTTAAAACTTCATTATGGGAGGCAGTGTCAGTAATTACTTCAGGCTTTAAATATAGTTAATTCAAAGTTGAAACTCCTGGTCAAAGTTCCTTAGGGATTCTCTTTTGCTTCTTTTTCTCTCTAGGATGGTACCTGAATATAAAAGGGGAATGTGCATGGAACCATAGCTACAAGGGAAGGGTGTATTCCGTTGGCCATCCTCGCCAACCTCAGCTGAGCTCATGTGTTCAGTTCATGGACTGAGCATGAACTGTAATCATTATTCCTGTGTACCTGACACCCAGACCCCTCCCAATGCACAGACCCTCCCTGCCTTCTTCTGGGTCCACAAGGAGGTATGGATCTCTGGTACTCTTGCTGATTATATGCCACAAGCCTCTATTTTTGCTTTACTTTCCTACTTTCTAGTGAGGGGCATATTCTGAGGGAGTATTTTCCCAGAACTACTGAAGTGAGATGGGAAACCCCTTGGTCTTCAGCATGTCCTGAGTTCAGTGCACCTCATTGTCTATCCACTCACACATGTCTATGTCCACTTTCCCAATGAGGAAGGAGGACTAAATCTTTAATCTCATCCTCTCACATTTCTTCTAGGTCATCTCCTCCCTATGTGGTGCCTGAACTGTTAGGACGCATCCTCTTCCTCATTCCTCAGATCTTCTGAGTTTAGAAGCTGTAGATTTTCGAAACTAGCAATCACTGATTTTTCCTTTTCTCTTTAAAACTCCCAGCTCTTGAAAAACGAGTTATGACTTTCACAACTATTGCTTCTGAGCCTGCTTTTGGAGCCGACTTTGAATATACAAAGCTGAACACCTAATTCTCTGTCCTAGTCTCAGTTTGGCTGCCCTCCTGAAGCAATAAAGCCTTAGCCTTAATGGTGGGTGAGCAGCAGTAAACAAAAACGATCTTCTTTAGTCCCTTGTTGCTGCTATTATAAATTGCCTCAAATGCAGGGACTTAAATATTTAAAAAAGCATTGTTTTAGAGTATGCTGGAGCTAAGAAGTCCAAAATGGCTTTCATTAGTCTGAAATTGAGATGTTGGCAGGCCTGCATGTCTGGAGGCTCTAGAGAGACTGTTTCTTTGCCTTGTTCTACTTCTAGAAGTTCTCAGCATTCCTTGGCTCATGGCCCTGAATCAGTCTGTTTTTTTCTGTTTTTGCATCTCCTTCTCTGTCTCTGACCCTCCTGATTTCTTTTATAAGCACTTCTGTAATTACACTGTCTCCAGATGATCCAGAATAATATCTTAATCTCAAAATCCTTTACATAATAACATCTCCAAAGTCCTTTTCCCATGTGTGGTGACATACTCCCGGGCTCCAGGGATTAAGATGTAGACCTCATTGGGGGCCATTGTTCAGTTGGTCATCCTACCCCAAAGAAAAATATTTATTAAAAACAAAAAGATATTACCTAGCTCTGAATTCTAACTCCTTAAAATTTCCCAGCAACCCTGTGAATTAGGTGCCATTATTCTTTTTGACAAAAGAGGAATGTAAAAGTAAACCACAGGAACCTCAAATTCAGGTCTGTGACTGCCTGACTCCACAGCCAATGTTCCTTCTGCTACTTAATGAAGAGTATCTCTTTTCTATATGTCCCCAGACCAACCACATTCTTCTTTAACCCAAGTCGCCATATCACATCTTCATGTCACAGCTCTTCAGTAGTTTTCTTTGTTGTTTTGAGTGTTGAATGCAGAATGTGCATGTTAGTGAGTGTAAAAATAAATCTTCCTTGCCAGACAAGATTGTAATTGCCTAGAACTGTGATGTTATCTATTACCTCTTTTGAACCACTACTCCATCAGAGAGGACACTGCAGTGTGGCCACAGAATATATATCATCATAACAATTTGCTGTTTTGATAGTTGGTACTAGAATCAGCATCATCCTATTCAATTAGTCAGCTAAAATTTATGGAGTTCTTACCATAAGAGCTCCAGACCCTGGGCCAAGCTGGGAGACAGAGGTAAAGGGCATCTTCTATGTGAAGAAGGTATTTATGGTCTGATAGCCAAACATGGTATCTACTGTTCCTCTTTCCATTAAACTTCAAACCATGAACCCTGTTGGACAGTATGTGTCAATTATTAAATACTTACATGAACCCTAAAATCTAGGGCTGATCTTATTGACTTTTGGTTCCTTTGCTTCCTTTTCCGTGATGTTTTCCTTATTTCCTAGACAATTCTCCTGGATGATTATATCCCAATTTTGGATTAGCAAAATGGAAAGCAGTTTGGTGGTTTGATTCAAATAAGGCATGGTGACACTTGAAGATTATGTGGACACCAGGAGATGGAATAATTCAACCTGATTACTCTTTGAGACAGAAAGAAGGACCTCTGAATTATGGACGATTCAGTATTTAGATTTCCCAGATCCCTGAACGTTTTTGTCAAGGGATCATTGACTATGATGCCACACTTTTGTAATTGGTGCAGTCAGAGGCATCTGCAGAGCTGGAAGTGACTTTGGGATCAAAGGGATAGCTACTCACTAAGCTCAGGTGCACAGCTGGTGGAGGGGGCCTGCCAGTGTCTCAAAAGCCACAGCTTCACTTACCCCAGCCACACTGATCTCTTATCCATCTCCTGGCCACCACCCCGGTCACCTTTTCAGGAGAAATGATAAGTAGACAGAGGTTGCCCCTAGAACTTCTCCATCACCAGGACTCTGACCTTCTACTTACTCTCTCTCTCTCTCTCTCTCTCTCCAGTGTTTTCTCTCATGGAAATGTCTGATAGTCTTTAAATCTAGACCTACATAAAGATAAATATATAGATGTATATTTTAAACCTTACCATTGCCAAAATTTTGGGTACATCATAACTCCTTGGAGATTAAACTAGAAAACCTCACCCTTACTATCCTGCATTAGAACCTTCAGGCATGAGCATTAAAAAAATGTATTTAAAAAAAGAAAAACATTCTTGTCAAATAATTCTGCTGTCCTGAATGTTTGAGAATGGGGACTTCAGTGCAATTCCCTCTTCCTGGTTTATCTCTACATCATTCATTGTGAAAGGACATTTCATGTATCTGGGAATAATCAGGCAACACTGAGTCCTTGATGAAGGGAGGCGGATGTGAGAAGGAATAGAGAATTTTAAAAAGAAATGGAAAAGACTACTAAGCTATTTTTGGAGTCCACTTAGGGCAACATTCAGTGGGGGGTGGGGTTTTATAAATAATATTTCATATAATCTTTGTCAATCTCGCTAAAACAAGTAAATGTTATTGTCTCCATTTTTCAGAGGGGGAAATGGATCTCATAGCAGTTCAGTAACTTGACTAAGGCATGACAGCCAGGATATGGCAGAAAATCTGGTCGCTTGGGTTTTTTCAAGTCTGTGTTATTATAGCTTTGAAATACACCATGGGGACTGGAGGCCAGGAAGGCTAGCTCCACTTGCATCCATGGGGTTTCCTAAACTACATTCCTTAGACCCAGGGTCTGTGAAATATAAGAAAATATCCATTTCCTTCCCCCAAGTAAAAGGGTTCTATGATCAGGTAAGTTTTGGAAATGCCCAAGTTCAGTAGCTCAGTCTTAAGAGAGCTAGACTACAGGAACATGTGAAAACCCTATAAAGCCACGAGCAGGAAGGGAACTTGGGTTGAGCCTGTCTTTTTCACGTGTTCCACAATCATGGTGCAGTGTTTTGAAGACACATCGCTTTAACCTCTGGGGAAATATATATATAATTTGGGGAAATATCAGCTTAGAATATAGGCCACTTCCTGCTTTGTAGGGTATGGGAGAGAAACAGAAGAAGGAGATGAAGCCATAGGGCAGAACCAGTGCTGCTTGGTCCTTCACACAACAGGATATCACACCAAATCTTCCAAAAGGACACACACACTCGCCCAGCTCCTATGTAATCCTTAGGAATGGAACATGTACACCAGTCACTGCTTATGGACCACAGAACTCTTGTTACACTTATAAGCCACTAAGGACTGACTTCTTAGTTGATTCTGATGTTGCTCAGAATACATTGCAGTAATATCATGCGCTGATTTTCTGGGTCAATGAAAGCCAAGTAGCAGGAAAGAGCCTCTCCTTGTGCTCCCTCGAGTCTTGTGTGTTTGCCTGCTGCACAGCCTTCAGCTAATACACCTCAAGGTACAATTTTAAATTAAAAATCAAGAAAGTGTATTGGATTAATTCATCATGACTGGTTTTCTACCTGGAGCAAAACAGACTTTCCAAGCTACCCATTCAAGCTTGCCAGAGAAATGGCACAAAACCTTGATTTTCCCCAAAGCCGTAGCTTGCTGGCAGTGTGAGACAAAGGGCTGCTGAGCACCTGGGAAGGAGAGGGCAGGGCTCCTGGCATCTCTGAGGCACACCTGCTAGTTTGTTACCTTGGCTAACAGGACTGCCCTGTTCTCGCTGGGCTGTTTTATCTGCTGATTCCATTGTACATTGTTTGAGTTGAAAATGCTATGCAGTTAATTATAGAGCTAAAGAGCGCTGGGGAGCTGGCTTTCAGATTCTATCACTCCAGGCAATGAGAGGAAAAAGTGCCACGTAACATTGCTTTGCCCTTGGGGAGTGAGTCAAAGTCAGATTTTTGAAAGGCAGCACATTCCGAAGAGAAACGTCCAGATTTCCTGGATCTCTGGCCTCCATCATCTCACTGAAGCCTTTTCCCTCTTTCTGGAAAGGCCCATTATGGAGAGTGCTTCCCTGCCATGGTTATTTTCCTCCACAGCATCACAGTTGTACCTAAAGTGGAGAAAAGACATGATATTCTATCAACATCACTTCATCCAGGTCTCCCACGGAGTCCACACCCGTATAAATTCTGGGCCATCTGTGTGTTATAATTCACCAAAGAGATATTCCATGTAATGTAGACATGCTTTCTTAGGAGGCTACTGGAAGCAGGTCTCTGCAGTAAATGAGACACTTGATCTTAAGAAAATCATGGATTCTATGCAGAAATGAAGTAAAGCTCAGCCCCTCAGTAAGGGTGGAGGGAGGCCATGCTGCAGACCCAGGGGCAGGACAACCAAAGGCAAGGAGATTCTAGAGAATAAATGGGATTTGAGAGGCTACGGGACAGGGCAGAGAGAATTATCAATCATTATGTAGAACAGGAAGTGAGAAAAAAAGCCCTTTATTATTCTAGGTGCAATGAAATTTGTAAAAGAAAAAAGTATTTATAGTATACTACTTGACATGGTAGTGAATCTGAACCGCATCCGTAATATATAATAGAGGTATATTGAGATGAAGGATGTGTATGTGGGTGGGTGGAGGGTCATAAAACAAAATACACATATTGACTACTATAGATCATTAATAAATAATTTCTAAAACTGATAAATCCACCAAAAGCAAGAAGATATACACTTCGGTTAGCTATTAAAAGTAGAAATGTAAAATAGCAGGGAGTTAACTCTTTACTAACTCAAGCCTTAAATTCATGGTTTAGCATGGCTGCTCAATTTCCAGCTATTATACCTGCATTCTATCCATCAAGAAGAAAGAAAGAACAAAGAGAAAGCAAAGGATATTTTTTTCAGGTTATCTTTCACGTTGTTTCCTGAACATTATATATAATGCCTTTGGTTACTGTTTTGGTCAGCCTTTTCATTCCTGTGATTAAAAGACCAAACCAGAACAATTTTGGAGGAGAAAAAAAAGTTTATTTGGGGGTTCACAGTTTCAGAGGTCTTAATCCCTAGAGAGCTGGCGCCAATCCTCAGGGCTCCAGGTGAGGCCGAACATCATGGCAGAAGATAGTAATGGTTTTCTTGTGTTTCCATGAATATAAAGGAAGTGGACATCAAAAGCAATAGTTGGGGCCATAAATCAGTAACACATCTCAGGAGCATAAGTAAGACCTATTTATTTCCAAGGTATTAGAAATCTTCTTTAGAGAATTCAGGCACCTTCCTACTATGGCTTTTCTCTTCATTCATAGTTTTAAGCAGTAAGAAATAGTGGCACTTACTCTAGAGATTCTGATTTAAGCTCATGCCAGATCTTATCCTCTAAACTTCTTTGCTGGAAAATACTTCAACCTTTCCAAATCCATATCTGCCCCCGACTTAAAGAAGTTCTAGTCAAATTCTACCTTTTTTATTTCCATGAATACAGTGTATTTTAGGAGGGATCAATCCATGTGCCATGTTAAAATGCCCACAGCCACAGGGAAGAAGAGAAAATGCTGAGCTGAGACAAATAGGGTGCATACTTGTGATGGAAGGGTAATGATCTAAAATGATACCAATCATATCATTCTATTTAAAAGATAGCTTTTGTAATAATATGATTGCTGTAGCTTGATTTACTAAACACTAGGTGCTTTTTTTCATAGACATCTCTGATCTTCAGCAACTCTACAGGAAGATAATTCATCATCTCCACTTGAGAGAAGAGGAATCAGGGTTCAGAGACATGCAGTTTCTACACTAAGGTTTAATAGCTAGGCAGTGGGGTTTGGGCTAACTGACTTCAGAATCTGTGCTTTTGGGGTAGTTTCTTACTCTGAATTTTTGGTGGCTATTCCATCCTAGGACCAGCTATCCAATATTTTCTGACCATCTCCTGTCCTAAGCACTGAGCTGCCTATACTGGACAGCACATAACTGAACTGCATAGAATGTATCCTAAAGGAGGATCGTCTCTTCCCGTGTAGAGAGAGGCCACAGCACAGATGCAAAGCTCACAGTTAAAATGCAAGGCCATACGTGCTAATTTGCTCAGGACGGTCCTGAATATTGCCTATCTCAGAATAATTGTTAATAGTACTCTCTTCACTCGCAAGAGAGAGGGTAATAGTAAATGATGCTATTATTGCCTCAGATCCTGGTGCTGCCCATTTAGGTCAGCCCACTTTGTTTCTTTTTTTTTAATTTTTTATTGTTGGTTGTTCAAAACATTACATAGTTCTTGATATATCATATTTCACACTTTGATTCAAGTGGGTTATGAACTCCCATTTTTACCCCGTATACAGATTGCAGAATCACATCAGTTACACATCCATTGATTTACATGTTGCCATACTAGTGTCTAGCACTGTGTTTCTTGCCTCTGGGGCTCTTTCTTGCCACTGGAGTCTGCTTTGCTAATGGTCAGAAGTGTTGGGGAGTGAATGCTTTGTGGGAGCATCTCTCTAGCCACTGTGGATGACTGCTGGAGTGCCAGTACCACCCTCTGGGTGGGATAATAGAATGTCCTGAGCTGGCTCCTTCTTTCTCCACAGGATTAAGCCTCAGTTGTCTGCAGTGCTAACTGGCTTGATGATGTATTGGCTGCCTTGTCTCCCTGTTTCTCTCTCCCTATCTTATTTTTCTATAACTTCCAAATAATGTGTTTGCATTTGGACTTGTGTCTGTCTTTCCTTTTGTCAGTGATCTAAACTCAAACAGCTCTCTTACCTCTCGAAAATTCATGGACTGTGGTTTGATACCAGTCTTGGAAATCAGGATCAGGTCCTCATTCCCCTGGTGTTGAAGATGAAACACCCGAAAAATGCCCAAGAAAGTATAGAAAGCAAGTTTTATTTAAGAAAGAGACAGAACAGAGATAGCAGACTTCCCTGGAGAGAAGTGAGGGCTCAGAGCTGGATGCCCACAGGAGGGGTGGGTCTTGCCCCTTTATAGATCTTAGATTTCCTCTTCCCCTCCCCACCTCTTCTTTCTATCCTGTGTGCTTTCGCAAAGGCTAGAAAGAGCAGCCCCAGGGGGTAATCACTTGTGTTAGAAAGTGCAGATCTTCAGAAGTGTTAGCAGCCCTTGAGCAGGGGAAGTTAGTGATGAAGGTGTTAGCAACACATTTCCTTCCCTTTGATAATCAGCTACCTGTCCTTTGCCCCTGTCTCACCTTCATGGGTGTAGTGAGATTTGAATGTGACCTTGACATTTGGATATGATTTAAGTAACAGCATGAGGGGAGAAGGATGGTGATGATATTGGCCAGGCACTCAAGGGGACAGATGATAGAAAGGACAGGCTGGGGATGAATATTGGCTCTCTGAGATGAGGAAAGACAAAAAAAAAAAAAAAAAAAAAAAAAAGCAGGAAATGGATCTTAGGCTGGGGAAGAATCTATAGCTATCCCAGGAATTTAAGCAGGGGAGTGAAAGGTTGAGCACCCTATTTTAGGAAGCCATGTCCAGTAGTGGGCAGGCAGACAGGAAGAGGGAAAAGAGAGCTGAGTCACAGAAGCCATGTGGAGGAAGGTTGATGTGATTTTAATAGGAAGAGATGAAGGCTGAGCCCAAAGTGGAGGAAAAAATATAGTGAGGGAGGATGGTCATGAGTCATTTCAAAGGAAAGTCCATTTCAGTTTGGTGGGTGACTGGCCACAAAGGATGAAGGACAGAGATGAGTCAGTGGTGACTGAGCTGTCAATCCACACACCACCCTCAAGTCAAGCTGTGAACAGCAGGATGACAGGCTGGTGCACTGAAGAGAAACTGGCTCTCTGGAATACTAGAGTGCATTCTGCATCTTGCTCTCTACTCTCCCTTCCAAAGGTCACACGAAACGCCTGCTGAAGATGGCTGCTCTCTAGAGTGTGCCTTTCTTCCATCAAATGAAACATTGCTGAAGAATGCAGGCCCTGGGTCAGACTGAGCAGGCTTCAAATAAATCTTAGCACTGTTTGTTGGGTGTGTGGCCTTGAGCAAGCTCAATGATGTCCTAAGCCTCAATTGCTTCATCTTTTTAATGTGGATATATTTCATTGTTTTTTTCTTTATTGTTTTAAAGTGGAAATACTTCATTGCTTTTCCTTAAGGATTTTGTGAGATAATACATGGAAGTATGTGGGACCCCTGCTTAGAAAAGGATGACAGTTTTTAAAAGCAAAGAGGTGTGAACTGTCTCACTAGGTCTCATAGAGGATATAAAAAGGACTCTGTTCAAGTATATATCTATATCTATATCTGTATCTATATCTATATCTATGTCTATGTCTATATCTATGTCTATATTGATATCTATATCTAATTATATCTAGATAGACATTTTATATATCTATAAATATACTTATATCTATCTAGATATAAATAGATAGAGAGAGATAGAGAGATGGAGGTAGCTAGATATCTCTATGCCATCCTTATCCTTGTCCCCATCCCTAACTCTGTCTTTGTCTGAGGCCCAGAAACAGCTACTGCTGTTCAGGATTCTGCAGGAAATGCAGCATTAGGACTGTAGATGAAGGAAAAAGAGTCTTCTCAGCTTCATTAAAAAACAAACAAACATCAAGAAAAAAAAACTCTAGGTAACTACAATATTGAAAAATTTTTATTTTATTCTTTGTACTCGAGATCATATCCCATTTCATGGATGGCTTTAGGTCAATAAATGGGTCTATTTTTTGCTCTTCAAAAGGCTCCCAAACACAATGCATTTCAAACAAAAGTCACCACCCACTATCCTCCCTTTCATGCTGCTTACCATAAAAATGGTCTCCAGAACACAGAGCTCTGAGCCCCCAGTTCAGCTGCTCAGTGGGGAGGATGCGCTGTGAATCCTGATAGACAGACCTGAGCTCAGTAGGCACAGTGGTCTGATGGGGATGCTGACAAAAGGCTGCTCACCGCCCCCTTTCATTCTCTTCTAAACTCAGTGCTGGTTTTGAGTCTTTAAATGGCCCATTCAAAATGCAGCTTTTTCAGAAACTGGCTATTTAATTTAAAAAGGACTCTGAATTGACTAAGATGTCTCATGTGGCACTTTTCTTGAACTTCCTGGGCGTGTCTGACTGAGGCTTTGTTGTCACCCAGAGCATGGTTGGTCCTGCTCCTGCCTGTGGCCCCCTCTCCAGGAGTTTGGTTAGATGCTGACAAATCTGTGGCTTCCCTGGACTCTCAGAGATGATCACTGGGACGGTCCAGTTTGACCGGCTGTGCCTGAAGCCTCCCACAGGACCATATCCTGTGATTTCGGATACTTAACAGAAATCTGCAGCTGCTGGAAATGACTCTCCTAACTCTTTATCAAAAAGGTGAGACCCTGAACCTGTTCATCTTCTGGCTTAGTCCCTGGCTGAGCTGGAAACAACAGAATTCCGTAATCCACACATCCTGTTTCCTTAGAGAAAGATCTCATGTGCTGAGATCAAAACCCTAAAGAATAGGCAATGAACTGGGTGAGGGACCCCAGGAGAAGGTGGGGAGCTAGAGAGGATGAGATATGCATCTTAAAGCCAAAAGGCTAAGTTGCAAGAGAAAAAAGAAGTCATTCTGTTTCATTGTGACACCAGCCTTGGGTAATTATAGACTGGAATGATTTGAAGATTAGTTTCCTTCTTTAGAAAATTATTGGAAAACTACTGAATGACAAGGCACACTACATAGTGAGTCTCCTGAAGTGGCATCTCCTCTGGGACATGGAGTTTTTGAGATGACATGCTTCTGGTGCCCTCACCTCTTTACTAGGCTGGGGTGTCAGCCCTCAGTTTCTTGGGTACTGGTTGCTAACAACTTCTTTCTTCTCCAGAAGAGTTCTCTTCTTAGCTGATGCCACCATACCCAGAGATGCTGGGTGATTATAACTCCCTGCCCTCCCCATCTCCTCCAAACAGCCCATGGCCAGTGAATGACTTGCCAAGGGTCCAAGATACCAGCGCCCTTGCTTCTGGGAAGGATACATCTAGAATTCAGTGTGGAGTCACATGAGGTTAAACCTCAGCAAAAACAACAACTTCACCTGCCTTTTTAAAATCTGCCTTCCCCCCTTCCCTCATTTCCCTCCAAGTTTCCTCCAAGGGCACCTCTCACGAAGTTGCCTATCTAAGAACCTTCCCTCAGCTCTAGTTCTGCACAGCACACCTAAAACATTAGGCTTATCAAAGAGGCAACCAGAGCATGGACTGGATCCCCAGGAGCAGTGAAAAGGGGCTGACTGTTTCTCTCCTTTTTACCACGCCCTCAAGCAAATATAGGCTTACTTGTGAGCACAGAGAGGCTCCTTATAGAAAAATAACTCTCTCAGTTGGTTGAGTATAATCTTCTTAAGTTAAAAAAAAAAAAGAGAGAGACTGCCAAGGCTCTTGATTTCCATTGGAGTTTTCATAAAAATGCTTACTGTGGCATGGGATTCTTAGAAGTTTTCTTCTAATTAGAAAGTGACTCTCTTCCCCATCAACACACTTACACAATTATCTGACTACTCTAGAAAATTACAATTTTGATTTTCATTCTGTGGGTTTCAATTCTTTTTGCCAAAACCATGATTTTGAAATGCTTGAGTTTCGTTAGAGTTAATTAGCTGTAAGTATATTAAAATGCCCATTCCTTTCCAGAAAAATCTATCTGTATAAACATTCCACACAGTGCAAGATTTTTATTTAATGTTTTCAGGGCTTTTATCCTGAGTGGATTAATTTAATACCAGTGGGAAGCACTTGAGCACATGAGTGGACAGTTGTAGAAGAAATATGTATAAATTCAAGGGGGAGGGCTTTCTCCAGTATTTTTTGCTCCTTCTGTTTATGCTGCCTCCTAGTCAAAGGGGAATGTCTTCTATGGAGCTCTGCAGAAGCACACATGAGATGCTTACTAAAGTATGTAAGAGGATGAACTGGTGAAGGTGTGGGATAGAAGGCTGTAAAATAAGGCTGTAATAACAGGGAAAGTGCCAGAAAGGGGTTCTCTATGGGCACAAAGGATACCTTGAGAGTGTAAATAATACCTGGGAGTTGTCTCTGTTGGAGGAAAGAGGCTGGGCTTCTGGTATCCCTCTTTTACAAGTCATAGGTCAAATGACAGCAAATGACAGCCCTGTTTAGTCAGTTTCTGGGTGACTTGATGAAAAGATCTGACAGGAATAATGTTGAGAAGGTAAAGTTTCTTTTGTGTTCACAGTTTCAGAGGTTTTTCCATCCGAGGTTGGCTGACTCCATAGCTCTGGGCCCAAGGTGAAGTAGAACATCATGGCAGAAGGGAGTGGTGGAGGAAAGCAGCTCAGGACATGGCCACCAGGAAGTGCAGAGAGACAGAGAGAGAAGGAGGGAGGGAGAGGGAGAGGGAGAGCACTCTGCTCACCAGGGACAAAATATAAATCCCAAAGGCAAGTCCCCACTAATCTACTTCCTCCAGCCACATCCTACCTGCCTACATTTGCCACCCAGTTAATTCTTATCAGTGGATTAGTCTACTGAATAGGTGATAACTCATAATATAATCATGTCCCTGTTGCATGTTCTCATATTTTTCACCCACAAGCTTTCGGAGGAACACCTCATATCTAAACCATAACAGGCCTACAAGGGAGGAGTAGGAACTGGCATTTCTATTCTTTTTCGATGTGGGCAAAACTGCTCCAATAGTTCAAGAGCAGTTGTTCATAAAAAAAACACAAGTGTAGACTGTTCAAAGTCAGATCAAATTAACGGGAGAGTGACCACTGGAACAATAAATGAGACCCAGTGGGGTCTGGGAGAAACTCTGATAGAGTCCACCATGAGGGATCAATGGAAGGAGAATGTGTAGGGGGTGTGGGGCACTTGCTCCAAGCCAATCCAGGTTTGATGCATTCAGACTAAAGAATGTGCTTCAGGCTACATATCAGCCCTCCATGGCTGCTGCCAGGTAAGCCAGTCTACTCTGGCCCCTGTGTGGTACAGTTGGCTGAATTGCTGCTTTGGGCTTCCTTTGGGGCCTACCTTCAGGCAGCTCTAGGATAATTATGTTTTTGTGCTGTCAGTTGGAGTTGGACAAATTAAACCTGTTGTAGGGATGAGTGCTCATAATTAAAGATGTGAATTCTGAGATGTGAAGAATTCTGAAGCTGTGGATGGATGCGAAATCAGCAGATCAACCTTTCTTCAAAGTGCTTGTGGGCCTAACAGTTCAGGTGTAAGAAGCAAGCAGAGCAGGTGCCCAACTCCTGAAGAACACCGTGGGCCTGTGGCCTTTCCCGGGTCTCAGTGGGAAGAAGTGCATAGAATCTGTTGGGAAGCCAAATAAATGGGCACGGATAAGAGAGCACAGAGAGGCCTTGGCAACATGAAGAGGAAAAACTGGAAATAAAACCACCTATGAGAGGTTGCCGATGGGCCCTAACTTTTTAATTCCAGAATGTTGCCTATACACCAAAGCTGAAAATAAGAGTCACTTACAATCTGAGACAAATGACCAAGGCATAACCAACAGGGCCTATTTTGTTCATTTGTATTGCTATAACAAAATACCCAAGACTGGGTAATTTGTGAAGAATAGAAATCAATTTCTTCATGAATCTTGAGGCTTGGAAATACAAGATGAAGGGGCTGGCAGATTCAGTTTATACTAAGGGCTGCTCTCTGTATGATTAAAAAGTGCCTAATTTTTGCATTCTTCAGAGGGAAAATGCTGTGTTCACACACAGCAGAAGGGACAGAGGGTAAAAAGGACTAGAGTGCTTCCTTCAACCTCTTTTATTTTTTTACTTTTTGGTGCTGGGGATCAACCCCAGAGCCCTGTACATGCAAGGCAAGCACTCTACCAACTGAGCTATACCCTAGCCCTTCAACCCCTTTTATAATAGCACTAATCCCATTCAAAAGGGCAGAATGCTCATGACTTAATCACTTCTCCAAAATCCCTACCTCTTAATAATATCACATTGAGTGTTATGTTCTACAACATACAAATTTTAGAGGGACACATACATTCAGATCATATCAGGACTCGTGGGTTTGCTAAAATCAGCAAAGGTAAAAACAGGATATCCAATATTTAAATTTTAGGTATATGATAAATTATTTTTGGTATAAGTATATCCTAAAAAGTTCATGGACATCCTTATACTGAAAAGTTCATCATTAAATAAATATGTGCCATGCAACATTTTGGACGTCCTTATACTAAAAGCAATTTATTCTTTATCATAAATTTAAATTTAATTGAGAGTCTTTTATTTGAACTGAAAACTTCAGGCCCAAAGTGTGGTACAGATGCAAGTCTTCCTCTACCCACTCTGCACCCAGTGCCACTGTCCATTCTGTCTCTACAGTGGGAAGGTTGGACTGGGAGATAGTCGTTGTTGACAATCTTGCAGGAAGAACACTGTGGGGAAGAGAGAGGCTTTCCCTCCCTTCCATGTACAGGAGGAGGGAGACCTATCTTCTTCTGTCCTCAAGAACACTTATGAGACTGGAGGCATCTACTCTGCAACAAGAGATTTTTATTCTTAGGTTGGATACCTGCTTGGGCAGTGACCTTGCTGATTGGCCCCGGTTCATAATAAGCAGGCCCAAGAGAGGAAGGACTTGGAAAGAGAGGAAGCAGCGAAGCTGACTATATCCCACCCTCCCCATTTGACTTGGCAAGGATGACCTCATCAAAGACATGTTGTGCACAGCTGGGCTTCTGCTAGAGGATGCCTGCTAGATGAGGAGAACCTAGCAGCAGAGGTCATGGGAAGCAACTGGTCAGAGGCCATGGGGCTGGGCGTATGGGAAGGATGGAGTTGGATCTGGATCTGGCTTTTGCTTTAGGGAGCCCAACCCTGTGCTTGTAAGCACTTGGAGGAGACCTGACACAGGGTCTTAGGGTCTTGAGAGCCAGAGATGAAGGCCAGAAAAGCAGCCACAGAGGACGGGAAGAACTGGTCTTATGTGCCCATGTAAGTAATGGCTTCTTCTCCTTCCATTCCTCAACCCAAGAACTTGGAAGAAATAGAGCCTCCTCAGTGGGAGGGCAGGTGTGTGTGCCACATCCCCTCCTGTCCACACTCTGTGAATTCAGCTACAAGTCTAGTGGTTGGCTGATGTGGAAAGTTTTGAAGTGAATGTAAGACTGAAATTTAAAAGTAGTCCAGACCAGCTTTAATAGTTGAAGCTTGAGGAAACAGTTTGGAATTACCCCAAGATGTAGTTAAGAGACAGAAAATATGGATTTGATAAAGTAAGGATAAATGCACAGGTGAAAAAAAAATAGAACTCATGTATGTCTATACTCTGATGAGAAAAGACACTTGATAAACCCATTCTACCTAGTAAATAGAATCCAACAAGGGTTGAACTTGTGTGCTGATGACCTCTGGTGCTGCCACATTGGCTGCCCAAGGAGAGGATGTGACTGGCCACCCTTGTCTGCCAGCACAGAGAAGGCAAATGGGAAGGTACCCTGCTGTGCTGGAGGCCCCCCAAGAGAGCTCTTTCTGAAGACTCCTAGCTAAACCTGGACCCAGACTGGCAGGGAAGAGCCCCTCAAAGGGAGAAGAGTTCTAGGTACATGGATTTACAAGGGTATGGATAACAGCTGAATGAATATAGGTGCCTTTTAAATGAAGTGCAAATGATTTGGTTTGTTGTAACTAATAAGTGTTTAAATTGGAGCACTGCACAAAGTTATCACTTAAATAATGTGTCATTGATACTGGAATAATTTGTGCCTATATTTAACCTCGAGATGAGTGTCTATATGTAAATACAGTCAAGTAAAAATGCTACTGGTGTGATGGATGCCACATTCTCTTCTGGTTCTGATTGCATTATTAAGAATAAAAGTTTCTGGGTGAAAACTCAGCCGACAGTTGTGCTGATGATATATGAGGCAGGGTTGGACCCGGTTCACATCTCCACGTTTGCATTAGCCCTGTGCGGTAAGATCTTGCATATGTCAGTGAAAGTGAAGCCTTGACTCACAGGTTGCTGCTTTGGAAGTAAATCTGGTAAAGAAAGCAGGCTCCATTTTTCCATAGTCAATTCCAACTGACAGTCTTTGCTCTGAGCACTACTTTCTACATCCCTTTCACCATGTCAGACACAATGCATTTGTTCTCTTGCTGCAGAAGCTGTCAGAAGAGTTTTTCCAGCTTCCTAATCTATGATTTTCTAAGATGATGGGTAATAATATTCACATTGATCTTGCAAATCAGAGTTTGCCATAACCAGTTCTTTCCCATGTACCACAATCACTGCAGTCAAAATGGACTATCATAAGTTTGCAAAATCTGAAGGCAAGAGGTGGTATTTTAAAAATCACAATTGTATTTAGTCGTATTGAGTACTGAGGTTGAAAGCAAGGTTAGCAAAATTCTCTTATCTTTTCCTTGGCTGGCATTATTAAGTAGGATGTTTTTAGAAAAGGATTGCCGATAAATAATTTCCATTTTCTGTAGCTTTGTGACCTTGAGAAAATTATTTAACCTCTCTGCACCTTCTTTATACCATATTTAATGAGGATATAATAATGTCTTCCTCTTAGAGTTGGCTTGAAGATTCAGAGGCCTTGTTTTGTGTATCTCTGTGTAGGTATAGGTACAGGTCTAGATAAAGATACAGATATGGATGCAATCTCAGATGTGTTCCCAGCACAAAGAAGACTCTTACCAGATATTATTGTTATCATTCCTGCTATTATCAGTTTTCAAGATAGTAATAGGAGGCAGTGTTGCATAGTAGAAAGAGCATACTCAGGTTTTAGGGAAAGTGAGTTCTCACATCCTGGCCCTGCCACTTACTGTGAGGGGTTGGGTGACATAAATGACTTTGAGCCTCAGTTGCTATATCACTAAATGGGCTAATCTTGGTACAAGATATTCTACAGGAAAATTAAAGAATGGAATAAGAGAATGTTTATAAAGAGCCCGACACCTGTAGATAAGCTCCTTCCTCCATCTGCAGAGGGCCACATTGAATGACACTGAATTTTACGTCTGTACATCTATCTTTGTCCTCCCTCATTTTGAGGAGAAAAAAACACATGGTTTCCCAGACCTAACCCCATTTAGTTCTTCAGCAGAAGGACTGATAGATCAACAGAACTCAAACAATGGATTTGTAGCTCAGTGGTGGAGTGCTTGCCTAGCATATTGTGAGGCCCTGGGTTCCATCTTCAGTACCGTAAAATAACACAAAACAGAAATTCCCTCAAATAATAAAGCTGCTAGTACCAGCTGAGTCTAGATAATTAATTTAGTGGCCATTATGTGCCAAAGTAAATCAGAATGACTGATTCTGTTTTCCTCTCGGAACCTCCTGCTGGAATGGCCAATGCCTGTCAATCTGTACTTACTGAGTCTTAGCATTTCCCTGGCCTCAGAAGTCATCCAGGACAAAACATGACCATGGTGTCATATCCCCTGGCAGAGGAGCCATGGGCAGGTGAAGGGGATTCACCATCTCAGTGGTCCTCCATCCTAGCTAGATGCTGGAATCACTCAGGGAACTTTAAAAAAATTCCTAGGACCAGGATGCACTACAGCACAATAAAGTTAAATTTTAAAAAGCTCTCCATGTGGTTTTGCTATCCAGTTAAGTTTGAGAAGAACAATTGTAGGCAATTCCACCCAGATCTTCACTCAGCGGGGAAAATCAATACCTTTTAACGGAACTTCATAATTACAATTATTTAGCTATTCTTGCTTTGTGTGCTACCAATCTGTTTTTAGAATTCTAATCTACTCTATTGAGGTATTAATTTATATAGAATAAACTGCACCTATTTTAAGCATTTAGTTTAATAAATTTTGACAAATACACACCTTCATATAATCATCACTGCAACTGTGATGTAGACTATTTACATCATGCCAGAAAGTTCCCTTGTACCCGTTTGAGTGATTCCCACCCCCAATCTCTGTCTCAGTAAACCAATAATCTATTTCCTGTCATCACAGGCTAGTTCTCCTTTCATGAAAGCCATGTTAATGGCATTGCAATGTAAGCATTCTTTTGTCTGGTTCCTTTTGCTCAGTGTAGTGTTTTTGAGATTCATCCATATTATTATAGGAGATATCAAACAGTTTATTCTTTCATTGCTAAGTAGTAATACATTCTATGATATTTCACCATTTGTTTGTACATTCACCTTTGGGTAGACATCTACCAATCTAATTTTAGTACCCCCCTTTTTTACTGTGATTCTCTGCTTGCTTTTTCATTTATAGCTATTTTATAGCAAAAACAGAGAAAGTGATATTTCACCAGGGCCCAAATTTATCTATGAATTCCTGGGTTGGGTTCAAACAACATAATTACTGATAATTGGGCAAATGGTCCAATCACCCTCCCTGATATAAAGTGGAACTGCCCAACCACACCATCTGTTTTCCTGCGCCCTCAAAGCATGTGGTTTATGTGAAGACATAGACACTACTTGCCTAGGTCAACTCATTCATTCTGGGTCGATATTTATTCCATTATAGTCAAGCTTAGTTATTCACCAAGTGCTAAAGTGACTTATGCCATAATCTCTCTTTGGTTTCCTACACTTAACTTTTGTATGTAATGATACTACAAGGAAAGAATGGAAAAGTTTAGCTTTATTGCTGATTTGTAAAGCCATTAAAATATTTACAAGGTGCTAATTATTCCCTAGAGGTAGTTTTGTAAAGCTGGCATATTATATACAAACATCTATGTTACATATGTACATATGGGAAATATACTAGATAGATAGATAGATAGATAGATAGATAGACTTGTTACAATAAACCTTCTTCATCCATGGGTTCCACATTTGCACATTCAACCAACTGCAAATAAAAAATATTCAAAAAATTCATCTGTACTGAACATATATATTATTCTCAAAAAAATATGGGATAACTATTTATGTATCCTTTACATTGTATTAGCTATTGTAAGTAATCTAGAGACAATTTAAAATTACAGGAGAATGTATATAAGTTATATAAAACTATTATATAATTTTTATAAGTGACTTGAACATCCAAAGATTCTGTGTATGAATTGACATAAATCCTGGTTCATCCCCAAGAATCATACATACCCAGGAGTGGAATTGCTGGATCATTTATGGTAGTACTGTTTCTAGTTTTTTTTTTCTTTTTTAAAATAATCTCTATGTTGTTTTCCATAGTAGTTGTACTAACTTGCATTTCAACCAACAGTGTACGAGAGTTCCCCTTTCTCTACTTCATTACCACCAGACACTATTTTTTCTTTTAAATCAAAGTGTGAGTTTAATGGAAAGAATGGTGAAACACCCAGAATCACATGAAGAACACCCAATGGTTTAATGACATTACACCAAATACCTAAGAAAATGGCAAAACATGCCCTGAAACTGGTTAATTCAGAAACTACCTTTTCTTAAATATTATTTTTTAATTGTTCTTTTTAGATATTCATGATAGTAGAGTACATTTTGACATATTATACATACATGGACTATATAACTTATTCTAATTAGGATCCCATTCTGTGGTTGATCATGATATGGAGTTACACTGATGGTGCCTTCATATATGAACATAGGAAAGTTAATTTTTTTTTAGAATTTATTTGTTAGTTCTAATCAGTTATATATGACAGTAGAAAGCTCCTCGATTCGTTGTCCACAAATGGAACAGAATTTTTCACTTCTCTAGTTGTGAATAAAGTAGAGTCCCACCATTCATGCAATCATACGTGTATCTAGGGTAATGATGTCCATCTCATTCCACTGTCTTTCCTACACCTTGGCCCCCTCCCCCTGCCACATCCAAAGTTCCTTCACTCATCTCATGTCCCCTCCATATGGATTAGCACCACATATCAGAGAAAACATTCGGCCCCTGGTTTTTTGATTTTTGTTTTATTAAAAAACTTCTGATAAATAAAAATTCTTATGCAAATATTTTTGTTGGAAAATTCTCCAAGATATTTGAAGAAGAAATAATATAATTTCTACAAAATTTCTTCCAGAAACTAGAATAGAACATTTTCTGAGAGAAGTATTACCTGATGTCAAAACTAAATAAATGCATTACAGACCAATACCCCCACATGAATATAGATGTGATAATCTTCAATAAAATTTTAGCAAAGAAAATCCAATATTATATAACAAAATAATTCTTGATTAAGTAGGATTTATTCCAAGCATGTAACCATAATTTAACATTAGAAAAATTAATCAATAGAATATACTCTATTAACAGACTATTGAAGAAAAATCATTTAAACATATCAATACATTCAGAAAAAGCACTTGTAAAAATACAACATCCATTCATGATAACATTTCAGCAGGCTAAGAACAGAAGTGAATTTCTTTAATCTGATAAAGGGCATAAAGAAAAGCTTAACAGGAAACATATACCTAATGGTAAAATTCTGAATGCCATTCTCTTATGATCAGGTGCAAAGCAAGGATCTCTGCTCTTGGAATTCCTATTCACCATCATACTGGAAGCCCTAGGCAGTACTACAGAGCAGGTAAAAGAAATACTAGACAAACTTGAAATGGGTGAAATAAAACTCTTTTCATAGTTGACATGATAATCTATACAGGCTATCCAAGGAATCTTAAAAAAAAAGTGTCTAAAGCTAGGATATGCATTTTAATAAGTTCATAGAATATGGGGTCAACACACAATTTGTAAACATATTTCAATATTCTAGTGAATAACAATTGGAAATCAAAATTAAATGTATTAGGTAAGTTAATTTTTGCAGAATCTAAATGATGAAAGCTACAATACACCATTGGAAGAAATCAAAGAAGAACCAACTGAATGGAAAGATGTTGGCCATCTTTTCATGTGTTTATTATTTATGTGAATATCTCTTTGAAAAATAGTTGTTCATGTTTTCTGCCTATTTTCAGGCTGGATGGTTTATTTATTGTTAAGCTTTGAGGCTTTTGTATGAAGTCTAGATATTGATCAGTAACTTTTAAGTTTATATGACAAAAAAAAGGAACTAGAATAGCTAAAAGAATTTTGGAAAAGAATAAACTTGGAAGAATTGCAATACCTAGTTTTAATATATATTATAATGTGACAGAAATCAAGACAATGTGGTATTTGTGAAAAGACACACATAGATCAGTAGAATTGAAAGAGGGTCCAGAAATCGACTCACACAAATTTTGCCAACTGACTTTTACAAAGGTGGAGGTAATTAAATGAAGAAAAGCTAATCTTTCCAACAAATGGTGGTCGACCAACTGGACATCTATATGTTGGCGTGGGATGGGGGCGTGAACCCAACGTATGTGGTTTTGTACAAAATTAACTCAAAATGGATCATAGTTCTAAACATAAGGTATAATGCTATGAAGTTCTCAGGAAAAAAATAACAAAATATTTGTGATTTTGAATTCAGCCAAGAGGTTTTAGATGCAACACTAAAGCAGAATCCATAAAATAAGCCAGACTTCATTAAAAATTGAAATATTTTGTTTTATTAAAAATACTTGAAAGGAAGAAAAATTAAAGTTATAGCCTAGAAGACAGTATTTGTAAATCACATATCTCTGCAAGGAACTTGTATTTGGAATATATAAAAAAATTCTCAAAACTCAACAATAAGTAAAGAAAAACTCAGTTTTAAAGTAGTCAGCAGTCCCATTATTTTGCCAAAAAAACCCATATATATATATATATNACACACATATATATATACATATAAAAAACACATATATATATATATATATATATATATATATATATATATATATATATAGATTGATTGATTATGGCTAAGAAACACATAATAAAATCTTTAGCATCATTAGTTATTAAAAAAATGAAAATTAAAATCACATTGAAATATTACTATAGTCATCAATTACTTTCAAAAAAACGATGAACTCAATATTGAGTATCAAATTCTATCCAATAAGCTAAACAGCTTAAATTCTTATACATTATTTGTGAAAATAAAGTGGAATGGTTGCTTTAGGAAGCAGGAAGTTTCTTGTGAAGTAAAACGTTTTCCCTCCCTTTTAAATAATATACTTTATACATTTACAAAACTTTCACATTTACACAAAATCCGCAATTTTTTAGTAATAGATTATCCAGATTTACTGTTACGTGTGTTTTAGGAAATAGAAAATAAAGTGTCATAGGAAAATTCTAAATAAAATTTTAGAATAAGTACAATTCAAAAAAAATTCTAATGGACTATTTTGGTATTATGTGTTTTATTCCTAATAGAAGTGATACACACACACACACACACACACAAACACACATATATACACACACATAGATTCATACTAGAACTATTTTTGTAAAAACAGCTTACACATGAATTTTTATGATAAATGAAAAAGACTTAAAACATTTATCTGGAATTATCTTACTTCTAAAATGTGTAGAATATTATCCAGTTTTCTTGCTTTTTGCCTGTCAAATACCATCATCAGTCACATGGAAATATTTTCTGCCTAGATAAATTTCTTCCTCTTGCATTTTTTATTTTATTTTATTTTTAAATTTGTTTTAATTAGTTATACATGACAGTAGAATGCATTTATGCACTTTGATAAATCACGCATATATGGGCTATAATTTCTCATTTTTCTGAATGTACATGTTGCAGAATCATATTGGTCATGTAGTCACATATATACATACAGTAATAACGTCTGTTTCATTCTACTATCTTTCCTATCCCCACATCCCCTCCCCTTCCCCTCCCATCACTTCCCTCTACCTAATCTAAGGTAATGCTATTCTTCCCTAGTTTCCCCCACCTTATTGTGAATTAGCTTCTGCATATTAGAGAAAAAGTTTGGTCTTTGGTTTTATGAGCTTGACTTATTTTGCTTAGCATGATATTCTCCAACTCAAATCATTTATTGGCAAATGCCGTAATTTCACTCTTCTTTAAAACTGAGTAATATTTCATTTAGTATATATACCACATTTTCTTAATCCATTCATCTATTGAGGGACACCTAGGTTGGTTCCATAGTCTAGCTATTGTGAATTGAGCTGCTATAAACATTGATGTGGCTGCATCACTATAGTATGCTGATTTTTAAGTCCTTTGAGTATAAAACAAGGCATACACTGGTCTGCATCTGGGTACCGTACCCCATCCACCTGTATTCTTAAATTGCTTCTCAGTCTCCAATTTAACAACCCATATTCTACACAGCAGAAAAAGTAAACTTTTTAAAAAAGTTGTGTTGCAGTTGTGTACAATGAATTGAAATTCATTCTGCTGTCATATATACCTAATTAAAATAAATAAATTTTTTAAAAGTAACCTTTTAAAAGCATAAATCATAGTTGGGCAGAATTGCTCCTGACTGTAGTTGCAGCTGCTTGGGATGTTGAGGCAGAAACATTGCTTGAGTTCAGGTGTTGTCTGGAGTTTGGGGCCAGCATAAGGAAAAAAGTGAGACCCCACCACTTAAAAAAATATAAATATATTTATATATATGGGCTGGGGTGGTGGCACAGTGGTAGAACACTTTCCTAACATGTGTGAGGTACTGGGTTTGATCCTCAGCACCGCATATAAATTAAATAGAGGTCCATTGAAAACCAAAAAAGATATTTAAAAAAAATATATATATATATATACTTCTCCACATAAATGTGATCTATTACATTTCCTTTTGTACTTGAAACCATAATTTCTTACCATGGCCATATAAAAACCTAATTGGCATGTAAATATCCTCTCTGATTTCCAACCATATTTCTGATACCTCTTAGCAACTGGCTGACCTGGTTTCTCAGTCTTTGTCTCACATCAAGTTGTAGTCCCTCATGGAGGACTTCTTTGACCTTTTTAATGCTCCTCAACTTGGTTACCCTACTAGGCATTACCCATTCTTTTTCAGGGAACTTGATAATATTTCAAATATAACATTCATAGGTTATTATATTCTGTTTTTCCATCTGTGATGGTTAATTTTATGCATCAATTGCACCAAGGTTTTAATCAAACACTAGTTTAGATATGCTGTGCAGAAATTTTTCAGATCTGATTAACATTTTTTTAAATTTTATTTTATTGATTCTTCTTAATTATACATGACAGTAGACTCCATTTTGATAAAATTATACAAGCATAGGATATATCTTATTCTAATTAGGACCTCATTCTTGTGGGTGGGAAGAAGTTCAGTAGATTAGACAATCTACTGAATCTCCCCTTTTGGGAGGGAGGGGAGATGGGAATAAGAAAGACAGTAGAATGAATTTCACATAATTTTTCTATGTGCACATATGAAAATACCTAAACAAACCCCTCCATTTGTGAAGTTATATTTCTACTTGCCATATAATTTAGTTATCCCCCAAGGCTTATGATCATATCAGTTTAACTCCTAGTTGCCCAATATTAGAAACCCAAATTTCTTTCAGCTAGTGAATGGACAAGCAAACTGTCTCAGAAACATAAAATAGAGTACCACCCAGCAATAGAAAAGAACAAACTATTGATGGAAGCAATAATTGAGATGAACCTTAAAGGTATTCTGTTAGTTTTAGGAAACCTGTCTCAAAAGGCAGCATACAATCCTATTTCTATGTCATTCTGAAGTAGACAAAACTGATCCGAGAACAAATTAGTAGTTTCTAGAATTTCAGGGTGAGGCAGGTTTGAATATGAAAGGAAAACACAGAGGAGTTTTGGAGGTGATGGAATTTTCTGTACAGTGTGGTAATGGTGATATTGGTCAAAACTAATCAGACCATACACTACCTGAAAAATTGAATTGTATTGTGTGTGAATTTAAAGAATAATATTTGCAACGATGAACTAAAGAGGTCTGTTGCCCTCAACCATTCTCTCTACCTTCTGTTTTTCTCACCAATTCCATATAAGTGGAAATCAGGAGCAGGGTCTGAAGAGAGACACCACAAGTCACTGGCCTAGCAGGAGAGTGGTTGTTATCTTTGCTCCTCTGCAGGGTGCTCTATGAGGGAGATGCGCAGTTGGATTTCTGTCTGTAGTGTATTTGCTGACTCTGCTGCCCTGTCTTTTTGAGCAGGTGGAGAGGAGACTGACAGAGACGTTTCAGTGTGGAGAGGGAAGATGTTTGAAAATTTTACAGAATGCAGGCATCTCCACTGCAGCTGAGAATGACAGAGAAGAATGAGTTCTCCACAGTGGGTATGGCTGAGTTGTTTTTTGCTACCTATCCAAAAGGAATGTCAGCCATGTATGAAGACCTTATTAGCAGGTGGCATGGGAACTGACATTATGAAAAGGGACATATTATGAGAAGTAAGTTAATGATCCAATGGTTTATAGCTGTTGTAATGCAGTTCCAGGGCTGGTGACAAAAATGGATTAATCAAGATGAGAAGCATGGCTAATGGGAAGTCAAGGGATTTAGTTTTCTATTTGCCTTAGTTCCTATAAAGCATTTAAATTGATGTTATGCAGGCAATTAAAATCTAGGTTTTGAGTGGGGCACAGTAAGGCATGCCTGTAATCCCAGTGGCTCAGGAGGCTGAGGCAGGAAGATCATGAGTTCAAAGCCAGCCTCAGCAGCAGCCAGGTGCTAAGCAACTCAGGGAGACCCTGTCTCTTAATAAAATACAATAGGGCTGAGGATGTGACTCAGTGGTCAAGTGCCCTGAGTTCAATCCCTGGTATAAAAAAAAAATTAGGGCATGAGAAAAGATTTAGGGTGGCTTATTTTTCAGTGCCATACCATCTTTACAGGCTTCAGATGGAAACTGTGTTCCTTTCACTCGGCCACACTGATCCAGCCCTTTGTCATTCTTTCCCTTGTCCACCATGGTTCCTCTTGATGCTGTGCGAAGCAAACACACAAGTAAACCCATCGACCAACACCACCAAACCAAACAAACAACTCCCCTCTGAAAATATCCAAACTAAAACCCTCAGCAACAACCACCCAGAAGACAGGACAGGGGCCTGGGTCTCAGAGAGCTGTGCTGCAGTTGCCCTTCTCTCACCATATTCTATCTACTTCCACATCTTTACTGCTAAATAAAATATATGAGTGAAGTTTTCAAACAGCCTGGACTCTTAAAGTTGCTGAACAGTTGAGAAGTGTAAAAGCTGTGCAAGCTAAGCAACAGGAAGGGAGATTCCACAGAGACTGGTCAAAGAGAATGAGGAAAATCGAGTAGTTTTCCCAAGTGTCTAGCCACCGTGCAGACTTGTTCCACAGACCTGCTTGTATAGATGGTTTTGCATCAAGCTCCTTAAGAAGGTTCTAGTCATAGCAGATGAAAAGCAACCCTCCTTTCAATTAATTGCTCCCTGGATTAAGAAAGCCTCATAGTCCAGAATCCAGTGCTAGGTGGAGGGAATGTTGCACAGGGCAAGGGAAATGTCAAGATTGATCGATTCCACATGGGAGCACTTGAAGGCCACAGGCCAGGTACGTAAACCAGATCTGCCTTAGACTTTTAGGGCACTAAAAAACAAATTGATAACATTAGTTTACCTAACATTAAATCCCACTTTTGAAGGCAAGAATTGAAGTTCATTGAGGGTCCACAGTATGCCAGGACTGCTAACTCTGATTGTACTCTGGTTTGTATAATTCTCACCACCTTGTAAGATAAGAATCCAAGAAGATGAAAACTTATGTAAAAAGACAAAGTCACCATCGGTGTTATATAGCTATTAATATTAGTGCTGAAATTCTGTCTTACTTTAAAACTATGCCTTTTCTATTATTCTACAGAGTAACACAATTCAAGCAGAATATCTTTAGGAGTCCATTTCAAACAAGGATGAAAATTTCTTTTCACCCACTACCGCCTCTGATCTAGCTCTCCTCTTCCTTTGACCAAATTTATTGCCACAGGACTACTGAAGCAGCCAAGAGCTTTTTAAATATTTGGGGATGAAAGGTTTCACTCTGTGCTAAGTGTTGGGACAGTTTGCTGTTTGTTCAGCTGAGCAGCAGATAAAGTATGTGTTTTGCATTTATGGAAATTACTATCTAAACAGGAGGATGATGCAGCAGGTCCTTATGCTCATGTGATGAGCCCCATGGGAAGGGAGCATGACAAAGTAGGTGATTCACTCCCTCCATCTCTCATCAATTTTGGCACAGCCACTGTCTGTGTATTGCCTGTATCCCCCCAGCGCTCACATTTCCTACATGCAAGGATCATTTTTTTTCTACAAACACCTGTGACTCACAGCCTGAGGGCTTCCTCTGATGGCAGGAGCAAGCTCAGCCTGTGCTGGGGTAGGCTAGAAGTGCCAGGGAGTTCATGCCCTCAGGGGCAGGCCTCTACCAATTATGCACAGTTCTTGGAAAACAGATACTCCAACTTCCTCCACTCCTTTGAATGGGACACTTTGAATTTTTTTTTTATATATACAGTCTCCCAGAGAATTCCAACTGGATTGAGCCCCCCTACCCTCACAGCAATCTTCTGCAGCTTAATGCATTCTAATATATGAATTTCCTTTTCTTCCATCTCCCTTTCCCATCACCATACCAAAGCTTCTTGGGATCACTTTCCTCTAATCCTTGTCTCAGGGTCTGCTTAGTGGGAACCCACCCTAAGTCACAGAATGGCAGAAATTCCCACACCTTTAAATATGTTTTTCTCTCTTACATTTACTTTAAATTTGTAATCATGTATATTGAATATGCATACAAGGAGACTCTGTTGTTTACACAGAGTCTTGTTTTCCTGGAGGCAAGTTGTGCTTTCCTTCTGTCATTTCTGTTTCTTTCCAGGTACACTCGGGAAGGCATTTACACAGCCTGCATATATTGGGCAATTTCCCCTCTCCTTTTGCTCTTCAGTGCCTCTTTGTGCCAATAACTTCTTTGGGTTCAACTGATCCCAGGGAGCTATTTCAAATCGTTTGAAAAGTTTCCAGCGGGAGATTGTGTGCTTTTTCCTTCCTCTTATTATGCTATGGCTAAATGGATATAACAGAGCAACAGATTTGGACCGATTGTCCCTGAGCATTCATAATCAAAGCAGATGGGCAGTGGTGGGCAGCAGAGAGAAGCGATGTGGCATCTGTCTAAAGGAAAAGTAATGACTTGACATGGTTGAGTTCCACCTTTTTGGAGAGGTGGCAGGAGTGAGGAGGTGGGAGCTGTGCTTCTTAGAATATAAAGGGGAGTGGAGTAACTGCCAGGAAGCACTGGGGATGTGTGCCAGTGTTTCATACAGTAAGTGATCCTGTGAGGCGGACGTGGTGACAGTGACTCCTCTGCAGAGAGAACTAGAGTGTTTATAATTCCTTTTGGACAAAAATAACTAAACACCAGCCATGACTGCTAATAGTTCAGGGCTGTGTTGTGTGTGTGTGTGTGTGTGTGTGTCTGTGTGCATGCGCGCGCACATGTGTTTGAGAGAGGAGAGAGAGGGAGAGAGTTTTTTGATTATCTTGGGGCTGCTGCGTGTCTTTCCTCCTTGGTAAATGAATAGCATGTTCACATCTTAACCCCCAGAACTTATGGATATCCCTTTATGTGGTAAAAAGGACCTTTTTACAGATAGGCAAAGGATTTTGAGATGGGACATTATTTTGGAGAAGCCTGGTAGACATTCGGTATAACAAAAATGTCTGTATAAGAGGGAGGCAGACAGAGTTCTCACCATAGAAGAGGAGGAGGCAATGTGGTCATAGAGACTGGAGCAATATGATCACAAGGCAAGTAGTGCCAGCAGCCACCAGAAGTTGGAAGAGACAGGGGACACATTCTCCCTAAAGCCTCCGTAGGATCCCATTCTGCTGATCCCTTGATTTTAGCTTCCCAAGTCTCATTTGAAACTTTTAAGTGAAGAATTGTAACTGAATAAATATATGTTGTTCAAAACCATTAAATTTGTTAGTAGAAATAGGAAACCAAAAAAGAATCCCCAAATGGCTGCACCCGCTTGAATTCCACCAGATAACTGATAAACTATCATATGAACTGTGCAGGGATTATTTTTTTTTCCTTGCTTCTCAGTTTTGACTTGTTTCTCCTTATCATTGCTGAAGGTTTATGGCAGATATTTACAGCTACTGCTTAGCACAATGAAAGTTGCATTGATTGGACAGTTAATGAAGACTACTAGAAGCTGATGATTTTGCCTGAAAGGGAAAGTGCTGTGGGAAAGAGGGCCCATTTCTGTTCCATGTAAAGTGGTGAGGGGCAGCTTACTGGGTCCTGGCACTTGGACTAAGGGTGCCCAAAGTGACCATGTGGAAAAGAAAATCCAACTCAGAGACTCTCTAGTCTTAGGAATCTTGCTAAAGATATGATTAAAAGGACCTCTGCTGTCAGTCTTGCTGGCAATTATTAGAGTTCTATCCATGAAGATCAAGGCCCATTTGGTGAATTCTGTATGAAGCCAGATTTCACTGCATGGGCAAGGAGGTTAGGAGGGTGGATGAAAATTTTGAATCTATCCTGCTTTGTTTGCAGTCCTCAATTTCTGTGAACTCTTCTTTTAAGCATAACAATAGCCTGAGTATGCTAAAGGATTTACTATATGCCCAGAACCATATATAATTTCCAAATTAATACAACAGACCAATAAGAGGATTATAATTGGGCCCTGTTTCATAGATGAGACTTGATCAGGTTAGGCACACTGTCTAGATTATAGGGCCAGAAAGCTGTAGAGCTGGGATTCAAACCTAAATCTATTGTACACAGCAGTCTGATCCTAACCGATGGGCAACACAACCTCTCCTGGTTCAAGCATCCTGAATTGACTGAGGGCTCTTGCTTGCGGTCTTCTCCTTCTCATTTCCTAGATACCACTCTTCTATCAGCCCTGGGGTGGAAGGATTACAGGGCACAAGTTTGAGCTCATCCAAACCACCTCAATTTTTTCCTCCATCCACTTCATGCATGAAGTATTTATTTGATATCAAAGAGTCTTATGCAAGCAGAACAAGGAAATATTTTATTTCAGTTTGTCCTCAGTCACAGCTGTGAATGACAACTAACACTGCTGAAACCACCACCACCAAAATAACCAAGGATATGCGTGACATGTGGTATCTAAATTTTTTTGTGAAACTCATTCACATATTCTTTTCATTTTCACAGAAATAACTAAGGCAGACAATGTTATCCCATTTCATAGAGGACATGGGCTCAAAGAGGTCAAAGACATAAGAAGTCTCCAATTTTATATCACTCCAAATTCTACTTCCCATTTAATTAATGAGAATCTACTCACAAGTTGATACGATATAAGACATTTCAGGCATCTTCAAAGCCTTGGTTACCACTCTCTGGGGCAGACTTTGATGATGTGAAGGCTATTTTGGACCCAATCAGTTGGGCCACTTTCAGTAAGAAATTTCCATTTTTATGTAGTGACGCTTCACAGTCACCTCTGCCTTTGGAGGAAGTGTCCTTCAAACTTCTTCCATCAGAAGAACAGACCAGCTTTCTGATAGTTCCATTGTCCTGGTCTGCTTTAGGGCATTGAGCTGCATCTGATGCAATTTCCTTGTTATATCCATTCATTATTAAATATTTACTGAGCATTTACAATGTATTAGGCAGTTTGCTAGGCTATGGGAATGTAAAGATGAGCAAAACAAACACAAAAATAGCAACATAGAAGGAGAGAGAGTTAAATCTTCAAAACTGCTCACGTGATCAGGTCGCTCCCTTTCTGCCAGGTGAGTGCAGCCTGGATCAGCACTGCCTCCCCACAGCCCTGCCACACCCCTCAAAGGCACTTGAGAAATGGATGCTGATTGTTCTATGCCCTGGAGACTTTGTGGTTGTTACTTGGCAATGGTTGACCAATATAGCATACTAGACAGTTGTGAAGCATTGATCTTCATGAAGAGGGATCCAGGAAAAGAAATGCCCCGACTCACTTCTCTTCTATCCTTTCAATATCTTTCCAGAACTGGAGAGCAAAGGAGACCATTAATGTGGTTCATATTGATTCGTCATGTGGAGCAGAGAGTAGGGAGATGGAGGTTAAGAGCAGATCTGAAGGGGAAATAGAAACTATCCAGTTCTGAGACCTAAAAGATAAGCAAGAGTTAACCAGTAAGAGGAACAGGCTCTAGGCTAATGATGAAGCATGTACAAAGGCTCTTGGAAGCATAGTATACAGTGTCCTGAAGACAGAGAGAGGCCAGGGTGGCCATGTGATAGAGAACAAAGTGGAGACCAGTCAATAATGAGAGTGGAAAAGCACATGCACACAAAGAGCATGTGCTTGATGCTTCCTTGTAGGCCATGCAAATTACTTTTCTCTGTAACTCAACAGGTTTTCAGCAAGGATAATAGACAATATATTTTTATTCATGTTTTTAGAAAGACCCGTCTGGCTGCTGAGCCTGTAAGAGATGGGAAATGAGGTGGAGGAATATGTAGAGGTTCCTTGGGAAGCCATTGTATTTTACATCTTTAAACACTGAGATGTCACTGCTGAGCCACCTGGCTACCTCAACTACCTGTAGCATGAAGGTATTAGGAGTGCCAGGGGAGTGGCAGTTAGGCAAATGTCAGAACGGAAATAAGAATCGTTTCAAGTGATAGGGCAGAAATGAGGCTGGCCTCTGCGGCCTCAATAAGTGAACTAGTCTTTTCCAGCTAGAGAGACCTGTGTCAGCACATAGTTTCAGGGAAAGTCACCAAGTGATTGAGGAGGGATGCTCTGCTTTGGAGGCCACGCACCTGTCCACAGGGACCTGAGAATGATGACGCAGGGCCTTTCAACTCCTGCCACTCGGCTTCCTTTCTGGGCTTGTTTGAAGGATGCTTTTCATTTTCTCTTTCTGTTGGGCTCCCCAGGAATAAGCAGAGTGGAGGAAGTTTCCAGGAGCCTCCCGTTAAACAATTCAAGACACATTCCTTCATGTCGCCTCCATCCCCAGCTGCTGTCATTCTGCTGCTGTTCTCTTCTCTCACTGCTTTTTCATAGGTTGGTCATGGGAAAAACCTGCAGGGCTCCGTGGGACCTCCACATCCTCTGCTTAGCAATCACTGCGGAGCCTTCTGGTAATTGCCTGCCAACAGGGAGGGAAACCTGCATGAACCACGACTCTTCAGGCCCTGGCTTCCTTCTCCCTCTCTTAATGCACTCGTCTCTCTCAGCCTTTCCTGTGTTCCTCCCCTGTCCCCATGCTCTATGTGCCTCCAAAGTAATAACCCATTTTCTCTCCAATTTCCTGAATGCGATAATCATTTCTGTCAGGCCCAAGAGGCGATCAAGTTAATGAAATTCCTGTCAATAAAAAAGGACATTTATTAAACAGAAATGATGCTTAAAGATGACAGCATCATTCAAGGCTAAGGGTTCAGAAGAATAAAGAAATTATTTTGAGGAATGGTTCAGGAGGATCTGTATTAAGCATCACATGTGCAATATACAGGCTTCTTGCTTAATGAATCAGATGAAAGAAGTGATAGATTTTGGGGTTGAAGAGCCCAGAATATAGGGTCAAATTGAATCCTGTCCATGCTGTAGACTAAGTGTGTGACTTTGGAAAGGTGACTTAATCTCTCTGCTTCCATTTATTTCATCATCCACAAAATGGGAATATTTATAAAATCCTACCTCATGGAGTTATCATATTCACTGAATGAATTTGTATCATATGCTCAAGACAATAGTTAGCATAGAACAAGCGTATTATAAATGTTTGCTGTTATTATTAGTCAAAATGAGGTCAGTACAAAAAATAATTAATCTCATTTTACGAATTACAAAATTAATGCAGTAGCTTTCAGAAAGAAAAATAAAGTGAGCATTCAGTTGTTTTTATAGATAATACATTCAAGAGAAAAATGAGGGTAAAACAGAAGATACAAATTAGAATGTAAATACTATAATTATACCACTTAATAGTTGAAAGGCTTGAAATAAAATAGAGATGATGATGATGACAGCAGTTTAACTGCACAGAACATACAGCCTCCTGAAATTACCGCACATTTTCAGGTCACCTCATGAAATGCTTCTCGTTGGCTACTCTAGTCTTATTTCCATCTCTGGATAGAAATATTGCCTTTCAGAAATGATTTAGTTAACCAGGAAGGGGCTGAAAGATAGTAAAGATGATGGAATCTTTCAGAGCACAGTCTGAGTCTGGCTCATCTCATGTCCCCTGGGGTCATTACAGATGCTTGCTGCACAACCCTGCTACATGGAGATTCAGCACCCAAGAGGTGGTGACCAGAATATTACATGAACTCTTGAAGGCAGAAGATTCAGCACGTGTGCAAGCACCAACACGCACACAAGCATGCGCGCACACACACACACAGATAACTAAAGACTGAGCATACACTATGTATATAGTTACTATGTTAAACCTAACCTCATTTTATCCTCATTCCAATCAGTTGGGTAACACCTTATCCCAATTGTATACATGAGGAAACTGAGATTTATGGAGATTAAATAGGTTCTCACACAAGTCATAAGTATTTGAGCTAAAATTAAACCCCAAACTTCAATGTTTGTGAGCTTTCCACATAATTAAAAAAATAAAATGAAAGGAGGGTGATTTTTTAAATGAAGTATAATTTGAAGTTATCCAAAACTGCAAAAATTATGTCTTTGGCAAAAGAGAGATGTTTAGCTTCTGTTTTCCAACCTAAAAGTATTGTCATAGTATATCAGTTAGCGATTGCCACATAACAAAGCACCCTGAAAGTCAGTGGCTTTCATAAAATGAGTATTTATTTTTTGCTCATGCATAGGTAAGCGGGTGTTCAGCAGATTTAGGCTGGGCAGGAATGGCAGTTTGACTTTGCTCTGTTGAGTCCCATGTTGGCTGGAAAGTTTTTCCTCTGACCATGGTGGCCAGGATGATTATGCTCCACATACCCCACCTTCTTCCTGGGAGTAGGAGTTAGCTAGGGTATGCTCTTGTCATGGTGATGGCAGAGCTGGAAGTGGGAAACACCCCACTGGGCTTGTGTCATGTCAAGGCAAGTTACCTGGTCATGCCAAAGTCAAGAGGGGAAGAAACTTGCTCAGCCAGTGGAGCTTGGGGTAACTGCAACGTCAGCAGTGTATCACCTGGAGTGTGATTAGAGAAGCAGAACTAATGTGAGAGACATAGAGTAAGATATCCATTATGCAATTGTGAAGTTGTTAAGGAGCTTCTATATCAAAAAAGTGGGGGCTATGGTACTCAGTGAAATGATTTGCAAAGCAAAGTTAGACACAATGTGGGTAAGAGCAAGGGCAAACTTGAACCCACATCAATCTCTAATTGTCTCCAAATATAAAGAATTAAGTGACTTGCAGGAGTACCTGGTACCCTGGCTGGTGTGTGGGGGGAGCTGCTCAAGAGCAGATGTAGGTGAAGGAGGATTTGCAGCAGGAGCTGGAGGGCACCCAGCAGGTGAGTAGGAAGGTGAATGAGCTGCTAGATCATATATCCACTGTCAGAGCATAAGGTGGATGTCTTCCTTCCCTCTGCCTAAGCTTGCAAGTTTTTCTTGTGGCAAACTGAATTCAGATCCAAATAGAGAGGAATATTTGGAGAAAAGTAGTTCCAGTTGAGCTAACCTTAGGAAACAAAGCTGCCCACGTGACAAGCATATGGATTCCAGAAGGAATGTAATGTGTGGGCCAATGATGCAAATGACCACATTTAATAACTGCAGCACATGTGCAAGCACCAATTACGAATTTCAAAATTAATGCGGTAGCTTTCAGAAACCGAGTCGACGAATGGGAGGAAGACACATGCCACTATCAATTCTTGCTTATTGAGACTGAAGATTTTCAATGCCCTTCTTCAACTTTATAAATCATGCTTTTCCCACCTCTCTGGAGAAGGACTGTTAGAAGAGGGCAAGTTCAATGGTAAAAAATATAATAGAGCCACAGATAGAAGATCATAGTGATCTTTGACAACTCATATTTTGCTTGCTATCAATTTCTGAGGAATTAAGGGCCACTTTGGGAAGAGTTGGACAGAAGCTACTGGAGTAAGTACCTGGGTACTATTTCTGATAGACCACGGCTAGTCAATATAGCCCAAAGGAAATTATTGCCCCTCAGTGTCCTCATCTGTAAATGAAAGTGTTGGACCAAATAAACCTCAGGTGCCTTCTATATTGTCTGAGTCAAATCAGATCTTCTGCCACCTGATACACCACCATATTTCTCTGTCTCGTGTTTGCAATATGATTTCAGACTTTAGGGGAAGGGAAGATTTTGAGTTTACAGTCATGTAGTTTGAATTAGATACCCAAGTAACATACTATCCTGCTAGAAAGGCTGCTACAACTTTGGTTAGTCTAATTTACCTTATTTATGTTTTGATTTCTTCACCTATTTATACCTAAGTCAAATGGGTGTGAATATGGAAACTCCACTCTGCTCCTTGGGAATTGGGCTAATATATATTCACATAAAATAACTGGATAAGAGGAAGGTGAGTATATGGTGTTAGGGGTAGGAAGGGGTTGAAATGATGTTTAAAGGGGAAATTTTTGCAAAACCTAATAGTTTTGTGATTTGCTAGCAAAATTTGGTTGTGAATTGGAGTTTCAAGAGTGGTATGCAAATAGTATGCAGTTGGAAGTATTTTTTAATTGGAATTTTCTAAGAGAAATGAATGCATATATAACTCTGCTCTGAATTATTAAGAGTTATAGGATCCATGACTACCTAATTAACTCCTACCCTGAAGAGCTACCATAGTGTACAAATAAAATAAGCAATGCTGTTTGTGCTGTATAATGAGAAGAAGTATCTCCAAATAGCCCTGGGAGTCACCCTGGGTTACCTGGGCAATGAGCCACCAGGATCAGGACCCCCTTTCTCTCAGTGGAAGGAGCTACCCCTGAGATCTGTTTCATATAGAACTAAGGCTTTTCATCATCTCAAGAGTCATTTCCCCACAGAATCAAAGCAGTTGCTCTTGCAGATAACTCTTAAAAACAGTTGGCATCACAAATCCAGACTACTTGGCAATAAGCATTGCTCATTCCCTTTGCCCTCACCATAGCAATAGTCTAACACATCATGTCAAGGCAAGTTACCTGGTCATGCCAAAGTCAAGAGGGGAAGAAACTTGCTCAGCCAGTGGAGCTTGGGGTAACTGCAACGTCAGCAGTGTATCACTGACCAAAAGTGGAAGTGCTACTTCCTCTGGAACAAAGGCCACACTATGTCTAACAGATATGTCTAGGTTCTCTGGAAAGCAAAACCAAGACCCAGCTAGTTGTAGGTGCAAGAAATTCACTGGAGAGACTGTCTGTGAAAGATAAGGGGAGAGGAGTCAGGAGAAATAGTGAATGCATTTCAAACCTCATCACGGATCTGACATCTGTGTCAAGAGAGGAGGAAGGAAGATAGGTTTGGAAAGAAGAATCCCAGACTCTGGTTATAGTTCTGAAATGGTTTTGGCAAATCCACTCAGGAGGGCCAGCACAAGAATGGTCATAGAGGAGTTCTGCACTGGGCAAAAATGATCAGGCTCTTGTACCCAGGTGATGCTCAATAATTGCATGGGAACTGCTGGAGGAGAGTGTGGCCTACCTATGGTGGATTCCCAGAAGCCCCCAAAGAGGAGGCTGTCAGCTAGCTAGCTCTACTCTTCACTGCAGGTAAGGTTCAGGAGGCATACAGCCATGCCTGCTTCATTGACCCCACATACCTTTCAACGGAATATTGGAAGACCAACATACGATATGCATTTCTGTTTTACTAATCCTGCCCTTGTGAGTTTTTCCTCTCCTTAATAAAAATCTATTCCTTAACTTTCATAATGTGACTTTGTAGAATAATGTGACCTTGAAATTTTTTTTTTTTTTGCACAAATTGGGTAGGACAGTTACCTTCTTATTATCATATGATTAACCCAAGTATGAAAGCCTCTGCTCCTCATTTGCCTTCTATCCAGAGGCTATGGTGGTAATTCTGTGGCTGAGCAGGAGAAATTTTGCAGTACAAGGTTGTGCCTATAACAATAGAGGTCAGCTGATCCTCTTGGGTTTGAAAATACTCGGTGCTCTTCCAGACATGCAGATTGAATTGGATAATATGCTTGTGTTCTTGCCGTCACAAAGATGATCAGCTTCAGTGAAATGACTTCTATTTAAGTTCAATTTGCACAGAATCTATAAAAGCAATAGAGTGGGTGGGTTGCCATTGTGTTTAGAAAGGGAGTGTTGTTCATGTTCTCCAAGAATAAAGTAGAGAAGACTCAAGGGTGGCATGATGGTTGTTATTGCAAAACAACCTTTTAAAAGCAATTTCAGAAGAAACGGTTGAGGAGAATACTAGGAGTCTCACTTCTGTAAATTGTAAATAGGCCATGTAATATCAAGTACCATTCTCCATCTGTCCCCCACACGAATGTTTGATTCAGGTAGGGAACCCTATGCTAGATGCTGTTTACCAACCAGCATTTGCTCTCTTGTCTTTCTGTCTTCTTATTTTAGAAGCTAGATGTCTTTGAACTACAATTCCTGGAATTTCTTGTTTTCAGTATTATTTATACTATTTATGGTTTCTTGGTTTCAAGCACTTACATGAAAGTAGAGTAGAAGTAGAAAACATTTCTTTCTTTTTCTAGAAGTGACAGCAGATAAGTATGAGGGACTTTGAATAGATGAAGGGTTTCTTCTTTGCTTGTTTCTTTCATCGTTTTTCTTTTCTTTTTTCTTCTGAATTTTCCAGATATTCATGTGATTCTGGGCAGAGAAAGTGGGGAATTAATATTGACTTTGGGTGACAGCAGAATTTCTCTGGTTTGTGAGACTATAATTGCACTAGTGAAGTGGAATCTAATACCTTCTCCTTGTCTTTAACTTCTCCAGCCCTTGAAACAGTTGTGATTACAAAATTATCTGTATTAATTTTCTCTGCAATACCTTGTCTTAGTCTGTTTCTGTTGCTAGAACAGATACCCCAAACTGTGTAACTTATAAATAAAAGAAGCTTATTTGGACTCAGGGTTTTGGAGGCAGGGAATTCCAAGAGCATGGTGCTAGTGAGGGCCTTTTGCTGTTAGAAGTTATGAGGAAGCAGAAGATAAAGTGAGTACATGTGGAAGACAAAGCATGAGGACCAGCCTCACTTTATAACAACCTACTCTCAAAGCCACAAATCCAGTTCCACAAGAGTGCAAATAAGAGAAAGATATTAATCTCTCTTAATGACCTAATCACCTTTTAAAGATCTCACTTCTCAAAGCTGCCAAAATGGCAATCAAAATACAACATGGGTTTTGACTGGGGAGGGCAAATCCCATCCTATCTGAACTTCAACTGCACATAGTGTTTCTACTTATAAATACCCATCCATAATATCTTCTCCTGAAAGTTTTCCAGTTTTACATTGGCCATCTCCAGAAACTTCATGGAACACCAAATCATAAGCATTCATGACTCTTGGGTCATTTCTTCTTTTTATATCAAGCCCAATTCTGTTAATTTTAATGATCCTTTTGTGCACTCCTATCACTGGTGACTATTAGAAATTAGTGTAAACTTCTCCATGAGAGTTACTCCAATATTTAAAATAGCTTCTTATCTTCCTTTATCTTTTAACTACCTACCCAGGATTCTCTTGTTCAGGCAGAATGATATTGGTTTCTCTGTATGCTCCTCAGCATCAGGCAGCTTTCTGAGAATGAGTTGTCCAGTCATTAATTTGACACTGATTATTTAAAAATTTTCCTACATATTGTAGCCAATATTTGAATAAAATGGCCCATAAACTAATTCAATTAAAAATATACCTGGAAGAGGGGCTGGGGATATAGCTCAGTTGGTAGAATGTTTGCCTTGCATGCACAAGGCCCTGGATTTGATCCTCAGCAACAAAATCAAAATCAAACAAACAAGCAAATAAATAAATATATATACCTGGAAGAAGTAACTGTAATGAAGACCATATTCAAAATGTTATATATATATTTCACACATATACATTCATATATACATATATATATACAATATATAATAGAAAAAGGAAAATTACAAAATAACTATAAATAAAAATTAAAATAAAACCCAAGTACATATATAAATAATAACAAAAAATATAATTTAAATGGCTGGCAAATATAATATACTCAAATTAAAATAATAGCCAGTGATATAAAGATAAAAATAACACAGTCTTTTAGACCCATTAGACTTAAAAAATTACTAAATGACTGATAATAGCAATTTATAGAGGGAACATGGGGAAATTTTTCCATCCATGCTTTTATGATAAAAAAATGAAAGTATTAACACATATTCTGAACATGTAGTCTGGCAATACCAATTTAAATAAAAATTACATGCTTCTCTCACCTTGAAATTTTATTTCTGGGAATTTGTCCCTAGAAATACATCACAAATATGTAAATGCATATTATAAGATGTGCTATATAGATGTTTGCAAGGATACAAATTGAAACACAAAATGAATGACCAGATATGGAAAAATTGATGAATAAATTATAGTGACCCAAACTACTGCTGGGTATTATGTACAGAGTTTTTTTTTTTTAAAGGTTAAAGCTAAACTAAATCCCTTTGTGGGATTTATATGGGATTATTGAGTGAGACAAGCAAGGTGCAGAAAGGGATATATGACAGAATTTTATTTTCTTAAAGTGAAAATTGTCAAACACATTCCCATATGTGTGTATACATAGAGAAAGAGAGGCAAACAGAGACAAAGAAAGACAAAAAGGCACACACACACACACACAGACTGATTTATACTCATGTACATATGTATCAATATAGGAGTACTTGGCTACAGAAAAAAAGATTATTGACATGGTCTGCAAGGAGGTGGACAAGGTAGAAGGAAGGAGAAGAAACAGAGGAGAGAAATGTTCAGTAAAGAAAAAGTATAGCAACCAAACAAAACAAAACAGCTCTTTATGAAGCATGTTCTAATGAAAGAAAATTAATTTTAGAACTGTCTAAGTAAATGGAGAGATATTCCGTGTTCATGAAAAGGAAGACTCAATATTGTTGAGATGTAAGTCAGTTTTTTACAACTTTATTGATTCAACCCACTTCCAATAAAAATCCTAGCAACTTGTGTTGTAGGTATGGAGTGATCCTAATATATGGAAGAGCCAAAGATTACCACTGTAATATTGAAGAAAAACAACATTGAAGGACTGACTCTACCTGAGTTGAAGACTTACTATAAAGCTATAGTAATCAATGCAATGTGCTGTTGGGAAAAACAGTAGACCAATAGGTCATTGGGAAAGAATATACAGCCCAGAAATAGACTCAGACAAATATAGTCAGCTGATGTTTGACAAACCAGTAAAAGCAATTCAAAGGAGAAAGAGTGTCCTTCCCAACAAACGATGGTGAAAAACTGGACCTTTGTATGTAAAAATAAGACTAGATGTAGTCATTAAATCATTTTAAAAAGTTAAGTCCATTGTAACATAGACCTAAATGTGAAACGTAAAACTATATCACTTTTAGGTGATAACAGGAGAAATCCAGGTGACCTTGGACTGGTTATGAGTTTTCAGACATCATTCCAAAAGTATAGTCCATGACCAAGAAAACTGACAAGTTGGACTTCATTAAAATTAAAATTTTCTGTTGTCCAAAATGCACTGAGAATAAAAAGGTAAGCAGCAGACTATGTTTTAGTCAGCTTCTTTGTCACTGTGACCAAAAGGCGTGATAAGAACAATTAGAAGAGGAAAAGTTTATTTGAAGTCCATGGTTTCAGAGGTCCAGCCCATGGTTGGCTAACTCTATAGCTCTGGGCCAGAGGTAGGGCAGAACATCATGTCAGGAGGGTGTGAAGCAAGAAAGCAGCTCAGGACATGGTAATCAGAGAACTACCTTTAGCAGGGACAAAATGTAAATTCCAAAGCCATGCCTCCAGTGATCTACCTTCTCTACTCATACCTTACCTGCCTACAGTTTATATACAGTTGATAGAAGATTAATCCACTGATTAGGTTAAACCTTGTTATCTAGTCATTTCACCTCTATACCTTTTTGCATTGACTTATATATGACCTTTGGGGAACACTACACATCCAAACCATAGCAGACTAGGAGAAAATATTTGCAAAATCTAACTGATAAAGTGCTTGTATCCAAATATATATGTAGTCAGACTTAAAACTTAACCATAAGCACATAACACCAATGGGACAAAATATAAGACACAGAGAAAACCCCACACATTTACAGTCATCTGATTGTTGACAAATGTGCCAAAAACATACATTGGAGGAAAGACATCCTTTTTAAATGTTGCTGGGAATACTGGTTATTCATATGAAAGAGAATGAAACTAGACCCTTATCTCTCACACTGCACAAAAATCAACTCATAATGGATCAAAGAATTAGGACTTGAACCAGAAACTTGTAACTCCTAGAATAAAACTTAGGGCCAACACTCCAGCACAAAGGCAGGAGAAACAACTTTCTCAACAGGACTGCTAGAACTCAGGAAATAAAATGCCCAGGGTTAACACATGGGATGGTATAAAATTAAAAAGCTTTTGCACCATAAAGGAAACAATTAAGAATGTGAAGAGAGAACCTACAGAATGGGAGAAAATCTTTGGCAGCTACTCTTCTCACAGAGGACTAATATCTAGAATACATAAAGAACTCAAAAAAACTCAACACCCCCCCAAAAAAGAAATAATCTAATTAATAAATGGGCAAATGGATTAAACATATACTTCTCAAAATAATAAAAAATTATCAACAAATATATAAAAAAGCATGCTCATCATTAGCAATTAGGAAAATTTAAATCAAAACTATGCTGAGATTTCATCTCATACCAGTCAGAATGGCAGCCATCAAGAATAAAAAGAATAATAAATCCTGAAGAAGATGTGGAGGGAAAGGATGTAGAGGGAAAGGAATACTTTTACACAGTTGGTGGAATTATAAATTAGTTCAACTGCTATGGAAATGAATATAGCGTTTCCTCAGAAGACAAGGCACGGAAGAACCATACGACCCAAATATAGTACTCTTCCGTATTTATCCTGAAGAATTAAAGTCATCATACTACAGTGATACATGCATATCCATGTTTATAGCAGCACAATTTACAGTAGCCAAACTATGGAACCAGTTAGATGCCCATCAACAGATGATTAGATAAAGAAACTGTGGTTTATGTACACATGGCATTTTATTTAGCCATAAAGAAAAATGAAATTATGTCATTTTCAGGAAAATGAATGGAACTTGAAAGCATTATGTTAAGTGAAGTAAGTCAAACTCACGTGGTCAAGGGTCATATGTTTTCTTTCATATGTGGAAGCTAGAAAGGAAAAAGGAAAAGAAAGATTGTGTGTGTGTGTGTGTGTGTGTGTGTCTCATGAAAATCAAAGGGAGGTCATTAGAGTAGAGGAAAGGGACCAGGGAAGAGACTGAGGAGGGAAAAGGGAAGTCCTAGGGCATGATATTGGCAAAATTACATTGTGTGCATGTATGGATATGTATAACAAATTCCACCATTACGTACAACTGTAATGCACCAGTTAAAAATAAGCCAGGCGCAGTGGCACACACCTGTAATCCCAGCAGCTCGGGAGGCTGAGGCAGGAAGATTGTGAGTTCAAAGCCAGCCTCAGCAACAGTGAGGTGCTAAACAACTCAGTGAGATGCTGTCTCTAAATAAAATACAAAATAGGGTTGGGGATGTGTCTTGGTAGTTAAGGGCCCCTGAGTTCAATTGCTGGTACCCTTCCCCCCAAAAAAGTGAAAAATAACTGAACAATAGGAAAACAAGCTAACTGTGATGGTTTGAATGTATGTGTTCCCCAAAATTCATGTGTTAGAGATTTGATCTCCAGTACAGAAGTTTTGCAAAGTGGGATCTTCAAGTGGTGGATAGGTCTTGAGGGCTCTGCTCTCAGGAATGGATGACTGCTGTCATGGGAGTGGATTCCTCATACAAAGGACGAGCTGAATCCCTCTTGCTTCCTCGAGTCCATGTTATATAATGCTGCTATAGTCTAGATGTCAAATATCCCCCAAATGTCCATGTTTCAAGGTCTTGATCCTCAGCATGTTGCTATTGGGTAATGATGGAAACTTCAGGAAGTAGGACCTACTAGGAGGTCCTTTGGTTTTTGGTTATTGGGGGTATGCTCTCAAAAGGGACTATAGGACCCTAGCCACTTCCTCTTCCTCTTTTGCTTCCATCCATGAGGTGAGAAGTTATTCCACTATGCATTACCATTTGGCATACCCATCAGAAGCCTAAAAAATAAGCTATCTAAGCCAAAAATAAACCTTTCTTTCTACACATTACTTATCTTAGGTATTTTATTATAGTAACAGAAAGCTAATATGGAGCCTTCCACCATGAGATTACACAGCAAAAAGAGCCTCACCAGATGCTGCTACCTTGATATTGGACTGCTCAGACTTCAGAAGTGTAAGCCAATCAATTTCTGCTCACTATAAATTACCCAGTCTCTTAGAACAGCACAAAGCAGATTAAGAGTCTCTCTAATTTAAAAATAGGCTAAAAGATCTGAACAGACACCTCACCACATAGCACATTTAGATGGCAAAGAAGTAACGTGAAAAGATGTTCGACATTGTGTCATGAGGGAATTGCACATTAAAACAACAAAGAGATGCCACTGCATATCTATTAAATAGCAAAACCCCACAACATTGACAATCTCAAATGTTGGTAAGAAGGGGAGCGACAGGAGTTCACATTCCTTCTTGGTGGGAATACAAAATTGTACAGCCACTATGAAAGAGAGTTTGACAGTCTTTTATTTTTAAAACAAGGGAAAACAAAGTTTTATGGCATGATCCAGCAATCACACTTGGTATTTACCCAAATGAACTGAGAGCTTAAGTCCCCACAAAAATCTGCACAAGAATGTTCATAGCAACTTGACTAATAATTGCTAAAACTGTAAATAAGATATCCCTTGATTGGTTCATGGATAAATAAACTGGTTCATCAACAGCTCATCACAGTGGAATATCACTCCATGATAAAATGAATGGAATTATCAAACCATGAAAAGACACAGAGTAATCTTAAACACATGTTGCTACATAAAAGAAGCCAGTCTTAAAAGGCTAAACATTTCACGATTTCATTTCTTTTGTGTTCTAGAAAATCAGATCTGCAGAGACAGTAAAGGATTAGGGTTGTTGGCAGCTTGAGGTGCGGGGAGGGAAGCATAGGTGAAGCACAGGGGATGTTGTGGGCAGTGAAACCATTCTGCATATAATTATGTCTACGTGCCATTAGACTCCAGCCAAAAGCTGTAAAACTGAACTACACAAGATTGGAACCCTATATAAAATATAGTTAGCAAAAATGTTTTGATATTGATGCCTGAATTATAGCACATTTATCACACTATTGTCAGATGCCAACAACAGAGGAATACTTTAAAAAGAGAAGAAGGGACTTAGGAACCTACCTGCTAATTTTTTGGTAAATGTATTTTTTTTAAAAATAAAGAAGCACATAGTGATTAGTGATTTCATTTATCCCCCCTCCCCATGTATGTATGATCATTTCTTACTTAGCTTAATAAGAAATTAAGAAGGAAAAATAGTTAAATAAAACAGCAGGGTTGTACCATTAATGTCAGTTTCCAGATGGGTGAATTGAGTTGACCTCAAATAGTAAATGGGGAAGCCTGTGCCCATCCCAACCTGTGCCTTAAGCCCATCGTCTCTCCGGCGCCTTGGCAGTACCATAACTTTGGCAGTACTCTGATGCTCATATTTCTGTTACACTTTTAGCATTTAGAAAAATCTTGCGCTTTACTTTATTCTTTGCTGTTTCATGACTTAAATCTCCTATAGGATAGATTGTTTGATAAGAAAGACTTCCTGTTATATGCTTGGCATGCTATTAAGAATGAGTTAATCCTCACAACAAACCTATATGGTAGACTACACCACAGCTCCATTTTACAGTGGAGAAGACAGGCCCAGGGATGTCTCTCAAGGTCATTCAGTCAGCACACTGCAGAGAAGGCACTAGAACCTGGAAGCTTGGCTCACAGCCTCACGATGCTGTCTCAGGTCAGTGGTTCTTCACCTTTGCAATGACCTGGGCCACTTCTGAGGAGCACTGCTCTCTGTTCCCACCTTAGGTATGATTCTGAAGGTCTCTGGCAGGTGTAAAAATCTGCGATTTTGACAGACATCCCAGGTGATGCTAGTGCATGATTTTGGAAGCGCTGTTTGAAAAACTCTGAATTTTAATCAAGGATAAAAAATAGACACAAAAGAAAGAACAAAGGTGAAGAGAGTTGTGGTTGAGCCATCATTGCCAAAAGCAGTAATATCAGAGAACAGAAACTGGATTCACAGAAATCAATGGAACTTGGCGTTTGACATTTACAACAATTAAACCCTCCCCATGACTGAGTGGCATGATACTGGTAAGGAGGAGGCATTAAGGCTGAAAACACGTGGATTTATGGCTGAGACACACACACCCTTCCCACCACTAGGAGAGGATAAGAAAAGGAGAGCAGCACAGGAGGCTGCTTTTCCTCCCATAGTGACAGGGTGACAGCTACTGAGCAGCTTGACAGCCATGTAGCAACATTCAGGAATCCACAGCTCTCCAAAGGGCCTCTGCAGGCTGCCTTCAACACACCCAATCAGTAGCAACCATTTGTTTTCTGACAACCCCTTTCAACTTTGGTGTAATTAGGTTTCTGTTTTGTGTCTGGATGTTAAAGAGCAGAGGACTGCATGTTGAATGGAAGATGTTAGGTCTCTGTAAGAAGCAGCTTTTGGCATTAAGCAGGCAGCCATCTGTACCCTGGCATGCAGAGGGTCAGAGGGTACACAGAGATGCCCTTTGGCATCTATGGGCAAAGTCAGCAGGTCAGAGGCCTGGGAGTTTACCCAATTCCATCTGTTCTTATTTGTTCTTCATGACAATCTCTGGTTGGCCTGAATTCCTTAACCTCTTGGACTTTCTAAAAACCTCAAATGTAACAGAGCTGATAAAAATCCAGATGCCCAGGCTTTGACTCATACCAACTAAATCACAATCTTGGAGGGTCCATGCATCAGTATATTTTAAAACCACCCAGGTGATACCAATGCGTGTCTAGATCCACAAGCAAGTCAGCTGTATGATAACCTTGCCAAAGAAAATTCTGCCTAGCACTCTTTAGGACAAATAGGACATTGTTACATAAGGTTTAATAGAAGAAATAATGCTGGAATTTAAAATTGTATGTGTCTTAAAAGGAGAAAGAACCATGTGAACAATAGAATGCAACCTTGGCTGCTCAATAGACTAATGTTGGTAACAGAAAAGGAATAACCAGACCCCACTCAGAACACTTAGAACAGACTCTCAAAGTAGAGTTGGATGTGCATCATTTTTTAAAGCTACCAAAATGATGCTCCTGACCTCCCAAGGCTGAGAACCATGATGTTTAATGGGAAATGCTTCTCTTAGGAGTTCTACCAAGCTTAGTGTTGCTGAAGGAGTAAGTGATCATTTGGTTCACTGAAAACCCACGTGGACTTTGGTTAAACAAAACAAAAGCTTCTCTGGGATTTTAAATCCTTGAGATTGAGCATGCAATAAAACTAACATCCATTACTGGCTAAGGAAAATCTGGGAGCCAACACTGGACTCAAAATCTTAATTCAGTTTTTGTTTCCTTTTGCCACTTAAAAGTTGCTAACCCACTGTCTTCTGACCTTACGTGTTTTTTGTTTTGTAATTGAACCCAGAGACACTTAATCGCTGAGCCACATCCCCAGCCCTCTTTTGTATTTTATTTAGAGACAGGGTCTCACTGAGTTGCTTAGGCCTTGCTAAGTTGCTGAGGCTGGCTTTGAACTCGTGATCCTCCTGCCTCAGCATCCCGAGTCTCTGGGATTACAGGCATGCACCACCACTCTCTGCTACTTTCAGTGTTTTTGATGAAGAGTCTGCATAGGAGGTTTCCTGCTTCCCCTCTTCCTGTCATTTGTCTTTTGTCTCTGGCTGCTAATAAGATTTTTCTCTTTGGTTTTCAGCCGTTTGACTATAAAGTGCTTATGGGGAGCTCTTTGTGTCTTTACTTTCTTACGGTTCTTTGAGCATTCTGCATGTGGTTTGATAGATCTATCAGTTTTGAAAATTCTCAGCCTTTAGTTCCACTCTCTTTCCTCTCTTTGCCTCTTAAGACTAATTGCCCGTGTGTCAGACCCTACAATATTTTTAATAGATCTTAGGTTCTCTTTCCATTTTAAATAATTTTTCTTCAAGTGCATTAGTCCAGTAATTTCTCTGGAGTTGCTGGGTAGGTAGTGATGTTCTCTTATGATTTTCTACATTCTAACTAGGAATTGGAATATTTTCCCTGGGTGATATTATCAACCCCATTTTACAAAGACACGAAGTCTCCATTGGGAGGAACTTTTTTTAAATTTAAGCTGTAATATCTGTAAGTCGTTTACCACAGAATCAGTCAATGATCTCTCTTAAATCGCACCTTCTGTCCACATCTGCATTCATTTTAAAGATGGTTTTATCGTATATTTATATTCCATTTTCTGGCAGCAAAAACCTTCTAAGAATGGAAGGTATTGCTGAAGCAAGTTAATTAGAAATAAGTGACTATGTCCCCATATGCGAATAGAGTCAGATACCACTTGTTATGGTCCAAAGCCTGCCAATGTCCAGCAGGTGCCTGCCGGCTAATCACCACTGCAGGAGGAGGCTGCCCGGTAGCTCTGTCTCAGCTGGATTGGTGAGTGGCCATTTAAGTAGGAAATTCTATGCAAAGTTTACCTGAGGACAAAGCCTTGCTTCAGGAAAGAATCAGCCCCTGCTTTATCTCATATACTCTGAGACCACTCAAATTCTACAATCTGACAGAACTGGAAGTTGACAGTCATTTGGTGAAACCTAATTTTTTTTTTCAGATGTATTCTTTCCCAACCTCCTGGTGTCCTTCTTCATTTTGGGTTTGCAGCCATTAGAATTTTATTCCTTCACTTACTAATCAAACTCTATTATCAGGCTGTGCTCCAGATGCAAAGGAGACAACTGTAGCCACATCAACAAGGCTCCTTCCCTCAGGGAACCTTCACTCTGAGGGCAAACTGACAAGAAACCAGTGAATGTGGAAGGAGCAAGATTAATATCTATGGTGATAAGGGCTTTGAAGAAAGTAATATAGGTTGATGTGTTAGGAATAACTCAGGGTGAGGAGTGTTAGTTTAGATTAGGAAAATATCTAAGAAGATGAACTTGAAACTGAAGCTAATCCTGTGAAGATCTTGGGTGGATTAGCTAAGAAGACACACCAAGTGCAAAGGCAGGAAAGAGCTGGTGTGCTTCAGGAACAGAGATATTGACAGGGTGGCTACAACATGGTGATCTATGGGGAGAGGGGTGGGAGTGGAACTGGAAACAATTCTGGGTCACCTCAATTCTTGAAGGCCATGGCAAGGTATTTGGATATCATTTTAGAAAGCTACTAGAAGGTTTAAGAAAGTGATAGGATATTATTTATATTCTAAGAAAGTTGCTCTCGCCATGTGTGGAGAACCTATTGCATGGGAAGGGTGGTCTGCTAGGGGATATTGCATCAGTATAGCCAAAAGACTGTGGTAGCGGGGATGGGAGGAGGGCAGTAGCAGCTGCCTGAGCGGACATTGAATTTGAGAAGCAGTTTGAAGGTATAACAAGGATCTATCATTGGTTTGGAGGTTTGGAGGCTTGGAGGTGGAAAGATAAGAAGAGGAAGGAATCAGAAGATTTCTAGATTCGGGACAAGAGACTAGGGCCATTAACTGAAATGGAGAAAACTTGAGTTGAAATGGAATTTGTGTGAGTGTAGTGTTGTTGGTTATCTGTGTGTGTGTGTGTGTGTAGAGAGAGAGAGAGAGAGAGAGAGAAAGAGAGAGAGAGAGATATCACACATACCAGTGAGAAAGAATCAAGAGGTATAGGGGAGGAAAAAGGAAAATATTGGGAAATGATATTGGTGAAATTATATTCATATATTGTTTACATGTACAAATGCATAACAATGAATCCCAGAATTATGTACCAGGATAATGAACCAATAAAAAATATGGGGAAAATGCTCCATTTTAAAGCATTAAAAAAAGAGGTGTGGTTTGCTATCTTGAGTTTCTGACATCCTTTAGACATCCAAGTTGTCAAAGAAGTGGCTGTCCACGTGATGTTGGCACTCATAGGAGAGGTTGAAGTGACAACACTAATTTGGGAGTCTTTGGCAGGGCCACTAGTTTTGGAGAGATCACAGAGCGTTTAGATAGAAACTTGTAAGTGTCCTAGGCTGATCCCCAGTAGTGCGATCAACTTCTTCTAGAAGTCAAGTAAAGAGGGAGGAGTAAGCCAGGAAGATTGGGGAGGAGCTGTGAGATTAGAGGGCAATCAGAAGAGTATAACATCATCCCAGAAAACCAAGAGAGAGGAGTAGTTCAAGAAGGGTAGAGTTCAACTCTATGGAGCGGGGTGACTAAGATGGGAACAAAAGAGTGACTTATATTTGACAACCAGGAGATCATTGATAGCCCTGAGAAGAGTATTGTCATTCCTAAAGTTTATGTGGTTTAGGGAAAAAAATAGTGTGGGTATGAAAGATAGTCACTAGAGTCAATTCTTTGAAAGTATTGTGATGGGAAACAAATGGGACTGTCTCTGGAGGAGAATATGGGATGAATTAAGCATTTGTCTTAAGGATGGGAGATTCGGATGTGGGAGCACTCTGTCTGCAGTGGGAAAAGTTCCACTCAAGGGAGTGAACTGATGATGCAGAAGACAGGGCAAGTGGAGGGACAGAAGAAAAGAACAGTTCACTCTTGACTGGAAGGGGAGGTAGAGCACTTGGCTTTTCTTGGTGATCTATAGATAAAGTACGAGCAGAAGTTGCTGGTTTTGCCCTGACTCTGAATGAAGACATGTGGACACTGTACAGCCATGGACATAGGCATTTTGCTTAATCTGGAGAATTGATACTATAGGAAGGCATAGATGGGATGGGGGTGATTTTTGAGTAGGGAGCCTGCATTGGATTGAGGCCTTCTGGGAACCCCACCCAACTGGTGGTGCACATAAAGAACAGCATTGTATAACTTGGCTCCCCCTGGGGAGTAGGGAGCCATCAGGATGACTGTGGTTGAGGTTCCTGGCAGTTCAGCAAGATCAGTGGTGAACTGGCAGGAATATCAATCAGTTCAGGACAGCCTGAACCGACTGATGCATTGGGACAATCCACTTTGTCAGAAGATAGCAAGAATTATTACAACTACTAAGAAGAGCTCCAAGCAAGCATTGGGAAGGTCTCCAGTTCCCTGGTAAAGACGTGGCAGTGTTGACAGCTATTTGTCTAGTCCAGGCAAACTGGCGCCTATGTTCTACCAAGGGTTTGAATGACTGCTCTTGCCCAAGCCAGAGCTGCATTGAGGCTAACCAGAAATGTCAGTCTATGTGAGTGGGAGGAGCTGGATGTTATTCCAGAGATAAATGTGGTCTAAGAAGGTAGAATAATGGATATAGGTGAAGCTGTAGAAAATTCTTCAAGTCAGTGAAACATATGGAAGGGAGACCTTTAAAAGATGGTCACGGCTAAGACCGTAGGACAAAAGAGGGATGTTAAGAAGGATGTTAAAGGATATGACGGATGCTGAGTTTCAAATAGACAAGAAGCAGGAGTCCTTTTCTAGGAGGATTCAGGGAGGAAGCAGGTTTTGAGCACAGTAGCCAGAGAATGAAGATGGAGTAAGCTCAGCCAGATGAAGCTCATTAGGAAACAGGGAGGAGTCACAGATGCATTGGGCCAGGATTGCTCCAGGGACCTGGGAAGATGCTGGCCTCACCTACCATGAAAGAGGCTGGCAGGCTTAGGAATCAGTTAGGCCTGACCCACTTGGCCTGAGATCAGAAGCCATGTTTAGCAATTTTTCACCATATGCACTTGAAACCTAAGTCCATGAAGAATCAGTCAAATTCAAACATATTCCTCAGCTTGGCCATAAATCTTGAAGCTGGGGATATATACCTAGAAGCCCCACTGTGATACTAAAGCTAAATTATACATCGAGCCCTTAGCCTTGAATGCTATGATTTTTCTGTCTCAGACAGGTATTCATTAAAGGTCACTTGGCAGCCCCCAAAACACAGACTTCACACCTTAATAGCTGGCAGCTTGCACTCATTCGCTCTGCATTGCTCTCGATTTTGGCTTCAGGCTCAAAGTTGAGGAGATGGGGGAAAAAGATAACTCTGTTCCTATGTGCTTCTTCATTCTGGCTTTTTTTAAAAGTTTTTTTTTAATTATCAAAGTGACAGTTGGTTATTAAAAATATGGGAAAAATTTTTAAAAGTGAAGTGTAAAAGCATTCCTGTCCACTCCACTCACCAGGCTTAGATATTTTTGATGCTGCAGTACTGTCCTTCTGGTCTTGTTTTCTATATGGAGAGGTTTTTTTTTTTTCTCTAACCTTATTAAGATCACACTAGATAAATGATTGTGCAGTCTGAATTTTTAATTTAATGTTATTTTCCAGATGGGTATCTTTTTATTAAATTTCTATCATGAGAAAAAAAATTAAATCATAAAAGTTATGATAACACAATAAACACCCACTTATATTTCACCCAGATTCACTAATTACTATGTTGCCACTTTTGCATTATCCCTGAATTTATAAGATAAATGATATTATTAATATGATTTCTTTTTTATTTTGATCATTTGAGATTGAGTAGAAGATTATTATTCTTTATTCATAAATGTTTTGACATGTATCTCCTCAGAACAAGGATACTCTATATAGGCACAAATCTACCAACACATTTAATGTATTTAACATTGATAAAATAGAATTATTGAACAGAAGTTCTTATCTAAATTTTAAGAAGTGTGACAGGAGTTACAGCTGAAAAGCATCTGTTATGGGTTTTCAAGATAGCAGAATAGAGAAGGTCATGTGCCTGGCTGCTCTGTGGCATGAAACCATTAAAGCAGACAGGCAGCTTCTCAGCAAGTAAGGTACTGGAAACATTCAGGGACATGCTAAGTCCACAGAATAGAAACTCCAGTGCTTCAGATTCATACTGTTAAATAGGTAGAAACACAAACCGCATAAAAATGCAAGGAAATAATCACCCCAAACAAACCAAGATACTCCAATAACAGAAGCCATCGACACCACAGCAGAAGAAATGTAGAGGAGTTTAGAATGTACATAGTAAAATTCATCTACAAAATAAAGATTGATAAAAAGTAAAAGAGTGAAAAAAGTGAAAGAGTGAAATCAGAGCAAAAATACAGGAAGTGAAAGATCATTTCAATAAAGAGATTCTGAAAAAACAAACAAACAGACAGACAGACAAATCAGAGATCCTTGAGATGAAGGAATTAATAAACCAAATTGAAAATTCAATTGAGGGGCTTTGGTTGTGGCTCAGTGATGAGCACTTGCCTATCATGTGCAGGGCACTTGGTTTGATCCTCAGCACCATATAAAAATAGAAATAAAGGTATTGTGTCCAACTACAACTAAATATATAAAATTCAATTGAAAGCATCACCAACAGACTAGATCACTTGGAAGACAGAGTTTCAGTCAATGAAGGCAAAATATATAATCTTGAAAACAAGTTGACTATGGAGAAAAGATGTTAAGAGACTATGAACAGAACATTCAGGAAATATGGGATAACCTGAAGAGACCAAATTTAAGATTTATTGGGAAAGATGAACGCTCTGTGATATAAACCAAAGAAATGCACAATCTTTTCAATGAAATAATATCAAAAGATTTCACAAATCCAAAGAATGAAATGGAAAATCAAATATAGGAGGCTTACAGGATCTCAAATATACAAAATTACTACAGACCCACACCAAGGCACATTTTTATGAAAATGCTTAACATACAGAATAAGGCTAGTATTTGAAAGACTGCCAAAGAAAAATGACAGATCACATTTAGAGGGAAATCCATCCAGATCTCAGTTGATCTCTCAACCAAAACTCTCAAAGGTAGGAGGTCTAGGAATAATACATAGCAGGCTTTGAAAAAAAAATGGATACGAGACAAGAATATTATACTCAACAAAATTGAGCTTCATAATTGATAGTGAAATAAAAACCTTCCATGATTAACAAAAGTTAAAAAATTCACAACTAGCAAGACTGCACTACAAAACATAAGTAACAAAATATTTCATGGAGAAGAAATGGAAAATAAAAGTGGAAACCAGCAAAAGGAGAAACTACACTAAAATAACAGTGAATCAATGGAGAAACCAATTCAAATTAAAAAGCATAAACAAATCAAAATGACAGGGAATAAAAATTATATCTCAATAATAACATGGAATGTAAATGGTCTAAATTCATCAATCAAAAGACATAGACTGGCAGATTCAATTAAAAAACAAGACCCAACAATATGCTGTCTCCAAGAGACTCACTTCACAGCCATCCATAGACTGTAGGTAAAAGGATGTTAAAAAAACCATATCATTCATGTGGATCTTGTAAACAAGCAGGGGTTTCTATTCTCATATCAGACAAAGTGGACTTCAAGCCAAAGTTAATTTGAAGGAACAAAGAATGACATTTCATACTGCTTAAGGGAACTATACATCAACAAGACATAACAATCATAAATATTTATGCCACAAACGATGAAATATCTATGTACATCAACAATCCCTTCTCAATTTCCAGAAGCAAATGCACCATAACACAATAATGCTGGCTGACTTTAACATACCTCTCTCACCACTGGATAGGTCCTCCAAACAAAAACTAAATTAAAAAGCCATAGAGCTAAAAAAATACAATAAATAATTTAGACTTAACAGATATGTAGAATATTTCATCCATCGATGGCTGAATGCACTTTCTTCTCAGCTGCACATGGATCCTTCTCTAAAATAGACTTATCTTATGCTATAAACCAATACTTAGCAAATACAAAGAAAGAGAGATAATACCTTGCATTCTATCAGATCATAATGGAATGAAATTAAAAATCAACTATATAAAAAATAGAAGTTACTCTAATACCTGGAGACTAAATAATAAACTACTGAATAAGGAATGGATAGCAGAAGAAATAAGGGATGAATTAAAAAAATACGTAGAGGTAAATGAAAATAGTGATAGAATGTATAAAAATCTCTGGGGCACTATGAAGGCAAGGCTAAGAGGAAAGTTCAAAGAAGAACTAACACCAATCATCCTCAAATGATTCCATGAAATATAAAAGGAGTGAATCCTTCAAAACTCATTCTATGAATTTAGTATCATCCTGATACCAAAATCAAAAACACATTAAGGAAAGAGAATTTCAGACCAATCCCCTTGATGAACATAGATGCAAAAATCCTTAATGGAATACTGGCAAATCACATACAAAAACATTAAAAAAAGATAGTGCACCATGATCATCTGGGGTTCATCTCAGGGATAGTCTCAAAGAAAATAAAATATTTGTGACTCAATCTAAGAAAAGAGGTGAAAGATGGCTATGGTTAAAGATACATGAAAGAGAGAAATTGAAGAAGACATTAGAAATGGAAAGATCTCCCATGTTCTTGGATAGACAGTATTAATATTGTCAAAATGACCATAGTACCAAAAGCACTACACAGATTCACGCAATTCCTATTATGGTTTCAATGACATTCTTCATAGAAATTGAAAAAGCAGTCATTAAATTTATTTGGAAAAATAAGAGACCCAGAATAGCCAAAACAATCCTCAGTAAGAGAAGTGATTCAGGAGGCATCACAATATCAGACCTTAACTTATACTACAGAGCCATAGTAACAAAAATGGCATCGTTTTGGCACCAAAACAGATGTGAAGACCAATGGTACAGAACAGAAGACACACAGAGAAAAACCCACATAAATATAGTTACCTCATACTAGACAAAGGCACCATAAACATACATTGGAGAAAAGATAACATCTTCAATAAATGGTGCTGGGAAACTGGAAATCCATATATAACAAAATGAATTTAGACCCCTATCTCTCATCCTACACAATACTCAACTCAATGTGGATCAAAGACCTAGGCACTGGACCAGAGGCCCTTCACCTACTGGAAAAAAAAATAGGCTCAAATCTTTATCATATCAACTTAGGAACTGAATTCTTCAACAAGACTCCAAAAGCCAAGAAGTAAAATCAAGAATCAATAAATGGGATTGTATCAAACTAAAAATCTTCTTCACAGCAAAGGAAACAACCAAGAACATGAAGATAGATCCTGTAGAATGGGAGAAAATCTTTGCCACCTGTAGCTCAGATAGAACATTAATCTCCAGGATACAAAAACTTAAAAAAACTTAATACCCAAAAGAAAAAGCAAATACAAAAACCAAAAACAAATAACCTAATCAATAAATGGGCAAAGTAACTGAACAGACATTTTGCAGAAGAAATACGAATGGTCAACAAATACATGAAAAAATGTTCAACATCACTAGCAATTAGAGAAATGCAAATTGAAACTACACTGAGATTTCACCTCACTTAAGTTAGAATGGCAATTATCAAGAATACAAGTAACAATAAATGTTGGCGAGGATGTAGAGAAAAAGATACACATCCTGTTGATGCAACCACTCTGGAAAGCAGTATGGAGATTCCTTAGAAAACTTGGAATGCAGCCACCATTTGACCCAGTTATCCCACTCCTCAGCATATACCTGAAGGACTTAAAATTAGAATTCTATAGCAATGTTGCCACATCAGTGTTCATAGCATCTCAATTTACAATAGTTAAATTATGGAACCAACCTAGGTGCCCTTCAACAGATGAATGGATAAAGAAAATATGGTACATATGTACAACGGAATAGTACTCAGCTATAAAGAAGAATGGAATTATGGCATTTACTGGTAAATGGACGAAACTGAAGACTATAATGCTAAGTGAAATAAGCCAATCCCCAAAACCCAAAGACTGAATGTTTTCTCTGATATGCAGATGCTGACTTACAATAGTCGGGGGTGGGGTGGGATGAGGTGGGGAGGAGTGGAGGTTTACTGGATTAAACAAGGGGGAGTGCCAGGAAGAGATGGAGGATGAGAATGGGAAAGATAGTAGAGTGAATCAGACGTAACTTTCCTTTGTTCACATATGAATATACGACTAGTGTAACTCCACATCATGTACAGCCACAAGAATGGGAAGTTATACTCCATGTATGATATGTCAAAATATGTCCTACTGTCATGTATAACTAAAAATTATTTAAAAAATAAATTTTACCAATTGCTTCAAACAATGTTTTTTTATAACAATATTTTTTCAAATGAGATTCTATCAAGGATAGCACATTAACTTTAGTTGGTATGCTTCATTGGTCTTCTTTAGTCTTAAAGTGCTCCACTTATCTTTTGACTTGTGTAAATAAACACTTATGCAGAGTCTAGACTTGTCATTTGATAGAATGGCTCTCATTTGCTACTTGTCTGATTATTTCCACATGAATATATTAATTTATCTATGCATTACAGGCTAGATATATATAGCCTAATTTGCCTAAGACTGAGACACAAACTTTCTTGTTACTTCTAGTTGTCTTCTGTTGTAAATAAAGTTGTGAATAATTTTTACTTAAAGTATTTTAGGGACCGTTTATTTAAAAGGGGGTCTCAAGTTTGAAATTATAGGTCAAAGATTTTAGGCATGTGGTCAGCCCTCCATACCTTGATAAATTGCTTTCCAAAAGGACAGTGCTGGCCTTCAATGATGCCCAATTGGGATTCCTACTTGAAATCATATCTATGTATTCCACATTGTTTGCAATTTCTTTCCTTCTTGGAATCTCATTGACTTTGTTTTTCAGCCACCAGACTTGACTTCCAAGTTCTTCCTTTAATCTTCCCAACTCCCTACATGGACGATGGTGGCTTGAGAATCGGCTAAGGATTATAGCAAAAAGTATTTGTGGGTTAGTCACAAATCTGTCATTGATACAAAGAGGTTTCATTGCCCTCTCTATAATTCAGGGTCTGTCCTATAGAATAAGCATAGAGAGAACAACATTTCTTAATAACTGAGGAGTAAAATTTTTCCAATGTGCTATTACCTGTTTGGAGGTTCTCTGATGATAGTCAAAATAATATCTTGAATTAGCCATCACCCTGATTCAACAGAAAAGGAAACTGAGGCTAATGACTTGTCTGAGGGTCTGACTGCAAAGCTTGTCCTCTTTCCTATTATAGCCTCCTGAGCAGAAACTCCTTGGATGCAGGGCACTGTCAGTAGTGGAAATAATTAGTGAAGAATTAGAGACAACTTTCTTCCTTCTAACAGAATCCCAAGGCACAATCTACCATTACTTTTTTTTTTTTTTTTTAATTTTGGAGGAAAAAGAAAGTACATGAAGAGAAAAGATGAGAGCAATATAAAACTGAAAGAACCATGTTTCTCCTTTGCTTTAGGGATTCTGTTTCTGTCTCAGATGATGTTTCTGGCAGTCAAGAAAGTGAAGCCTGGATTCTTTAATATCTTTGTAACCAACTAGAAAATTCATCATTTTATTTGTGATAACATGTTTCCTAGCCACAGGCGATTAATATATTCATAGTTTGCAAAATTGTCATCGAGGTTTTTTTTTATTCTTCTTACAAAGAAAAGATCAGGATCTCTCCCTAACTTTGCAAACATTTGTCAGTAATGTTGTTATTATGTGAACCATAGGGGCATGAACGTCCCCCTTTTTCTGTTATGTCGTTCAGTCTCTGGTTGAGAAAAGATAATTGAAGATAAATTTCCTTTCCTTCCTATGGGTGCAGCACACTTCAAATGTTTCTTCTGAAGTGATGAGCTTGCACTGAGCCAGTCGCTATGCATGTAAGAGGACTCGCAAAGAGGCTGCTCCTGCCAGCCATGTGGCAGAGCTTACCCCCCACAACAAGCTTGCAGTGTGCTGTAGGAGCACTTTTTCCATATGGGAGTTTATCATCACTGTTGGTGGAATCCATGCAGGCTGTGAACTTAGGTCCTATTTAAGGACATTGTGTTATGGGAATGCAGTTGTACTAAAGGCCCATCAGACACACACACACACACACACACACACACACACACACACGTTGGAAGTTGAAGTCGAGAAATATCATACTGCATTTCTCTAAGAGTACACATCCAGTTGGTATGGAAGAGAAGCCAAAGCCTCTGTGTTTGTAATGCAAAGATGTTTGCACACTTGATTGTGAGGGGGTGTGTGTGTGTGTTTTTTTCCTTGTGGGTTTTGATTTGCAATGATTGTGACAGATTTCATTATTAGGCAGCAAAATTTCCCCCCTTCTCTGTGGGAAAAAATATACTTCCCTGTCTCAGGGGTGCCGAGCTTGGTTACATGACTTGAATTTAGCCAAAGGGGGTAGAAAGAGTTTCAATGTGTGAGTTCCAAGCTTAGTCCTTAAGAGGATCGTATGTTCCCTCTGTTCATATTGCACTTCTGCCATCACCATGAAAACGATATATCCTTAGATGGCCTATTCGTCTCAGAATAATGAGAGATAAGTGGAGCCGACTTGGATCTGACCCACATGCCAAGGCTAAGCCCAGGCTGGTACAGCCTGAGTCTTCCAGACTCCAGGCCTCTAACTGAGAAATAAGTTCTTATCGTATGTCGCTGAGATTTTGTGGTTGTGATAGAATGGAGACAGCACACTAATGCACTGATTAAAGTGTCTCTATCATTTCCTAGACTCACCAGCCTCTGGATATAGATAGGGTCACAGTATAAGTAATATCTCATATTTTGTTGATTCTTTTGCCTGCTTTTCCCTGAAGTCTGGGCTCCCTGCCCCAGATATTTCTGAAAACCCCCAGAGGATGACTGTGTTCAACCACAAACCAGGTCAGGGCAGCTGCACTCTTAAGTCTTCCAGATCCTGGTGGCCTCATGCCCAACAGGAACTGGCATTGCCATCGGTACATGAGCCTGAGGGCAGGGTATGCCCATGGAGAATTGCTGAATACACTCCTTTCTCACGTCCATAGGAGGTTTTGTCGCCAGGGCCCTGAAGCGGTACTACATTTATCTGTGTGTGGAGGCTTCTGGAAGTAGACACTTCCAGCTTAGCAACATGCAGAGGCATGGCTTGCCTGTGAGACCGCACTGTGCGACTCCTGCCATCACCACTTACTAAGCCTGCCTGTTAGGCAAGTTGCTTCACCTCTGCAAACTTCAATTTCTCATCTGTTAAAGAGTTTCAATGTGGGAATAATAGTAGTGCCATCCACACAAGACTGCTGTTAGGATCAAATGGGAGAACGTAAGCCAAATGCAGAGAATTGTAAATACTCACAAAATGTTTGTCATGATATCTTCATGGAGATTTGCAAAGGTAATCATTAATTGAATTCTTCTTCTCTGATTGAATTGAGGGGAGCACTGGCTCAGCAATCCAGAGGATAGACTCCAGAAGCAATAGGCCTGGGTGTGGCCTTGGACAAGTTACTTAACACTTCCTGTCTTTCCTCAACAATTAATTGGGGATAATAGTAGCACCTAACTTGTATTAGCTTCCTATTGCTGCTATAACACATTGCCTCAAATGTAGTGGCTGAAAACACAAATTGATTTTTATAATTTGGGAAATAAAAAGCCTGAAATGGGTTACACTGGGTTAAGTTAATCAAGATGTTGACAGGGCTGTGGTGCTTTCTGGAAGCTCTGGGGGACATATATTCTCTTTTCCAGTTCCTGGAAATTACCTGTATTCCTTGGCTTGTGGTCTCTTCTTCCATCTCCAAATACAACGGTCTCTTTAAGTCTTTCTCATGTTGCACTCCATAGCTTTGCCTCTCTCTTCCATTTTCTAGAATCCTTGTGAGTACATTAGTGTGGTGAGCCGTTCTAATTAGACCGTGGCCGCCATTAGAAGATGGCGCCGGCTTCCACTGTGGCCTGTGATAAACAACTCCTAATATGGAGAATTGGCACGCAATCCCTTCCCACCCTATGAGAAAGGTCCACGTGGCAGCTTAGGATTGGTATGCGGGAGGCTTTATTAGGCTGTGCTTGGGCGCTCGGGGGCGGGTCACAAGAAGATGATACATAAATCAAGGCCTGAATAAACTGCTGAAAGAAGAATCCTGTGTCGTGTTTTCCCTTGCTGGCGAGGGGTCGCGACACATTAGGGCCACCTGGATGTTCTCAGGTAACTTCCTTGTCTTAGGGACAACTTCTATTATCTTTTGAATTCTGTAATTCTTTTTGCCATGTAACCTAACATTTTCACTGGTTTGAATGTGGCATAGTTAAGAGGCTATATATTCAGTCAACCATGTATCTCTTTGGGTTTTATAATGACTAAATGAATTCTAGGTAAACCATGTGAAATACAGTCTGGCACTTACTATGCATCAAAAGACTTGGCTATTAGAATTTTTACATAAAAGTCTTAAATATCAGTGCTATTCCTATAGATGTAGATTTCTGGATATAAGATACAGACAAAGGGCCAAAACTTCACTTCTCCCCTGTGAAAAAAAGCCAAGAAAAATGCCTCTGGGAAAGCAGAAGATCTTATGTCGTGGGTCAGCAGAAATTCAGAGAGGAAGAGAGTGTTTTGTGCAATATGTCCATGGTGCATAAGGCTAGGTAGGGAAAGAACCAATAAATAAAGATATTTATTGCCCCATTTCTTTACCCAGTTGCTCAGGACTGAACCTGATCATACCCGCTTCAGATCAGATATACTTTTGTGTAACCTATTTCATTTAAATTGACTTCTCTTGGCTTAGTCCTGCTAGTTTATGAAAGGGGCCCATCATTGCTGAACTGGCTCTTATGGACTCAATGTGTGTGTACTCCAAAAATTCATATATGAAGCCTTAACCAGTGAAAATGTTAGGTTACATGGAAGCCTACATTCAGTGGAGATGCTCGAGATAAGGGAAGCATCACGTCCAAGTACAGACTGCTGTAGACATGGATCCTCTCCTCCCTCTTCCTTCAGTCTCTTTCTTCCCTAGCACTGCTTTCCTTTTTCTTGGTTGGATGTATTAACAATGTTTGCTACAAACTACATATCATATTTAGATTTAGAAACAGAAGCACTTTTTTTAAAAATTTAGGTTTGATGTAAACTTTTAAAAAATGAGTCAACATTATATTAGTTATCTCAAAAATCATTGTTTGAGAGAAAAAAATGACCCAAAGATAAGAACAAAAAACCATGCAAAAATTTCATTTTCAGTTCTATTACATCAGCTTATAAGTTATCAAATTTTCCTACCCTGGCCTGTTTAATGATGCTACGCTGTAATCTGAATTATAATTATTCAAAAGTGAATAATTATTCAAAAGTATTTCAGATAGGGAAACAAGGAATCTTGTAATAAAACAATGCAGCAGCATCAAGGGATTCTGCACACCTTTATGTTGGATGAAAAGAAAAATCTAGCTCATGGAGGAGAAAAGAAAGAGCAAAATTGCTTTCTCTTAGTTGATATTAATTTGATTAATCATCTAGGCAAAAGATTTTTACATAATAGTTTACCCAATGGAAAATTTTATTTTTTGAAATCCATATAGAAAAGAGAATTACTACATAACATCTGAAAACTATAAATTGCTATTATGTCCAAGACTATTGTTTGATAGTTTGCTTTTAATTGTAGCAGCATCTCTTCTTATAAGGATAGTCAAAAGTAAGGGCTTCGTATCTACCCTTATCAACAATGGCTCCTATGGACTGAATGTATGTGTACTCCAAAAATTCATATATTAAGCCTTAAGCTCCAATGTGATTGTGTTTGGAGGAAGGAAGTAATAAAGGTTAAATGAGGACTTTAAGAGTGGGGCTCTGATGTGTAGGATTCATGTCCAAGAAGACATCAGTGGTGTCTGTCTGTCTCTCTCACTACTTCACAAACTGAAGAGCTCACATGAACAATCATATAGTGAGAAGATGGTTGTCTAAAGCCAGGAACAGATCCCTTGCCATAAGCTGAGCATGCAGGAATTTTGATTTGGGGCTTTCCAGTCTTCAGAACTGCTGGAAATAAGTTTCTGCTACTTAAACCACCTGGTCTGTGTTATTTTGTTTGAAGGTGTTCTCCAAAGCCTGCCATGGATTGAAGGTGTTGTTCAAAAGTTCAGGTGTTAGAAACTCAATTCTCTAATTCATATGTTGATGGTGTTTAGAGATGGGGCCTCTGGAAGGTACTTAGATTTGGATGAAATCTTGAGTATGGACCCATCATGGGGGGATTAATGGCTTTATAAGTAAAGAAAGGAGAGACCCAAACTTAGCACACTTGCTCTCCTGTCATGGGAGAGACCCAAGCTTAGCACACTTGCTCTTCTCTGCCAAGTTATGATGTAGCAGAAAGGCCCTTGCCAGATGCCAGTGACTTCATATTGGACTGCCTGGCTTCCAGAACTATAAGAAATAAATCTCTGTCCTTTATCAATTACCCATTTGAGCTATGTTGTTATAGTGGCACAACACACTAACACTTAACTGCTCAAGCACATGAAGACAGTAGCCAAGGCTCTTTTCCTTGGTATATTTTCCTATAATCTCTACATCAAGCCATTATCAATAGTGTCAGCTATGAACATGTATCTTCTCCAGGCAGAAGCTTAAAAACTAGGTCATAGTTCAACAGTTTGTCTTTGCTCTGAGAGTTGACCATGGAAGAACATGTTGAGATGGGTTTCTGTCTGCCTTGAGTCCTAAGGACTGGATGAGCAGAGAAGCCGCTGTGCTGGATGAGGAGCATGAGGGAGAGAAATAGATATTTTCTGTAAGCCACTGTGTGTTAGAATATTTGTTCCTACAGTTTAATGTAGCCTGACTTGGCATTTCTGTTGTCTCAAGGATGTTATTGCTGACCATGGATAGTAAGAATAAATTCAGGACTTTCAATTTCAAAAGTCTAGGGCCCAGATTCACAAGCAACACATTTAACTTAACTGAAATCCAACTTATCTTCCACTGGACCAAATAAGGATTCTTTGAACTTAGAGGAAAAATAATATTGAGAAGCCTTGGGATATTAAAGGCTGGAGATGCCAACGTGTGTCTGAGTCCTCTTTTCTTGTCAGTATCTCAGGGAGGTGGGAAGTTTATTTTGAAACTCCTCAGAAACTTGGATATTTGAAAGCTGGAGAGATCTGGGTTCCTCTTCTTGAAACGCATTACATCTAGCTTAACCAGGATTAGATCACCAATTATAAAATGTGTCTGGTTCGGTTTCTTCAGACTCCTCACACTCTTAGGAGCACAAGATCAAGAGAAGAGCCTCACATGCCCCAAATAGGCAAGGATGCAGTAGGACACATGGAGGGGAGGCCAGCCTAGCCTAACAGGATCTTCTCTTTGGGGTGGGAAAGAATGCAACAGCCCTCCCTATTGGCTCCATGACTAGAATCAGCATTCAAGGTTTCTTCTGCTCAAGTCCCATCTAGACGTCCAGTCCATTTGCCACATATTCTTTCATGTGCCCTATGTTAGCCATATTGAGTGACTACCCTAATTCCACCAAACCATTCTATGATTCTGTATCTTGTATTTTTTTTATATCTTCTACCTGTCATTTCCTTTCATTCCTAATTTCATTGAAAAATATTGATTTATCCTTTGAGATGCACCTAATCTGTCACCTCTTGTGAAGTGTTTTCTATTCTTTAAGGCCATTAATAATTCTTCTTTTATGCTACTGAAGTACCTACCACTTATCTCTGTTCACCAAAACTTAGTAAATATTTATGGAATACGTATTCTGTGCCAGACTCTGTTGACCATAAAGTAAAGACCAGTGGGCAAAGCAGAAGGGTTCTGCCTCAAGATCCCTTATTCCAGTTATTATTGCTGCATAACAAATCATTGGAAAACTTAGAGCTGCATAGTAAGAGCAACCTTCTTGTCTCTCATGGCTTCTGTGGATTCGAAATTCAGGAAATCTCCAAGTGGGTGTCCAGCCTGTAGTCCTCATGGGTTGCAGCTAAAGGGTGGTTGCAGCTGGAACAGTGTGAAGGACAGAGAGGTAGAGTATCTGTCATCTGACTGAGTGTCTCTCTCTTTTAATGTGGTCTCAGTGTCTCTCCATGTGGTCTCTCTGCATGGACTAGTTTGGAATTCCTTAGGACATAACCTCTTCAGGACTGCTTACATGGCAGTTGAGGTGAGGATTCCATAAGGTAGGGCAGAATCAACTTGCCTTTTAGGACTCAACCATGGAAGTCACATTGTCACTTTTGCTGCATTCTTTTACCTATCTGTGGTTCGCCCAGCTGGCACAGATTTAAGGGCAGAGTCATTAGGCTCTTCCTCTGGATTCAGTAGTTGCCAAATTCTAGAAGCCCATGTGGAATGGGATAAGTAATTTCAGTCATCACTGGAAGACACGACCTGCCAGTTTCATCCAGTACTTTTTACAGTCTAACAAATGTTTATCTCCATGTCTATCCTTAAGCTTGTTGAGGTATGAACTGAATCTTACTTTTCAAATGCTCTCAAAACTTAGCATAGTATTGGAAAGACAGAAGACACTCAACATGTATATGAAATGTAATATGGAATGAAAAAATAAATTCTCTATTTTCTACCTCCGCATCTAGCAAACCCTTAAATCTATTATTTTAATTAAGATAATGAACACTTTTTCAAGGTTAATTTAGTCACTTAATGTAGCACATTTTTCTAATTTTCCTGTAGATTATTCTTTTTTTTTTAGCTATCGTATTAGAACTCTCCAGAGAAGCAGAAGCAATGTGAATGTGTACCTGTGTGTGTAGGTTTGTGTTTAAACAGATTTATCATCTGAATTGGCTCACATGGTAATGGATGCTGAGAAGTCCCACCATCTGCCATCTGCAAGCTGGAGAATCAGGAAATTATGGTGGCATAATTCAGTCTAAGGCTGAAGGCCTGAACACAAGAAGAGCCAATGGTGTAAATCCTATAGTCTAAAAGACCAAGAACCAGGAGGGCTGAGGTCCAAGGGAAGGAGAAGATGGATGTCCCAGATCAAGAAGAAACAGAATTTTCCCTCAATTTGCTTTTTTTTCTTTTTTCTATTTAAGCCCTCAATAGATCATCTGATGCCCACTGATTTCAGTGAGGGCAATCTTCTCTACTCTGTCTACCCATTCAAGAGCAAGTCTCACTAGGAAACACCTTCACAGACATACCCAGAAAGAATGTTTTATCATCTATCTGGGCAGCCTCTAGCCATGTCCAGTGGACACATAAAATTAACTCTCACACCATCAAAGTCAAGTCTCTCTTGTACTTGTGCAGTCATCTTGATGTGGGCACACATACAAAAAAGTTTTTCCTCTACACAGTCCTCTGGATTTTCTGGTTCTTCATGCTGAAACAGCTCAAATTTGGTTGCCATACAAAAACTATCAGAGCCCTTTAGAATGTTAAGAGTTCAATGGAAGATGAACTTCCTCAGAGAAAAGCAGGTCTGGATACTCTGTTGATTTGGAACCCTAGAATTATCTCTCCCCAGGACACATAGCTCTTTACCCTTGAAAGGCACAGTCGAAAGACTTGAGTTCCTGTGTCTGAATAGTGTCTTAGCAACCATCACGCACTGAGGATTTGCTGAAGTTGCTTCATTAGAGAACAAATAGATTTCCCTAAACACACTTTTACCATCACAGTTAGACAAAGGAGCACTAACCAGTGCTGTGCGGTGTACATTTTTATTGGTTCCTTTACCCGTGAAGAACAATGCTGATTAAAGTCTCCTATTTAGGAAAAATTTCAGGAAGAACAAAATAGGACTAATACCAGATACTGACATCATGATACAAAAAGTAGTCACTATTTGGAACACTTCCTATGGTGGCTTTATTTGTTTTCTTATTCTGCCCATGTCTTGTCTGTAGTATATAATTCTCTTATATTTATTATTATATGTATATTATTATGGTCATACATTGTCATGTAAATCATAAATTTGGATGATAGCTTCCTTATTGGGTTTTATCCTCAGTATTTTGCTTACCCATTTCAACTCATAATAAAAAATATCCTATGATGTTTAAATATAATCTGTTCAAATAAGTTAAAATTTTTTGAATTTTAATAGATGCTGCAGAAGTGGACTGAAATATTTAAGGAAAAGCATTTTTCTCTAAATTCTTGAGGAATTGTGAATATCTGGGGAAGGTCCTCAGTTCCCATAAGGACAGCCTCTGTCTATACAGGCTTCTTTCTTGTGACTGGCTTCTACTTATTTCTATACCTGTCTCTGTGTCAGTCTTGTTGCCTAGGTCAGAGAGGTTGACATGGTTTCTTATAACAAGCCCAACTGTTGCTCACTGCTGTGGGGGTTGGTGTGCTGCAGTCTTTTGGTGAGATGCTTCACGAACCAATAGAAGGAAAGATGCAGCATCATTTAGTGTAAAGAGCTTGGGGTTTGGAAAAAGAAAACCATGGCCTGAGTGTTTGTTTTTCTGCTAGCTGCATGATACTGAGCAAATCACTTAGCTCCTCTGAGCCTCAGTTTTCTCATTTGAAACAAGAGTTAATGATACCTGGATTCCTTTATGGGTTATAGTGACAGTCAAGTGACTTCACCTTGGGGGAAACTGCTTTGTAAATTGTGAAGTCTTACATAATGTTGGTTATTTTTATCGGGATCATCAGCAGGGTGGTTTCCCATAGGAGATGGCTATGATGGAGGAAGTGGGTAATGCAAGGAGAAGTAGAATATGGGTCCCTGAGGATTTTAACTGCTGGAAAGAATCTTTAAAATGTCAAATTTTGTTGTTACTGCTCTTGGGGAAGGGATGAAGGATAGAGGGATTGGATGATACATTGGAGGTCAAGAAGCCAATATATTATGAAACTGTTATCAGTTCTATATTAAAATGGATAAAAATCATGATATTTTGCCAATATATGATAAAGATATCAAAGCATACACATGTAGGGCATTTATTTAGTCCTTCAGATGCCTACTGTGTGCATAGCACATTAGCTATTGGAAGAAAATACTTAGATACCTGTTCACATAAATTGATTTAAATAGTTGGATCAAGTGAAATGTTTAGATGACTATTTAGAAAATAAAGATAAATACATGATTTGAAGTTTCCCAGCCTCACACATTTCCAGTACACTCAGTTTCTTACATCTGCCCATTGTATGGCAGAGACGTCTGAGGAAGAGGAAGCAGGATGTGCTGCAATATGTGTTGTGTCCCTTGTCTGATAACAGCTCACTTGCTCCTGGATCTTGACTTTGCACAAAAGGACTTCTCCCCAAATCTCAGTTTTCCCCGATAAGTGTTGGTGCCTCTTGGGGCCGCCAGGAGATTAAATGGGATTACAGTATCATGTTTAGCAAGTGAAGTACAATCTGCACATGGCAATGCCCTCTTTTGTAAAGGCTTGTGGCTTGTGATGGCATGAGCTAAACCCTAACCATGGCTGGTCCATTTGCTCCCTCCCTCCTTTGAGCTCCTGATACCCTATTGTCACTGGCCCCATTGGGGCAGTAACCATGAAGCTGACTTCCCTTCTGAGCAGGAGACGTGGATGAGAATTCAGGACAGAGATCTGCCACTGGGGAGTCTTAGTCTGCAATCTTAGATGGGTCGGTGTCACCTGAAGGACGATGTACCTGCAAGATCTCATCTAGTCTGTTCTCTGCTTGGAGAGTTAGTGCCACAAAAGTGTGAAGATCATGAACCCTCCGCTTTTCTTGCATATAAACTAGAGGCCCTTTTTCATATCTGCCTGCCTTTGTAGATTTAAGGGCTTTTATTGGCATTTCACTGATTTTCATGAACAAAATGATCCCGCGGCATCATCTGTTACCCACTAATCCTGGGATTTAAGCAGTGGATGGAGCTGGCTATACAGATATCCACTTTCCCCCTGTAGTCAGAATAGGCTAACTTCTGTAATCCACCTTTCCATTTTTGTGGCTCAACACAATTGTTTACTTTTTGCTAAAGTCCAGTTGAGTGTTTCTGGCCAGTGAGTAGCCTTCCAAAGCTTCCAACTGATCACTTCAGGATCCAGCTCCTTTAGTCCTGTGGTTGTGCCTTCTTTTAAGGCCTTAGAGTTCTCTTCACTAGCCTTGGGCCAAGAAGGTGAATGGAACATTGCATATGGAGGCATCTTCAGGACACCCCCCGCCCCCCGCCCCAACACACACACATTCTCTGTCCATTCTATTTCAGAGGAATGCCAGTCTGGCTTCCAACACCAGGGTCACCACCTGCAGATGGTCTCTGGACTACCTGAGCCTGCTCTGTTCACATATATACTAGACTTAATATACCTAGAAACCAATTTATAGTCCTTAAACAATGACTTACGAGGGTTAGTATACAAATACCCCAGCAATCTTGAACCATGGGTGGAATAACTCTAGGGGATGAGGATGGGGAAATTCTGTACTGTTTACCAGAGTTTGCCATAGGATTAAGTTTTAGTTGCTTAGAGTGGTAACTTGCCTGATTACACATCATTTATTGAATTCCTTCCTTACCTCCTTTCTTCACTCCTCCACTGGTGTTTTCTGAGATCATCTTCCAAATAATATACTTATATTCTCTTCTTCTCATGATATATTTCTGCAGTAACTGAAACTAAGAAAGATTTTGTGGGTCAGGCACAAAATGTGCCTGGAAAATATGTACTGTTCTTCCCTTCACATTTTCATGGTCAGAACACAGGAACATGACCTCATCTCAGTGCAAGAGAAGATGGAAATGGAATCTAGCTTGTGTGCCCAGGAAAACAGGATGGGGTTTGGTGAGTAACTAGTTCTCTTTTCTAGATGAGGACTTTGAATCTCAGTTATGCTCCCTGGCCCATAGTGAATAAGCAGTAGACTCAAAATGGAATTCCAGTAACTTCAGAATCTTTACTTTTCCAATTATCACAGAGGTGGGATCTGGCCCAGAGAGGTGAACTTATGGCTAAGTAGTGGCTACCCCCTCAAATGGGTCAGGGACTCTCATGTTCAACAGAGTCCTCAATCCTATTTTTTATCAGTTTTCCCACTCAGATATTTACATGATTTAGGGGGATACTATAAGAATTTACTCAAGTGATTCTAATACCATAAAATATTGTCTCCAATTCCGACTCCTTCCTATCTACCATGATAAAAACCTAGCAGTAATGACATTTTGTACAATAATAGCCAATAATATTATATGGGACTCTGGTGAATTATATCAAGGGATTTTATAAGTTAACATATAATACAGATGCATAAAATAGTTTTATTATAGGTAAAAAGGGACAAAAGTGTATTGCAAAGTATTAGAAAAAATAAAAAATACAAAGAGAAGGCAACTCTGCTTAGGGAGTTTTGGTAAACTTAACAGAGAGTAATATCTAGGGCCCTATGTTGAAAGATGAGTTGGAATTTTCCAGGTAGTGGCAGCTGGCAAGGCTAGACATTCAGAATAAAAACATGAGCAAAGCTATGGAAGCAGACATGTAATAGTTTAATATGGTTAGACTATTAGGATTATGGAGAGAAAATGTGACTTGAGATTGGTGTGAGAGGCTGATACCTGGTTGAGAGAGATCTAGTGTGACAGACCAGTGAAAATAATGCTTAGCAACAAGGAATTAGGAGAAACATTAAGGGAGTTTATCAATTAAGAGTTTAAGGGAAACATACAATTTACAAGTGTGTATATTTATTCACGTATGTGTCTATCATTGTTGTCATCTTCAGAGAAACCACTTGAAACTCCCATTTGAAATTTCATATGAGTGAATTTCAGTCCAGTTACACAAATTCAAGTGAATTTCTTGAGTCCATTGTTGGCCTTGCCCAAGGCCACACAACTGGTCTGTAACAGAGCTGGGACTGGACTACTGGTCTCTGAATACCCAACATAATCGAATGTGCTTCATTTCAACCCTAGAGTCAATTCACTGGGGAAAGATATGCAAGTCAAGTGTAAGGAATTAGAAAACCTTATTGCTAATCCTGAAAATGCTGAGTGGTTTCACAAGTACTTGAGTCTTAAAAGTTCCTAAGTGCTCAGATTCCTTTCTATGTTCCTCCAAACCCAGGCCCCATCTCATATGTTTGTTTTGCTTCCTATCAGTTTGTGGTTTTTCTCTCCTCCTGATTTGTGTCTCTGTTTCTCAACTTTAGTCCCAATTTTCACTTCTGGACTCAGTTTTATTAGTTGTTGTCCAGAGCTGTCCCTTAGCATAGATGAGCATCATCCTCATGCTCCTGAAGGCAATGTGGGGGAGAATACCCTACCCTTACTGGTCCCCTGAGGGATCCATTTCCTGACCCAGGCTTCCCTGCTGTGGAATATTTCAGAGCACCAGAGCAGTCAATCAGGGGTTTAGAGAGTTAAGTTTGGGTCTGGCTTTGCCATTTAAATTCAGTGACATTGCACAAATTGCTTCAATTCTCTGTGTTCAGGGTTTTATTTTTGTTGTTGTTTTTTCCCTACTCTGACAGGCACATAGTTCTAGTAGGTTGTAGGATTTTGTGTTATGTAGAACTCTTGTAACTAGAAGTGATAGAAAACCTATCTCAAACTGGCTTGAGTGATTAAGTGGACTTTGCTGGAATATGTAACTAAAAAGAACATGGTTAGAGCTGGTTTTACATATCAGTGGATTCGGCATTCAAACTATGTCTCCTGTAGGTGGTTTCTTTCATTTCTTGGCTTTACCTTATGTACTGGATTTTTTTCCCCTCAATATCCAAGTAAATAGGAAAACAGCTTCAGTGTCTTCAGGCTTAATATCTTCTCCTCTTTAAGCAGAAAGAGAAGCTCTCAAGTTAGAAAGAAAAGCAAGAATCTAATTGTTTTTCATTGGTTCTTGTTGGGTACCGTACTCCTCTATGAACCAATCACAGTGAAACTAACTGCCCTGTGGTGATTGGCTTAACCTGGGTCATGTGCCCTAGTAGTATAACCCCCAAGTAAACTGTGACTGACATGGGAACAGGAGATCTTCAAACAAAAGCAGACTGTTGCTGGAGGGTGGGATAAATGCTGAGAGGTAAAGAGCAGATGTCTCTCAAAGTTCCTTCTTCCTCTGGGAGCCTCTATTTTCTATATATGGTTTATGCTTTTGCTAAAATATTTCTAAGAGGTTTAAGCTGGTGGCAATGTGAATAATGTACTAGCATTGGAGTCTTGAGTTCTAATTCTTGCTCCACCACCTGTGTGACTGAACGAGTTAATTCTCCTCTCAGAGCCTTACAATCACCTATAAAACAAAGCATTTGGACAAAATCTTCTCTAAGAGTTTTTCCAGCTCTAATATGCTGGATTTCTGTGAAGTCTATATTGTTCAAATGTTCAATTAAATATGCATCCAGAAGGGAGAGGAAGTCAAATAGAATTTTCCCACTGGAACTGAAGCTTTAGAAATGTAAGATGCCAATATAAATTCCTTCCTATATGCTGTTTTCTTTCTTAACTTAATAGAATACCAAGGTGCTATATTTTAACTATGGTTTTCATTACCCTTTTGGTTAATCTAGCAGTGAAATTATACTGTTGCATTTGGGACCACATCCCCTATTTCCATAACAATAGGCTAGATAAGCCATAAGTACTAAAAATAATGATGGTTAATATAAAATCTAGTGGAAACCAATTCTTTGAAACACTTTGCCCTTTCTTTAGAAAACCATTTTATTGCAAAAGATTTAATCCATCTGATCATGATTTAGTTTCTATTGACTCATCATTTTTCCTCAGCAGAAGTAATTTAACTTCTAAAAAAGTTTTTAAGGAGTACCTTCAACATTCTTTTTGCCAGCACAGAGAAAATCACATTTTATTTTCCTCTAGAACAAATGGATTTACAAAAAGATTTCTTTTTTTTAGCCCCAAACTATGAATGTATGGGATGCAATCTGGGATTTAAACAAAGGAAAATGACTTCTTATCTTGGCTCAGGGAGGGGACAAAGTGATATTGGAACACACTGGTACTGTCATACCAATTGTTTACGGTTGGTGTCTGTTTTGATTGGTAGCCCCCCCCCCCATTTTGTTTAGAATATCATTGCTGACCAAATCCTCGCCATCTTCAAAGCTGGGAAATGTGGTGGTGTTTCCTTTTGTCTCACATCTGGATGCAATGTGGCCCTTACTGACAGGCACCTCTACTTGCCTCTTAGAGCAAGAGCTTCATGTGTCCTTGTTCACGCGCACGAGAAATGAGTCTATTAAGGTCAGAGGGAAGACTGGAGAGGAAGAAAAGAGGAAGGGAACTAAACTGGGGCTCAGAGATCTGGGATCTGGCCATGCTCTGACATTGTATTTCTGGGGGAACCCTGTGCAAATCATGGATCCCCATTTATCAATTTCCTCAGCTGTGAAGTTAAGGTCATGGGTCTTCATCAGTGGTGAATGAGCCTCAAATGAAGTATAGTAGACGTAAATTTCAGTGTATCCACTGGATTTGCTAAAATTATATTTTTCTTCCTAGTGAAATGTTTTGATCAGATTTTCTTTGCCCCAAATTACTACAGTGATGTTTTTGTTTCCATCTGCTGTACAAAGGCTTCTCAAGAGTCCCTGTCTTCTGTCCGTGTGTCTGGGCAGGCTTTTGTGACTGGCTTGATTATTAGACCACAACCTAAATGATGTTCTGAACCAAGTGCTGAAAGAAGAACACTTCCTCCCTGGCTCTTTCCCACTAGTCAGAAGCTGCTGTGCTGTAGAGTCCACAGGAAGACAGATATGTGAGTGCTCCCATCCGTTCCAGCCCCTACTTTTTGAAGTCTTCTAGTCCAATTGCCAGTCATGCAAATGAGCCAACCTTCAGATAACTCTAGCCTCAGCCACTATCTACCTGCAACTAGATGAGGGACTTGAATGAAACCATCTGGCCAAGCTCATTCAACCCCCAGAAATGTGCAAGAGTAAAAATGATTCCTGTAAGAGTAAAAATTCTTCCCCTAATTTGGGAAGGATTTTATGCCAACATAGATAACTAAATAATTTCTCTGTCAAGTTGCCATTTCACTGGGTGGTAGGAATGAATCTGTTATTTCAGCAATGCTACAATTGCTTAAGTTGGGAAGAGTTACAAGGTATTACACTGTCAGGGGGAACATCTGGTCACAATGGCATTGATGTTATAATTTACGTGCTGTGTCCCATCTATTTCCTTGTTCCTCTCTAGTCCTTAGATTTTTTGTTTGTTTCTTTTGTTTTGTTTTTTGGGGAACCAGGGATTGAACACAGGGGTGCTTAGCCATTGAGCCACATCCCCAGATTGTTTTATTTATTTATTTGTTTGTTTGTTTGTTTATTTGTTTATTTATTTATTTATGATTTTAGGGTCTCACTATATTGCTCAGCGTATCACAGCCTCTGCCTCTTAAGCTGCTGAGGTTACAAGCGTGTGTCATTGTGCCCAGCTAGTCTTCAGCTATTAATCCATAGTTGACAGTTTTGTCTTTTCCTCTTCCTAAACACAAGACCTTCTCAAGCCTATTAACTTTTGGAATTATATACATGCTATTCTCAGACTCAAAGGTCACATTCCAGCACTCCACTTTGGGCTTCTGGATGCTTCACTCTCCTTAGTGGAAGAGGATATTTCTGCTGTCCTATCATGTGCATAAGAAAGACTGTGAGGTTCTTTCAGACAGATTCTTAATCAACCTAGTAGTTTGCTAACACCATTTATGAAAAAATAAAAGAATCCAGGCATCATGGCATATGCCTATAATCCCAGCTACTTGGGAGACTGAGGCTGGAGAATCACCAGTTGAAGGCCAGCACAGGGAACTTAGTGAAACCTGTCTCAAAATAAAATAAAAAGGGCTGCAAATGTAGCTCAGTGGTAGAGCCTCCCCACCTCTTGCAATCTGCATTACTCCAACGAACAAACAGGAGTACAAACAAATTAAATGAAAAATGTCAGACTCTATTACACGTTGTTAAGGTAATTGTAATAGCTACTTTACATGTGTCAACTTGGCTAGGCCACCATACCCAGAAATTTGGTCAAACTCTTCTCAATATTGATGAAAATGTATTTTCTAAAGATGAGATTAATAGTTAAGTAAAGTGAAATTCAATTGAAGTAGATTGCTTTCTACAATGTGGATGGGTCTCATCCAATCATTTGAAGGCTTCCAGGAAAAGACTGATGTTCCTAAGGAAGAGGGAATTATGCTGATGGATAGTCTTCAGACTCAGCCTGAAATATCAGCTCCTCCCAGGGTGTCTATCCTGTTGACCTACTCTGCAGATTTTAAACTTATCAGCTTCCATAATCATCTGAGCCAATTCTTTAAAAATCTGTCTAGAAAAAAATATAGTGAGTGGGTTTTATTTAAGTAACAAAACAGAAATAAAATAATACCGTCCTGTTTTGTGGTTGGCACTTTCTTTTCTGGGAATGTTCCTGTCTGCATGTTCGGGTGATGAGATACAGGATTACACACATGCACACAGGGAGTCATGCATCACTTAACCACAGGGATACATTCTGAGAAATGCATTGCTAGCAATTTCATCATCCTATGAACAGCAGGGTGTGATTATACAAACTTAGACAGCTCCATGTTGCTAGGTGATACAATCTTATGGGACCACCATGCAATCCAAATACCTTCATATGACATATGACTGTGTGTATATTTGTATATACTTGTACGTATTTGTATATTTCCATATTTTGGAGGATACTGATTAATATAGTAATTATTCTTTCATGAATGTTTGATTTCAATTTCAATTACACACACACTCACACAGAGTTGTTATAAAGGTCATGTTTTTCACTGTGAGTCACAGTCAAAATGTCTGGAAGACACCATCTTTCTCTTAGACATTTCTATTACTTTCATTGGGGCTGCGATCTTGTCATCTCACTGGGCTCCCCAGAAATCTCTTGGTTTTGTCTTTTGTTCTTTTGTTCAATCATTTTTGTCTCCTTTCCAGAATTCAACAGAGCAGGAGGGCAGCAGGTGAATAGACGAAGGTGGCAGGAATGGAGTTACTTACCTTTATCCTCTCTTTCCCTTTCTCTCTTCAGGCCCTCATTACTTGAAGAATCTTTTCAAATTGAGGAGATACACTCAGGGTCCCACTAGTTAGCACAAGGGTGATCTTGGACAAGGAACTTTCCTCTGGCTTTATCATGTATCATTGGGAAATTAATGTAGTCCTCATGCTATTTTTGTGCAACTGTGCAGAAGTGATCAGGTTCTGATGTATTTTAAATACAAAATCTTAGTTGCCTGTCCTTTCTCACCTACCATGTAGAATTTTGTTAAGACAGACATTCTTCAGGATAGAAAATCTCTCTGGTTCTTCTGACAGCATAGCATATAATAGCTACTCAACACTTATTGAATTAAAATTTTCAGTCCAAATTGCCATTACTTCTTTGATTCTTTTTTAAAATTAATTTTATTTGTTTTAATTTAATTCTATATGATAGTAGAATGCACTGATGCACTTTGATATATCACACATAGATGGGATATAATTTCTCATTTTTTCTGAGTGTACATGTTGCAGAATCATATTGGTCATGTAGTCACATATATACGTAAAGTGATAATACCTGTTTCATTCTACTGTCTTTCCTATCCCCACATTCCTTCCCCTGCCCTCCCATAACTTCCCTCTACCTAATTTAAGGTAAAGCTATTCTTCTCTAGGGCCCCCCACCTTATTGTGAATTAGCATCTGCATATTAGAAAAAAAACATTTGGACTTTGTTTTTTGGGGATTGGCTTATTTTGCTTAGCATGATATTCTCCAGCTCCATCCATTTACTGGAAGATGCCGTAACTTCACTCTTCTTTAAAGCTGAATAATATTCCATTAAGTATATATACCACATTTTCTTTATGCATTCATTTGTTGAAGGACATCTAGGTTGGTTCTATAGTTTAGCTATTATGAACTGAGCTGCAGTAAACATTGACATGACTGCATTACTGTAGTATGCTGATTTTAAGTCCTTTAGGTATAAACCCAGGACTGGAATAGCTGAGTCAAAGGATGTTTCCATTCCCAGTTTTCTCAGGAATCTCCATACTGCTTTCCACAGTGTTGCACCAATTTGCAGTCCCACCAGCAACATATGATTGTACCTTTTTTTCCCACATCCTTGCCAATATTTATTGTTGTCTGTATTCTTGATGATTGCCATTTGGACAAGAGTGAGATAAAATCTTAGAGTAGTTTTGATTTGCATTTCTCTAATTGCCAGAAATGTTGAACACTTTTTCATATATTTGTTGATTGATTATATTCCTTATTCTGTGAAGTGTATGATCAGTTCCTTAGCCCATTTATTGATTGAGTTATTTGTTTGTTTGTTTTGGTGTTAAGTTTTTTGAGTTCTTTATATATCCTAGAGAGTAATGCTTTATCAGAGGTACATAAAGATTTTTCTCCCAATCTGTAGGTTCTCTCCTCACATTGTTGATTGTTTTCTTTGCTGAGAAGAAGCTTGTTAATTTGAATCTATCCCATTTATTGATTCTTGATTTTACTTCTTCTGCTTTAGGAGTCTTGTTAAGGAAGTCAGATCATAAACTGATATGGTGAAGATTTGGGCCAATTTTTTTCTTCTACTAAGTGTTCTTGTGCCTAAGTCTTTGATCCACTTTGAGATGATTTTTGTGTAGGGTGAGAGATAGAGGTTTAATTTCATTTTGCTACATATGGATTTCCAGTTTTGCGAGCACCATTTGTTGAAAAGACTATATTTTCTCCAGTGAGTGTTTTTAGCACCTTTGTCTATTATGAGATAACCGTATTTATGTCAGTTTGTCTCTGTGTCCTCTATTTTGTACCAATCATCAACAAATCTATTTTGGTGCCAATTCCATGCCATTTTTGTTACTATAGCTCTGTAGTACAGTTTAAGATCAGTATTGTGATGCCTCCTGCTTCACTTTTCTTGCTATGGATTGCTTTAGCTATTCTGGGTGTCTTAATTTTTCAAATAAATTTAATGATTGCTTTTTCTGCTTTTATGAAGAATGTCATTGGGATTTTAATGGGAATTATGTTACATATGTATAATGCTTTTGGTAGTATGAACATTTTGACAATATTAATTCTGAATATCCAGGAGCATGGGAGATCTTTCCATCTTCTGAAGACTTCAATTTCTTTCTTTCTTTTTTTAAGAGAGAGAAAGAGAGAGAGAGAGAGAGAGAGAGAGAGAGAGAGAATTTTTTAATATTTATTTTTTAGTCTTCGGTGGACACAACATCTTTATTTTATTTTTATGTGGTGCTGAGGATCAAACCCAGGGCCCTGCGCATGCCAGGCAAGCACGTTACTGCTTGAGCCACATCCCCAGCCCTTCAATTTCTTTCTTTAGTGTTCTGTAGTTTTCATTGAAGATGTCTTTCACCTCTCTTGTTAGATTGATTCCCAAGTATTTTATTGTTTTGAAGCTATGTGAATGGAATAATTCTCTTTCAGTGAATTTATTGCCGATGTATAGGAATGTATTTGATTTTATATCCCACTTAAAAAAAAAACACCAGAGGTAATACCCTGCGTTCTATCAGATAACAATGGATTGATAAAATGAAAAATAACAGCTACTGTAACAAATAGAGACTAAATAATATATTATTGGATGATGAATGGATAGTAGAAGAATCAAGGATGAAATAAAAGAAATTCTTAGAGGTAAATGAGGACACTGATACAACACATCAAAATCTCTGGGACACTATGAAGGCAGTACCAAAAGGAAAGTTTATTGCTTTGAGTGCATTCAAGAAAAGAAGAAAAAGTCAACAAATAAATGACCTAACACTACATCTCAAAGCCCTAGAAAAAGAATAACAAATCAACACCCAAAACAGTAGAAGACAAGAAGTAATTAAAAATCAGAGCTGACATCAATGAAATGGAAACAAAATAATTGAAAAAAATTGACAAAACAAAAAGTTGGTTCTTTGAAAAAATAAATAAAACAGATAAACCCCTGGCCATGCTAATGAAGAGAAAAAGAGAGAAAACTCAAATTACTAAAATGCAAGATGGAGAAGGAAATATCACAACGGACACATCTGAAATACAGAAGATAATTAGAAACTATTAGAAAATTTATATTCCAATAAAATAGAAAATATTGAAGACATCAACAAATTTCTAGAGACATATGACCTATCCAAACTGAATGAGAAAGTCATTCATGATTTAAACAGATAAGTTTCAAGTAATGAAATAAAAAATGCCATCAAAAGCCTACGAACCAAGAAAAGCCCAGAACCAGTTGGATTCTCAATTGAGGTCTACAGACTTTCAAAGAAGAATTAACACCAATACTCCTCAAAGTATTCCATGAAATAGAAAAGAAGGGGAAACTTCAAAACTCATTCTAGGAGGTTAATATCACCCTAATACCAAAACCAGACAAAGACACATCAAGGAAAGAAAACTTCAGACCAATATTTCTGGTGAACATAGATGCAAAAATTATCAATAAAATTCTGGCAGATTGCATTAAAAACATATCAAAAAGATAGTGCACCATGATCAAGTGGGGTTTATCTGAGGGATACAGGGTTGGTTTAACATATGGAAATCAGTAAATATAATTCATCATATTAATAGATTTTATTTTATTTTTTTTTCTTTAACATCTTCTTTTTTTTTTAAATTTTTTATTGATATTAATAGATTTTAAAACAAGAATCCTATGATCATCTCTATAGATGCAGAAAAAAGCTTTTGACAAAATACAGCACACCTTCATGTTCAAAACACTAGAAAAAGTAAGGATAATAGGAACATACCTCAACATTGTAAAAGCTATATATGCTAAACCCAAGGCCAGAATCATTCTAAATGGAGAAATCCTGAAAGCATTCTACACTACAGAGCTATAGTACTACAGAGCTATAGTAACAAAAATGGCATGGAATTGGCACCAAAATAGATTTGTTGATGATTGGTACAAAATAGAGGACACAGAGACAAACTGACATAAATACGGTTATCTCATAATAGACAAAGGTGCTAAAAACACTCACTGGAGAAAATATAGTCTTTTCAACAAATGGTGCTCGCAAAACTGGAAATCCATATGTAGCAAAATGAAATTAAACCTCTATCTCTCACCCTACACAAAAATCATCTCAAAGTGGATCAAAGACTTAGGCACAAGAACACTTAGTAGAAGAAAAAAGTTGGCCCAAATCTTCACCATATCAGTTTATGATCTGACTTCCTTAACAAGACTCCTAAAGCAGAAGAAGTAAAATCAAGAATCAATAAATGGGATAGATTCAAATTAACAAGCTTCTTCTCAGCAAAGAAAACAATCAACAATGTGAGGAGAGAACCTACAGATTGGGAGAAAAATCTTTATGTACCTCTGATAAAGCATTACTCTCTAGGATATATAAAGAACTCAAAAAACTTAACACCAAAACAAACAAACAAATAACCCAATCAATAAATGGGCTAAGGAACTGATCATACACTTCACAGAATAAGGAATATAATCAATCAACAAATATATGAAAAAGTGTTCAACATCTCTGGCAATTAGAGAAATGCAAATCAAAACTACTCTAAGATTTTATCTCACTCTTGTCCAAATGGCAATCATCAAGAATACAGACAACAATAAATATTGGCAAGGATGTGGGAAAAAAAGGTACAATCATATGTTGCTGGTGGGACTGCAAATTGGTGCAACACTGTGGAAAGCAGTATGGAGATTCCTGAGAAAACTGGGAATGGAAACATCCTTTGACTCAGCTATTCCAGTCCTGGGTTTATACCTAAAGGACTTAAAATCAGCATACTACAGTAATGCAGTCATGTCAATGTTTACTGCAGCTCAGTTCATAATAGCTAAACTATAGAACCAACCTAGATGTCCTTCAACAAATGAATGCATAAAGAAAATGTGGTATATATACTTAATGGAATATTATTCAGCTTTAAAGAAGAGTGAAGTTACGGCATCTTCCAGTAAATGGATGGAGCTGGAGAATATCATGCTAAGCAAAATAAGCCAATCCCCAAAAAACAAAGTCCAAATGTTTTTTTTCTAATATGCAGATGCTAATTCACAATAAGGTGGGGGGCCCTAGAGAAGAATAGCTTTACCTTAAATTAGGTAGAGGGAAGTTATGGGAGGGCAGGGGAAGGAATGTGGGGATAGGAAAGACAGTAGAATGAAACAGGTATTATCACTTTACGTATATATGTGACTACATGACCAATATGATTCTGCAACATGTACACTCAGAAAAAATGAGAAATTATATCCCATCTATGTGTGATATATCAAAGTGCATCAGTGCATTCTACTATCATATAGAATTAAATTAAAACAAATAAAATTAATTTTAAAAAAGAATCAAAGAAGTAATGGCAATTTGGACTGAAAATTTTAATTCAATAAGTGTTGAGTAGCTATTATATGCTATGCTGTCAGAAGAACCAGAGAGATTTTCTATCCTGAAGAATGTCTGTCTTAACAAAATTCTACATGGTAGGTGAGAAAGGACAGGCAACTAAGATTTTGTATTTAAAATACATCAGAACCTGATCACTTCTGCACAGTTGCACAAAAATAGCATGAGGACTACATTAATTTCCCAATGATACATGATAAAGCCAGAGGAAAGTTCCTTGTCCAAGATCACCCTTGTGCTAACTAGTGGGACCCTGAGTGTATCTCCTCAATTTGAAAAGATTCTTCAAGTAATGAGGGCCTGAAGAGAGAAAGGGAAAGAGAGGATAAAGGTAAGTAACTCCATTCCTGCCACCTTCGTCTATTCACCTGCTGCCCTCCTGCTCTGTTGAATTCTGGAAAGGAGACAAAAATGATTGAACAAAAGAACAAAAGACAAAACCAAGAGATTTCTGGGGAGCCCAGTGAGATGACAAGATCGCAGCCCCAATGAAAGTAATAGAAATGTCTAAGAGAAAGATGGTGTCTTCCAGACATTTTGACTGTGACTCACAGTGAAAAACATGACCTTTATAACAACTCTGTGTGAGTGTGTGTGTAATTGAAATTGAAATCAAACATTCATGAAAGAATAATTACTATATTAATCAGTATCCTCCAAAATATGGAAATATACAAATACGTACAAGTATATACAAATATACACACAGTCATATGTCATATGAAGGTATTTGGATTGCATGGTGGTCCCATAAGATTGTATCACCTAGCAACATGGAGCTGTCTAAGTTTGTATAATCACACCCTGCTGTTCATAGGATGATGAAATTGCTAGCAATGCATTTCTCAGAATGTATCCCTGTGGTTAAGTGATGCATGACTCCCTGTGTGCATGTGTGTNTGGATGAAAAAAAATGTGGCATCTATAACACAAATGGAAGTACTATAGCAGCAATAAAAAAATGACGAAAATCATAGAATTTGCAGGGAAATGGATGGCATTAGAGCAGATTATGCTAAGTGAAGCTAGCCAATCCCTAAAAAAACAAATGCCAAATGTCTTCTTTGATATAAAGAGAGCAACTAAGAACAGAACAAGGAGGAAGAGCATGAGGAAAAGATTAACATTAAACAAAGACGAGTGGGGGGAGAGAAAGGGAGAGAGAAGGGAAAGCATATGGAAATGGTAGGAGACCCTCAATGTTACACAAAATTACATAGAAGAGGATGTGAGGGGAAAGGGGGGGGAAACAAGGGAGAGAACTGAACAACAGCAGATGAGGTAGAGAAGGATGATGGGAGGGGAGGGGAGGGGGGATAGTAGGGGAAAGGAAAGGTAGCAGAATACAACAGTCACTAATATGCCATTATGTAAAAATGTGAGTGTGTAACCAATGTGATTCTGCAATTTGTATTTCGGGTAAAAATGGGAGTTCATAACCCAATTGAGTCAAATGTATGAAAGATGATATATCATGAGCTTTGTAATGTTTTGAACAACCAATAAATTATAATTTGGTTTACTGATTCCTTCATTTTGAGTATTTCTACTTTTTAATTTTTTTCACAATCTCTAACTCTTTATTGAAGTGGTCTTTCACTTCCTGTATTTTTTCTTTGGTTTCACTCCTTATACTATTCTTTACTTTACTTATCAATTTAACTATGTTCAATTTGAACTCCTTCTTGGGCATTTTTTCTGCTGTTTTGTCAGTGGCTTCTGTAAGCATTTGGTTTATTTGGGGTGGTTTATTCCCTTGTTTTTTCATGTTGTTAGTGTGTTTTCCCATCTAAAAGTATGGATCTAAGGCAGCATATATTCTACCCTGTAGACCTATAGTGTCCCTGATAGTTTTCTGCACTTGCCTTTGCTGGTGAGGCCAATATCCACAGCACCCAGTGTATACAATATATAGCCTTAAACCTAATAGCTCCCATTAAGGTGTCTACTGCTTTCTTGCATTAAACCAAAATGATGAGTTCAATAACTATAGTACAAACAGAATATTTGTTAAAACAGTTTACAATTTTAAATGGTAGATGAGAGAACAGAGGTAGTGTAGTATGCGATATTTGCGAGGGAGGAAGAGAGAAGCTAGAAGTAAAAATTCACAGGAAGTATGGAAGAGGAGCCGACAGAGATTGGCTATTGGTTGGAGAAAAGTTGAAAAGAAAATAGACAAGAGAGAGGAAAAATATGAACAAAGAGGGAAAAAAATAAAGACATAAGAATACAACAGAGATGCAAAACACCATTCATATATCATTGTCCTCCACACACTGATGAATAAAAAATATCCTGTTCCAAATATGGTAGAGAGATTTGCGAATTGAAAAATAAAATAAAATAAACCTTTCTGGAAAGTCAAGCTGTCTCTATCAGTGTTCAACAGTTTCTTAGCCCTGTGTCTGAAGTCTCCAAACCCAGAGCAGCCTTCGCAAACCCAATCTCTATCTCACTGATCTGGGCTTCAGATACGTCAGGCTCAGCTACGCTGCAGTCCCAAGATCTCAATGCTGCTCCTACTTGCAGAGAGACCACCAGGGATACACTCATGCAAAGGAGCAACCCTGAGATGCATCAGCAAGACAAGGGCCACCAGCACTCTCAGCAGGAAGACCCCAGTCTCCTCCAAACCCACAGGCACCCCCACAGTGAACCTGCAGGTCCTGGATGGAGTCCCCAGACAGAGGCTCTTGTGATAGTAAACCTGCTGGCACCCAGGCCCCAGGCCTTGTTTGGTGTTCCAAAATGGGTGTAGCGAGGTGCAACCACACCTTGAGGTAGCGTGGGAAGTAGCGTCTGAGGTAACTGAGGCTGTGCCCAGAGATGAGACCTCTGAGTGCAGTGCTGCTACCATGGCAGCGGCATCCGCAGGAGCAGATGCAGCAGCCCTTCTTTGATCTTTGACTCTCATTTGTTGATTTAGGAATTCTGAATCTGTGAAATCAGGAATTGTGCTAATCTCCTGTATAAGGTTATATAGGGACTAACAGACGCATTTTAGCCACAGATACTACAAAATAAAAACACTATCCAATTGTAAGTGAGGCCAGGAGTGCTTCTATGTTGAAATGTTTTCTCTTGAGGGTGCTGCACGTGGGAAGAAGTGCTTGGGAATCAAGTGTTATAGGAATGGCCTTGACATTGAGCTTTTGACCTTGAGCAGGGGGCTTGATTATCTCTAGGTAATACCTACACATTATTAAGCCAATATTACTAGGAACTGCCTACAAATTTACCAGGAGTTTTCTCTAGCTATTAAAATAGAAGTTTTATTCTTTTCCAATTTAGTTAGTTGGACAGCATAATCCAAACTGATAGATGAGGGTTGGTTTCCTTAAGACCCTTGACTTCTTGAGTTCTTTTAGCAGCTACACAACAAGCTAAGCCTTATATAAGTAACACCATGGAAATGAAACAATACCTTCCTGTCTTCTGCTAGTTAGCACCTGCTGTTCTCTCCTGGAAAGGGCTGTTTCTGTCTATTTGGATTGCAAGGCAGTTAGTCATGGATGGTAGCTAAATCTGTGTCCAATACTGACCATAATGTTAGTTAAATACATAACATTTAATTCTGTATCATTAGTCTGCACCCTACAAGCCAAGCAGATACCATCTTTTCTGCATTGAGTACCCTATTGCCACTCATAACAAATGTGAAATAATTAATAAAATAATCTCTTTCAAAATTGTATTCATTAGTTTCAACAGCTTTGGTATATATGCAAGTGCTTTGGGTGAATACAGTTATTTAATGGTTTAAATCTAGTTTCATTTTGATAATAGAACATTGTTCAACTATTAAAATGACTAAGCACCCTTTTTTATATGCCCTGCAAGAAACACAGTACGTCGGATGTTGTTTTGCATGGTATCTGTTTTCTTGAGCAAGAGGTTCAAAGCAAGGTATGCATATTTCATTCATCTTCCCAGCATCCTTGAGTTAAAAAAAAATAGTCCTTTTACTTTCTTTTTTATCCATTGTCCTTTTCTCATTCCTGACTCCCCTCCACCTTTCACTTCCCACAATTAACTTTCAAAGTTTTCTTCTACTCATTTTTCTCCTTCCTTCTTTTGTCCTTTTCTTTTTGGAATGGCTGCATCCTTTGATGTAGGTCCAATGCCCCAGCAAGTCAGTCAAGGACTAAGCAAGAAATTGTCAGGACTGGTTTATGTTATATATTGTTAATAACTAAGCTATCCATTGGAATGTATAAATAACATATAGGTCATATAGGGAAGTAATCACAACTGCTTACTTTGCTAAAAGAAACTTTAGCATAAAGTTCTGAATGCATTTGTTTTTTGCATCAAAGATCATTACAATAGAGAGCAAGATTTAAAGAAATGCAGTACATAGGTATAGATTGACAAGGTCTTTCTAAAATCCCACTGTGATTTATTCCTTCTTGCTGTGGACTGAGTGTCAATGCCCACTTTTCTAAATTTATATGTTGAAACCCTAATCCCAAATGATGGTATTTGCCTTTGGGAAGTAAATAGGATTAGGTGATGAGGCAGGGGTTGTCGTGATGCAATTTGTGCTCTTATAAAAAGAGGAAAGGATAACTAACTGCATTTCTCTGCTATGTTGAACACACAGCAAGAAGGTATCAATCTGCAAAAGAGCATGAGAGTCCTCACCAGGAGCCAAATTGTCCAATACCTTGATCTTGGACTTCTTAGTCTTCAGAGTCATCAAACATAAATGTCTGTTGTTTAAGCCACTTAATGTATGCGTTTTTGTTATTGTTGTTGTTATCACAGAGTGAATTGACTTAAGATTCCCCAACCTGCAGAAATCATTCCCCAGTGCTTTTTACCAGTTGGGTCCTCTGGCTCTGTGTCCTCATGGCTTCTGAGAGACTGTCCACAGCAGAATGACTCGGTTAGCAGGAGTGCTCACCATTTGAGCTGCATCCATCATGCTTCTTCTGATCTCCACCAATGCCTTCTGGGTACCCAAACCCTTCCCTCTGTTCTTTTGTTGTAGCAGAGGGATGGACTTCACTGACCCTGCAAGCTATGAGGTAACAGCAAGAATGTTTAGCTTCCAGGGAGCTTCGTACCCAAACTTGATATTTTTGAAGCCAGGTTAAAACTGCAGCTGTCCTGCTCTGCTTTGGTCTTTCCCATGCACCCATATTTCCCTGGGAACTCTTCGTCACGTACACACATTTTGCCTTCACTAATGAGACCTGGATTCTCTCCCTTACAAATATTGGCTTTGATTTAAAATGGGTTAGTATGAAATGGCTGATGTCACAGTTTAGAAGACAGAAAACATGCTTATTTAATCTTTCAAATTTAGTTTATCCCCCTTCCTCAACCATTAGCAAAATGAAACAACAGGAAAAAAAACCCAGTTAAATTGTAGTTTCCTGTTATAGGCTTTTAACAAGTACAAAAGAAAAATACATACGAAGGTATAAAAATACACATAATAGGAATAAAACATTAATTTACAAACTCTTAAATCCATCTTCCTCCTTTGCCTATTGTCAAAGGTCATCGCAAGTGGGATTTCCTCTGTTGTACAGAAATTTGTGTATTTATTAAAATGTCTTTACTTACAAGTAAAAGAAAGATGATTCAAACGGTCTTGGGAAAAAATTTGTTACCTCTCATGTCTGGAATTCTATGGTAAGATGGGCTCCAGGTATAGAACCATCAAGACTCCAGGATTGTTTCTCAGAGACTTTCTTGCTTTATTTCAACCTCTTGCAAAGTGGTTGTCAATAGCCAACTCTGGCAAGTGTTATAGGAATGACCTTGACATGAGGGAATGCAGCAGGGAGACACACAGATTCCACTGTGCCATGGAGGAAGAGGCTACGAGGACTGACATCATAAAGACCTGATCCAGAGAGGGAATGGGAGAGGAAGGGAGGGAGGCTGCATGAGCTACATCAGAAAGAGGACTTTGTTGATCTTAAAAGGGGAGAGGAGAGGCACTTTAGGGCATCAGTCATGCATATGTAGATATTGACAATGAGATACGTGAAGGGAAAAAAATAGAAAGGAGTTTAGTTTTGTGTCATCAATATACACTCCTTTGGTGTTTCCATGAAAGACTGTAAATTAAGATTTACATTGATTTTCAGTTATTTTGGTTGCTGGAGTATGACATATACTAAAGTTTGGTTTGCTCAACACTTATTTTGCCATCCTCTATTATAGAAAGGTTAATCATATAATTTATCATCCAAACAGGGGCACTTGAGGCTGAAAGGGAAGCCTGTTAATGATTATGTTGGTCATACCAGTGCAAGCCAGGACTATCCCAGGCAAACTGAGACATGATTTACTATAATAAGTAAAATTTTAGCTAGAAATGCTGCTAAGAGTGGCTGGAAAGTAAGATACTCAAACTCTCTATTTCTCTTGCTCTAGGATGGTAAAGTTTTATAGTTCTTCCATGAAATGGAGACAGAAATCCCTGAAAAGATCTTGCCTTTCTAAATAAATCAATACTAGAGAAGAGACATGGCTTCTTTGCCCTTCATCCTTCTTGGGCTATAGGTGTAGTGCCAAGAGATCCATTCATCATTTCATAACCATTAGGATGAGAGCCAGATGCCCAGGCTGGTGAAGGGAAAGATGGAAGGATAGTGGGATATTGATGGAGGTGCTACACTGACATGGCCAGCTTACTTCCAGACTTCTTGTAACATGAGAAAAGTTAACCCTTAACTTGGCATGAAGATAGTGTCCATCTCACAAGGGCAGTTGGGTAAATTAAATAAGATAGGGTTATAAGCCACTTTCTGCCATAATAGACACATAGCATGTGCTCAAAACTTGGTCATTATGGCTATTGTCTTACGAACTCAGTTTGACTTTCATGAGTTTCTTCGTTTTTCATCTAGGACAAGAGAGCCATAGAATGACAAGAGGAAATGCAAAAGTGTCTATTTATATAAGTTTTATGGAATTAAACATTATATAATGAGGACTGGCAATCAGGACCCCATTTTCCATACTTTGAGACTAAGTTGCCTTTATCAAAGTGAGAGGTGGTCACTAGGGGCAATGGTGGACAAATGGTTGCAGACGTATTTGTTCTAGGGACCCCAGGTTGGTCACTTTACTATAGCAGTGAGCATCAGGGAAGATGTTTATGTCTCAGATCCAATGAAAATTTCCCATAATCACATCCAGAAGGGAAGCCATTTGGTTTTGGAGACTTAGAAAAATTTAAAAGGAGTCATTTTGGTTGAGATGTTCACAAAAAGTACAAGTCAGAAATCCTCATATTCAAACTATTGGAGTTCTTGGGTAATTAAATCTCACTTGTGGTTTTCCCAGCATGTTCTGTAGAATAAAATATGTATTTCTATTCACAGTAGTGGAGAGAGAAGAAATGACCATTCATACCAAGAGTCATTGGTATCACATGGTTGTCCTATCTTGGAGCCAAATGGGTTTTCTGTAGATTAGGTAGGTGTCTCAGGTGTGACTTCTTAGAAACAGAGTCTAAGATAGAAATTTGGTGCGTGTTGGTTCATTTCACTTCAAGGAAATGAAGCTAGAATAGATGCTAAGCAAGGATATAATTTCATTTGAAGTCTAGCTTTTGCTTAATTCTCTGGGGAACTCTGGATCATAACTTGTGTTCCAGAGTTGAGCCCACCTTGAGGTAAGGGGCTTTTGCACTCTCTGGTCAGTCAATGGCTATGGAGTGGCTCCAATTGGGAGAAGACGAAATCTCTCAGATGGGCTCTTTTGCTTCTGAGGTCCTTTCTCCAAAGAAGGAGGCAGCTATGAATCATTAGCAATCTTGAAAGCAGCTAGGAGGCATGTGCACTGCCTAATAAGGTGATCTGAGAGAGACATTGAGGAACCCCTACAAAGGAAGCCTTAGCTTGAAGTCAGAAATGTGCCTTCTATTGTTGTTTTGCCAGAGAATATGTTTGGAACCAAGGGGTTAATATCTTTAAAGAAATTCCCCTTGTTTCTCAAGCTTCACTAATAGGTGGTTGTTCTCTTAAGAGGAGAAAGTTTTCTTAACTCTCAACTTGGCTTAAGTTGTTTTTATTATAACTTTACTTAAATATATATAATCTCAAAGTATTAATAAACTTCCTGTGCTCATGTTTCTTAAAAAGGCATGAAACCCAAACAAATTACAAATTAAAATTTAAAAAGTATGAGACCATAAGAAATCAAATTGACAACATAAATTCAATGTGATGAATGATGCTATTTTGCTGGAACTAAATTGCCAATCCAAAGTAAATATGTGACTGTGAAATTGGGCAGATTGCCTCACGCGGCCTAGGTTCTATGACTCCATGGGAAGGACCAAATTTCCACCACTCTTCTTTAACAGAGATTCTGTAAATCTCTAATTTGTACAGATCATGAGGTTCTCTGATGTTTTCATGAAAAGAAGGAATTATTTAGCATCATTAGTCTCTTCTCTAGTCATCAACCTACCATAATTAAAGTTGTACCTCTTGGCACCATAGGTATCATGAAAATGGAATACAGGCATTTACATTCTGTGGCCATCTTCAATGAATAAACTATCCAGAACGTACTTGTACAATTTTATCTATTTTAAGATTTATTTAAAGAAATCTTTTAGAGTGCTTAGGAACTACAGAGTGTGTTTGCAAAATCCTCTGGTGTGTGGCAGAAGGTCTTTCCCATGAGACAAGAACTGGTGTAGGGTGAGTTCATCTAAGTGGTGACGCTTGAAATAATCAAGTAAGCACCATTATAACACCTACTTCCTGGGATAAGACGATAGCCTGAGAATGGTCAGAAAATTAGAGGGTGAAGCATTGACATTTCGAAAGACCCTGGCGTGGGTTCTTTGCCCCGTATCTCATCGCGGTGTTGTTTATGATTTAACGACAGTGTCCTTATCTGCCTGGTGGTTCTCATACAGAACTTACCCCTTGTGCTGTATGAACCTCTAGCCCTTCCCACAGATTGAACACAGAGAAAGTTGCAGAGAGCCATGGGCTCCTTCTTAGGAGAGTAGGTCAAGTGAGATGGAACACTGGAGGTTGGGTTGCATCCTGAGTAATTCTGAGCATCACCATGTTGTCTGCAAGTTATTCCAACTGCTAGAGCTCAGGGACCAGAGGGCTTGTGCTTCTGCCAAGGGAGGTTCTGACTTCCTCACCTCCCCTGCTTCCTTACAACCAACTGGATCCCACGAGGTAATCTGAGCACATCTATTCTTTACCACCTGAAAGATCCTAATGAAGGCAAATAGAATAGTTAGGAGATTATGTACTGCCATTGCTTGGATAAAGTCTTATTACTTAATACAGTAATAAGACTTGCATTGAATCAGACAGCCCAGGCTGAGCCACAGTGGGTTAAATTAAATGTGAGGGGAGAGGGCAAGCATTAAAACCCACTGTTTCAACACAGAGGGCAAAGGAAAAGGAAACCCAAGTGGTCAGCTACAGGAGCTGTGCTAAGAGATCATCCCTTAATTAACATTGAAAAGAAAGAGTTCTGTAAGTTTAAGTGCCTGCACTCACAGTCTCATTCATTTATTGAACACTGATGTAGTGATTGTTATCTACCAAAAGTGGGATGCTATACTTTTCCAGATAAAAACAGACACAGTCAGGAGCAGCTCCCTGTCCTCAGGGAGCTTCAGCTTTAAAGAAGAGATATAGATGAGCAAAGAGGTGAATATGGATCAGGGAGACCAGTACCATGAAAGAAGAGCCATGGCTGCCCTGTGGGCATATAAAAGGGCCATCTAACCTAGCTTGGCGCAGTCAGGGGAGCTTCTGGGCTGATAGGCAAAGAAGCAGAGAATTTGGGTGCCCTTTTCCATTACTGTGTTAGGTCCTTGTGGGTGGATTCCTGAGCCAGGGCTCACTGCTCCCTAAGGGTAGAAGAACAACTGGCCCAACTTCTATTTTCTTTCAATGGCATTAATTGAAAGAAGGGACTTACTCAAAAAATCCTTGCCAATTTCTTCTATTTCATTGCTCACGCGGTGACCAGAATGTTTCCAAGATCTCCCTGCACAAAAGTCTTCAACTCAGTTTTCTTCCTCATAAATTCAAATTCTCTGCCAACTTTTAAGACCAAGATCATGCCTTCTCCACCCATCTTCTCTTACCTTTCTGATCCCAGAATGCTCCTTCCATTAATTGAAATTGCAGATATATCCTACCTGGTAGCAATCTCTAACCTTCATCTGAGAGTGACTGAATCCATATTGTGAGATGTGGAATACTCTAGAAGAACCTTGCCACTCAAAGAGTGGTCCTAGGACCTATAGTATCAACATCACCTGGAAGTTTGCTAAAATTTTCAAAATCCCAGGCTCCCATTTAAACCCACTAAATCAGAACTTTTACCTCAATTAGATCTTTAAGTGAGTCTTCAAGTGAGTCTGAAGAGATAGTATACTTTAATTCTAAATAATACACAGATAACCTATAGTAGCTTTATTTGTAAATATAACCTCACTTTTATTAGGAAAAATAAGAATAAAATCTTGTATATATAATGTTTTGCCTGTTTTTGGACAACTCAAGCATTTTGGTAATTAATTTGCATAATATGAGCATCATTGCTAACTTTTTAAAGTATGCTCAGGAAACAAAATAATTTTTGAAATCAATAACTGAATAAATACATTTCAAACACAAAAACATAAAATTTATGAAATGTTTAGAAAATTATAAATGCATTGAAAATATAAATGCTAACTACACAGTAACAAATTATTAATAAAGTATTTTTCAAAAATGCATAAAATGAAAAAAATAAAAAATAATCATTAATAATTTAAAAATATAATTTGCTCATTAAAAACTTAAAAATGCTAAACCTGAAAATAAAATGGATGATGTGTGCATTGATAACATAATTGAGGACATATTTTTGTGCAGATTTTTCTAGCTGCTGAAATGGCTCTATGTGTCCTCATTAGGGAATATGAAGAAAAAGATTTTTATCTTCAAATAATTGCATAATTGTTTCTTCTGTCTGGGGAACACTTTTTAAACAACTCTTAGAAGGAGAGAGAGAACTATATTTTTTATCTGAAAGAAAGTATTTCATGTTGAACTCTGTCTTCTTGAGTTTTATCTTGTACCACTAGAATCTTCAAGCAGGGTTACCGCTTCCAATTTCAAAACTGTCAGATTTATATACCACTAATGCAGAAAGCCTTTGAACTGGATAAGAATTATTCTTGTGAATGAAACTTTATCAATTCTCATTTTCTTCCTCTTCTTAAGGATTCTGGAGTTTTAGAAAAATACTCTCTAAACAAGGATGCTTTGCTCAGTACAAAATTTGAATGCAGCAGAGAACTTTTTATGTATGCAATCAATATGCAAATAATTTTCAGATTTCAGATTTATTTTGATTCTGAAATAATGGTATCACATCAGCAAAATGCCTGAATTTAGAGCCACATATATCAGAACCCCAAATATCCAAACGAAGAGGATAGTCAATAACAAGTGTAATGATTAGCAATCCTGACAAATCAGGTGGAGGTCATTGTGAAAGGATTTAATGAAACAGAAGTTCAAGAAATCACTGAGAAAGATGACTCCTTGGAAACTGTTTTTTTCCCAGCTTTCACTATGCTAAAATTTTAAAAATTTCTATCCATTCACCCTGAATTAGAATACTGAATTTTGAGACAAGTCATTCTCACTTTTAATTCAAGTCTATGATGCCTCGTGTGTTCACAGATGCCTATGCTTGCTGCAGGGAAATACGCCAGGGAAAGGAATTTATCTTCCAGCTAAACTTCACTGATTCCTATTTTAACAAACTTTAATGAGACTTGTACCTACAGAAACCAAACACAAGTGTTTAACATAAAAAAAAATTTCAGGTTCCTTTCATATATTCCTGATTATTTTGTTGTTTTGTTGAATCTAAGGGTTTTTCAGAAATAAAACCCAATTCATCACATTTTACCGGCAGGAAATAAGAATTTGATTTATAATGGTGTGACTCACAGCCTTCTTCCAGGATCTTAGTCTCAGCTTGAAGGTCATCTGAGCAGTGGGACGCTGGGACATACCTCGACTTTCTCTTCCTAACATTGTACTGAAAAACCCGTAGCGTGCCTAGGAAAAGTCTTTGTACATTCTGGATTTCTTTTCTTCTAGGTTCTTCTAGTTATCTTCTGTCTTTGTCCCACATGATGGTTAGAGGCAGAATAGTTAAGGGCATCTACTCAGCCAACACATTGCCTGGTTTTGAATCCAGTATCTGCCACTTACTATATGTGTAAGTGGGACAAAAAATGCCTCCATTTTTTCATCCATAGAATGAGGAGGATCACAGCAGTATCTGGCACACACGATTGTGACGTGGATTCAATGAGATGTGTAGACAGAGTACCTACAACAGGACAAAGTTCATGTTAAGAATTACATGTTAGAACTACATCTATCGATGATGATGGTGATGATGCATAGGAGATAGTGAATATGCTCTTCTTTTTTTTAAATTTTTTATTGTTGGTTGTTCAAAACATTATATAGTTCTTGATATATCATATTTCACACTTTGATTCAAGTGGGTTATGAACTCCCATTTTTACCCCGTATACAGATTGCAGAATCACATCAGTTACACATCCATTGATTTACATATTGCCATACTAGTGTCTGTTGTATTCTGCTGCCTTTCCTATCCTCTACTATCCCCCCTCCCCTCCCCTCCCCTCTTCTCTCTCTACCCCCTCTACTGTCATTCATTTCTCCCCCTTGTATTATTTTCCCCTTTTTCCTCACTTCCTCTTGTATGAAATTTTGTATAACCCTGAGGGTCTCCTTCCATTTCCATCTATTCTCTTCTCTGGGTTCCCAGAAAGAACTGAGAAAAGAGCAGAATTCCTCATGTATCTTTAGAAGCTATATGATATGGCAGGAGGAACATGGACTCACACAGGGCTGCAATCAAAACTCATATTTACACAAAGGCATAATTTCTATGCTCTCTCAGCTTCAGATTTCTCATTTTCAGGGACAATAGTACCTACCTCAGAAGAATGTTATTGCTACTAAAATAAGTTAACATACGCTTAAATAAGTTAAGCATCTAGCCCTTGCATGGCTTGCTGCTCAAAATGGCCAATAAATATCAATTTCTCCTTTTCTGTCATAACGGACACATTTCATGACTTTTGTTTTCTTTCTTTGCTTCTGTGAATAACCTTATGTTATGCTTCAGTTTCTGTTTGCTCTTCAAACTTACTCATCCTCTATCCCAGCTCTTTAAATCCTTAATCCTTGCTCTTTTCAGGGAAGGCATGTGTGTCAATTCAACTGGGGCATTAGCTAGTCTAGGAGTTCTATCTTCCAGTATAATCCCTTAATTCCTCTGAAAGAGGAGAGAGGCTGTGTGTGTGTGTGTGTGTGTATCTCATCTGTTCTGCATTTAACTAATATTCATTCATTCAGGCTGAGACTGTGCAGGTTCTAGGAATGAAGAAATGAGTGTGTGTACCTGTGACCTGGCTGAGCTTATATACTCTGGTGTGGGAGACAGACACCAACTAGCGCTTAGGAAGCAGTGCAGTGAGTTGAAGGGTGTGAGCGGAAGTGATAGGGAGGGACAGCCAATCCATCTGTTGGAGCAGCTGGTCAAATATTTAGAGGAAATGGGGATTTATGAGCCTTACAGGATAGGCAAGAGTTTCCTTGTGGGAAAAGAGAGAAAGAACAGATGGAGGGGGGCATTTTGGGCAGAGTGGGTATGTCACATGAGCAAAGTACTAAGGACAGCAACTGCCTGGTATTAGCAGGATGACCATAACTGGACACAGAGGAAGAAAACCCTGAGGCTGCACAGAGATCGGGAGGGCTTAGGGGGACAGGAGTTTGAACTATCCCTGGGCAGCTACCTGATTGTATTTTAAGCAGAAGGGTCTGGCTAGATCTAAATTTGGGAGTCCATGGAGAATAAACTTGAGGAGGACGTGAATGAGAAGCAGTGCACAGATCAGAAATCTAAGCGAACAGCTAAGTGGAGAGATGGTGAGGCCATGCATGAGAGCACTGGTGGGCAGGATGGAAACGAGGGGGCTGGGCCGGAGCAGTAGTGTGAGGTGAAACACCAGGCCATCCAACCAGAGATGGATGAGGGAGAGAGGGCAACAGCAAGTGTGTTGAGGGGTGAAAGAAATGAAGGAGGCAAAGCTAAGGTCGTTGCTCCTGGTCAGGATGTCCAGGTGAATAATGAATGAACAGGTTGTGTTAAGAGGATTTTAAACTGAGTTGGGGTGGGGGGTGAAGTTCATTACTGAATGCTAGTAGGGAGTTCTTTAGCCCATATTCACCTCAAAATAAGCTTGCTACTTAGATTTTTGTTCTTAGATCAGTTCAGAATCTCAATTAACCAACACAGACATGCAGGAAAACCCAATTTAAAAAACTTGCAACTTCATTTTGATTCACCTCTGTTTACCCCATGCAGGGGGTGGGGGCACGCTTTCCAGAAGTCCTGCTGGTCCCCTGGGGTGTCTATTGAGTGCAAGGCACTGGGATGGAACAGTATGCCAGCCTCTGTCTTTGTGGACACTGGGACATGCCAGGATGTCCTTTGTCCCAATGTCACACACCTCTCAGGTCTAGGGTTCTCTGCGGCATGTGGGCTCCAATGAGTATCATGGAATTCAAGGGAAGCCTGACATCTCTTTCTCCCCCTTCACTTTCACAATCTTGGCTTCATCTCTCTTAGGTCTCTTCCCAGGAAACACTGCAGAATTTGCCTTTATCTTAGGGCTTTAAAGTCTCCGTCTCACATCTTTTCCCCTGTTAGCTCTGTTGAGACAGTTCCTCCCGCTCTGCATTTTTCCCTGAGACTCTTTTCCTTGATGTCTGACCAGCAAAATTCTTGATTAGCTAAAAATTTTAGAAACCAAAGTCTGAAATCCATTTTCTAAGTAATTTCCACCCTCGATGCAATAGATCCCTCTTGTGAGGCAATTATCAAAACCCCCATCACCTTGAAAGTGAGCAGGAGAGGAGAGAAGAGGTGAATGAAAACACAGGCCAGGCAACATAGGGGAAAAAATTCCGCCTCACCAGAAATATAATAAGCAACAGAGTAAAAGTTTTTACTTCTTTTTAAAAGTAAGCCACTGACTGAAGGCAGAACATGGAAGGCATACAGAACAAAAGTACTTGGGGTGAATAACTATAGATATGAATACTGTTGCCTTTAGCTTTAATAAAGTGCTAAAGTGCTTGTCAGTCTTGGGGGAGGGTGTGGTTTTGTTTTATTTTGTTTTGTTTTTCACTTGTCCCAGCCCTTGTTTTTATAAGTTCAGACATGTAACTTGCAGTCTTTCCAAAACTATCTGAGCAGAGGGCTCAGAGAATTGAGAGAAAATAAGATAATAAGATCGGGGTGAATCAAAGTCTTGGCTAAGGTTAGGTGAGAGATGGTTACGTGGGTGTTGCACAACTGTCAGTAGAAAGATTGTTTCTACATTATTGAGATAAGAAAGTGGAGAAATTTCTGGAAAATGATGAAATTTCATGTCATCAGATGTGTATTTGCTGTTTAAGTACTGTTTCATGTTTCCAAATTTTGGTAATCAAGGCCTTGGGCAAGCGTTAACATTATTTGTATGGTTTGTTCACCCAGGAGACGGTAGATCAACCATTTTATTCCTTTGGGAAAACACTTTGTGCCACTTTAAATCCAGTAGGAGAATGAATGTTTTCTAACTGCAGAGTTAGGCTCATAGAATTTAAATACCTCTATGGTCCCAGTGAAGGATGACACAGTTCACTTGAGGGTGTTTGTTCTCTTTGAGCGTTGTGAAGTCAGGTGCGAGAAGGCATTGGTTTGTGTATTTGAATGACAGAAAGAACATAACTGAGGCTGCAGTCTCCTCTCCTCCTCTAATTGGTATGCTCCAATCAGTGGATCCTTAGCTTCTCTGACTTCAGTTTCTTCCTCTATACAATGACAAGTCAGTTTAGACCAGGAGACAGAAATACAAATACCTACATGGCCAGGACAGGTGGCATAAATGTACTAAGTGAAGTGTACATTACTGCATATCACAACAAGCCACTTACTTACTTTACTTTCACAAAAACAACTGTGTTGAAATTTCAGTCTCTTTTACAGATCATTAAGCTTTTCATCAGGTGTCTTTTCCACATACCAGTCTGGGTGTTTCTCATGGTTTGTTTACCTAATGGAGGCTTAAGCTGCGTTCTTTTGCTACAGATGCACTTTGTTGGTACATTATACCCAGAAATCTTTACTATGTTCCACTCATATTTTTTTCTTGAAACGTGGTTCTCTCAGACTTTGTTTTTATTTTATTTGTCTTTTGTTTGTTTCCATTTTTGAAAAATACATGGTATGAGGCTAAATGCTTCCTTTTTTTAAAAATTTTGCTACAAAAGAAGCAATAGTGTTCATGATATAAACCTGGAAGTTGACACTTAGCTTCACTGTGGGGACTGTGAGAGAGTTGGTGGGGACTGTGGCAAATGGTGAGCTTGTACCTTGTGAAAAAAGTGGAAGAGCGACTGAGCTTTCTGCATCAGGGAGTTGTCCTTTATCACCACTTGATTTAGGCTTCTGAGAATATGTGTCCAGTATGCATATAATTTCTGATTTTTTTAAGAAAAACTTTACATCTCAATTACTTTACATGGAATTTTCCTGGATTTTAAATGTTGGGGACTAAATTTAAATTTAAATAAACATCAACGGGCTGGGGATGTGGCTCAACCGGTAGCGCGCTCACTTGGCATGCATGCGGCCCGGGTTCGATCCTCAGCACCACATACAAACAAAGATGTTGTGTCCGCCAAAAAACAAAAAATAAATATTAAAATTTTCTCTCTCTCTCTCTCCTCTCTCTCTCTCTCTCTCTCTTAAAATAAATAAATAAATAAATAAATAAATAAATAAACATCAACAGGTAAACACCTAATAGGTAATGATTCATGCTACCCTGAGAAAACTATGCCTCATATGCTCATAAAAGACTGAGACTTTTCAGCTACACATTTTTTTTTAATGCAATACTAAGGATTGGATCCAGAGGCACACTACCACTAAACTACATCTCCGGCTCTTTAAAACAACAACAACAAAAAAAAACCCTTTTTTTAAAAAATTTGAGACAGGGTCTTATTAGCCTTGAACTTGTGACCTCCTGCCTCAGTATACCCCCTCCTGGAGTCACAGTGATTAAAGGCATGTGTCACAGTGCCTGGTTAGCCACATGACTTTAAAAATCCCTTTCCCCTAGGGGGAAAAATTAAATAAATACTCATGTTCCCCTATTATGTATTTTCTGGACATAGATTAAATATTTTACATGTCCTTACTCATTTAATCTGCACAGCCTTAAGACATAGGTGCTGTTTGTTCTTTATTTTGCAGATAAGGAAATTGAGGCCCAGGGCAGTTAAATGACTTGCCTAATGACACAGAGCAAATAAATAGTAAAGCCATAATTCTCTGGCCTCCTGATACCAGAGTCCAGAAATCTCTTGCTTATATTTGTGTAAATTTATATCTTATTTTAAAACCAAGTTTCCTTAATAAAGATGAGTTTATGAAATTGTTGTTGATGACAATGAGCATTTTTATTTGGATTTGTGCTAAGTTAGTAGCTTAGGATATTTTTATTTTGCATATGGGGAAAAAATGACTTATTAGGTGGCTGAATGTTAGTGTTGGTCAGATCTATGCACTTCCTGCCTTAGTAAGATTGAGATGCTGGTTAGGGTCAGTCTCTTCCAATCAGATCTCATATGTAAATAAGCAACAACCATTTGATTGGCTGCTGATGATCCTAGAGGAAATGATTAGTGTTCTGCTTTTCCAGCTGCCTCAGTACCCAGAGAATGTTAATACAAATGGAAATTCAGCCATATATTCAAAGAATCTGTCACAGCAAAGAAATTTCCAGAGCTTTTTGGTTAAAGAGATTTTTGAATGTATGTATGAGCAATATACGAGTCTACTTTTTATTTCAGCAAATATGAAGATGTATTATCGCTTGAGGTTTGTTATTAACCTCAGTTTCACCTCCGTTAATATTTACTCTGCAGGTCAATAAATCTTGATATTCGCTTCAATAGAAGCCAATATCTTCAGATTATGAGTTATTAATCTTGGCCAAGCTGAAAAATTGTGAGAATATTTTTCTTTTACTATAAAAAAATGATGACTTTTTTCATCCTCGGACTCTCTAAAAAGGGAAAGTTAATTTTTATCCTCAATTACCAAACTTCCTTTTCAGATTTGGTGCTTGTAACTGAGGTCTAAGTCTTATGAGTTCTGGAGACTGTCTCATTGAAAGAGCTACAGGAAGCAGGGGTTAAACAAACCCTACTTTAAATCATGTGAAATATCCTGATTTTTAAGAGGAACTAACAGAGGGTCAAATTATTGCTGCCCATCTTTGTATTGTTTACAGACTTCCCTTGATTTGAATTAAACCAAATGAAATGTGTTTCTAGGACTTGAGCAGCTGCATCTGGCCCATCTCAGGATGAAAAACAGCAAGTAGGAAAAGACATAAATGAGTGCATTTAGTTCCCAACATCATAAATTTGGGGATTAAAGTATGCAATAAAAGCAATTAGTTTGCTATTTCTAAAGAATGTTTATAGTCCTATAATCTGTAGAACCATGTCTATATTGGTAACAAAATCCAAGACTAGAGGATGTGAACAAAGAAGTCAGAGGTTATCCAGTGACTAGTGATTGTTACTCAGGTTTGGCTGGAAAATGTGGCTTTTAGAAATAGCTGCACAGAGGGCAAAGGGTCTTCCCAGAAGTTGATAAAGGGAAGATTTTCCTAAATATTTGACCAAGGACAGAGAGGAGCTGCAGAATGCAGTGTGGGGTGTGGGATCTGGTTGAGGCAGGCAGAAGCTCTAGAACCTTGAATTTTTAAGTAAGGTCCCCAGACCAACAGCATCAGAGTCACCCAGGAACTGATTAGACTTGCAAATTTTCAGCCTTATACCAGAGCCATGGAATCAGAAACTCTGGTGTGAGGACCTAGTCTTCCGTGGTGAACAATATCCAAGTGATTGTGATGTACACTGGGGTTTCAGATTGCTGTAGCAGAGTACCGACTTTTAAACTTGAACTATACACATTACAATTCCTTGGTAAGAACTATGCAGCCAACCTATGTGCCTTTCAACAAATGAATGGACAAAGAAATTGTGATACACACACACACACAATGGAATATTACTCAGCATAAAGAAGAATGATTTTATGACATTTGCCAATAAATGTAGGCTATCATGTTAAGTGAAATAAGCCAATCTTAAAAAATCAAAGGTCAGATGTTTTTGTTGATATCTGGCAGCTAAACGACAATAAAGGGGGTGGGAGGGGAAGAGGAGAATTTCAATAGATTTGACAATCAGGGAATGAAGGGAAGGGGGATAGGAATTAAAAGACAGTGGAAAAAATCTGACATAATTTCCTACATACCTATATGAAAATACCTAAGTCAATCCCACCATTGTGTACATCCTCAAAAATGAGGTCCTAATAAAAATAAGGTATAACCTATGCATGTATAATTTTATCAGAATCAATTCTATTGTCATGTATAACTAAAAAGAACATAAAAAAATGAAATAAAAATGAAAATATGATGTCTGGGTTTTACCCCTAGATATTCTTCTGATTTAATTGGTCTGGGGTCTGGTCTAGACATCAGGATGTTTTATAGGTTTCAAGGTGATGTTAATGAGCAGCCAGGGTTAGGAAGTACTCTAGGGCAAACCTCCATCCTGAATTCCTTTTTCAGATGCAATGCTCTCTTTTCATACAAAAATATTTTGCCACACTTCCTTTACCATACTGAAATGAAATTTATGTGAATATTATTACTTATACACATATTCTTAACTGCTCTATAAGAGAAATAACAGAAAACCTAGTGAAGCAGGCAGATGCTTTCATGAATTACAAAATGTGATAGCTGCAAATGCAGATTGATCCAGATGTGTGGAATTGACAGAAACAATGAGCATCATTACTGTGGGTGACATGGTTTTCTGAAAAGAGGAACAGACCTTGGTAAAACTTCTAACAAATTAATGAATAATTTTCACTTTTTAAAGTGCTGGTTTATAGCTTGCTAACTTAAAAGGAACATTGACTTATTGTAGCAGATACCGGGACACCCCACTAAGCCTCCCCTCTGGGACTAAAGCTTTTATTTACTTAGTCAGAGGGAGCGCTGATGGCAGATGGTCCTCAGGGGATCATCTTCTTTGGGACTTCTCTTGGCCAAAGAGACTGCCTTGACTATGATCAAGCACTCTTTCAGGCACAGCCTAAGTTCAGTGGCTGTTCAATGCTGGGTTACAAAGTCCAGTTTTCTGTCTCAATTAAGGACAACTCTGAAGGGCCGTCTCTGCCCTAGATCTTCCTTGTTGAATGAGCTGAGATTTTTGCTGCAACTGCATTGCAGTCCAGCCTTTCTCCCTGTCCAGTCTGGCTTCCCCCTGCCCTTCTAGTTGTTGATTCTGAGAGTACTGTCCAATAAATCTGCCATCTCAGAGACCCCCCCCCAGGAACTGACCAGTAACACTGTCTTTAGAGTTCTTTATTAGTCAGCTGGGTCACAGTGGTCTAAAAAGATTCTCATTCAGCATTTTCATCCCCTGCAGAGTATTTTCATGGAGACAGAGACAGCATCTGCAATGCTCTAAGTGGTGTGACTTCTGGGGAAACAGAAGCAACAGGTAGAGGAGGAGACAGGAGGTAGACAGCAGAAGGATAGAAGAGCTGAGGCCCAGGGGGTAGATTAATGGGATGGCTGGCTGGAGTTGTAACTGCTAGGAACAGATCTTTGGGACTTGATCTAATAGATACTTGCGCTAAATTCAGAAGCAGGGTGGCCTCAAGCTATTCACTATAAATTGAGCAACATTTGTCTTGCTTTTCCCCAGTGCCCTTTTCTCTCCATGAGCCTGTAGCCATCAGAGCCCACTCTCTAGAAAGGAGATGGTAAGCTATTTACCCCTTAGTGTGAATCTAAGTCAACAGTTTCATTTTTTCCAATTTCTAGAGATATTTGCATTTTGAGTATTTTTATGGAATAAAAATGGTGGTCCTTTGTTTCAAGCAATTTCAAGAACTTCCCCCCAAGTAAAGGGATTAGGAAGAGAATCTCTCCTCTTCCCAACCACTCAAAATAGATTTTGAGTCACAAAAGGGTGGAAATGGGGGTATTCTAGCAGGAGTGCCTGTAATCCATTATTGAGGATTATCAGTGTATTCTGTCATCCCATCCCCTTGAAATGTGTGCTATATAAAGTTTCAGAGCTAAGCCTCATACTTTTGGCTTTTAAAGATAAATGTGGAAATCTGTTGCTTGAAGAAATTTCTAGAATAATGAGTTTCTGTTTTGAATTAGAAACTGTCAAACTTTGAAAAAAAAATTTGAAGTTTTAATTTATTAGTAAACTCTTTACCAGAAGATAGAGTGTTGGCCTAGTAATTTTGTATCTCTGGCTTTCAATTGCTTTTCTGTGGAAATGTATTATTACTCAAAAGATTTATCTCCTGAGATTGTTTCTCATCTTTATCTTCAGCTGTTTTAATGACATTAAGAGATAGAATAAGAAATACAAAAGGAAATACAAATAGAGATGACTGTGTCCTTGAGCACTCCATGGTAGCAGCATCCTTCCTGATCTGCTGACCCACAGGGCAAGACTTTATTTACTGCTCACATTAGTTGTGTCCTTGGCCATGAATTAATCATGGCATTGTTTCTTGAGAGCAGTGTGTGTGAAAGCCCTCTGCGTGCTGTTGGCCAGGGTGCTGTTTGCATAATGTATGGACTGTGCATGTTTAAACAACACCTAGGCAGATCATTAATACCAGGTACAGTTACTGAGATGTAACCCCTGAGAATAGCTTCCTCTTGAATCTGAAGACCTGCCAATTTTCAAGGCTTTTCTGAAAGCAAATGGCTGTTTTTTTGTTTTTTTTTTTAATGTGTCCTTTTTAAATTCTTTCAGCCACCATCTACTTAGAAGTGACTCTGCTAAGCTTTCTGAACCCTAAATGCAATATTTTTAAATTAAATGATGCAAAAATCGAAGGTGGAAAAAAACCAACTATAGGAAATGCCAATTTGCTGACCCAGAGTGTTCTTATCAATAAAACAATTTAATACAGTTGTTATTAAATGCAATAATTTTATGATAAGTGCAAGGTGATCAAGTTAGTAAGAAAAATTGGAAGTTATATACAGCAAAATTTCTTACTGAAATAATAGGCAAAGTCATCTCTCTGAGCCTTAATTTTCTCATTCATAAAATGAGAAAATTTTTTCTATTAAATTTTTTAATTGGAATTTTTATTTTTCTGGCTTCTCCTCATAGAACAACCAATACCTCCTAGAATAGTATGTACCAGATTTCACTTTCCTCTCTAGTCTATAGCAGCGATTTTCAAACTATGGCTTTTGGACCAAATCTGGCTACCTATTTTTTTTTTCAATTAGTGCTTATTAATCAGACAGAATAAGGGTTTTTTTGTGTCATCTTCACATATTCATTTAATGTATTTCATTATTCTCAACACCCCAGTACTCTCCTCTAGGCTTCCTTCACCCCATCCCCTCCTCTCTACTGGTCTCTCTTTTTCCTTCTACTTACATGTCCTCTTTCTCCACCCCCACCCTGTTTTCCACATATGAGAGACAATATTCCATTCATATCTTTCTTCATCTGGCTTATTTCGGTTTAACATGATGATGTCCAGTTCCAGCCATTTTCCTGCAAGTGATATATACATATATGTATACACACACACACACACACACACATATATATATATATATATACACATACACATACATACATACACACACTGTATTTTCTGTATCTATTTGTCTATCGATGGGCACCTAGTTTGATTCATACCTTGGCTATTGTGAATTGTTGCTACCTGTTTTTACAGTGTTTTGAAATGAAGTCACGCCTGTTTCTAAATGTATTGCTTGGGCCTGTTTTCATACTATAAAGTCAGAGTTAAGTAGTTGCAAAAGAGACTCAGTGCTGAAATGATTTGCGGTTTAGATCTTTCCAGATGAAGTTTGCTATTTCAAGTCTAGAGTAGGAATCTTCAAAATGGTAGCATATTCACCCTACAGGGACAGGAGAAAAATACTTAACTTTATTTTCATAAACATTTATCTTTTTATCTCAACTTTTCTTATTTCCATTTTTGGTGTGTCTTATATGTTCCTAATATTTAAGTATAATAAATGTGTATGTGATTTATGTTAATAAATATGTATGAGATCATATTCTAAAAATATTTTATTAGTATAGAGGACATAATCCAAAAAAAATTATAGACTGTTAGTCAAGAGACAGGGCTATTGAGGACAAAATTTATGAATGTCATCAATGAAATGACAACAAATATACGCTGTCAGTACAACAAAGGCCAGGCTACAGGAGATACTTTCTATTTCAGTAACAACAATCAGGGAACTTCAGGAAGAAATCTGCAATTTTGATGATTTGAAAAATGCACCTTTCATTTATATTTTCAATCAGTGATTCTCTAACTATCTTTATGAAGTACTAGAGTATTTTTGTTTGTGTTGTTGATTTCCAAACCGTTATAAGCCCATATTTTAAAATACAATAAAAATGAATTACCATAAGATAAAATGAAAACATTTTAATTCCACTTTTTTATTTTTAGATTTAACATATAGACAACTACTATGTCAAATTGCTATGGAAGTTTCTAAATGCATACTCACAATGACCTCTTACTTTATATGTAGATGAGTAACACAAATGTTTGTAGTATAGGAAGGGTTCACTGCATGCTCAGAGTGGCTCTGATGCAGAGAATTCAAGGGCTTACAGTGAAAGACTGGGATCCAGTATTGCCTCCATGTCATGGTTTTGGGGTAGTAGATTAAGTAAGTGGGTAATACGGCAGTTATATTTTAGTGTCTAAGGATTTGTAAATTTAAAAATATAAGTACAAAGTATCTATTCAATTCAAATTTCATATCTTGGCCTATGAACAAGGAAGTATGATAGCCCTATAAAGAATAAAATATGAAGAAGGACTTCCTTTGCCCTCATAGTGCTTAAAGTCAAACAGGACAGGATTTTTCAAACTTTTTGGACAGAAACAATTTTAGAAATATATATATCTTATATCACAATCTACTATATGAATATAAATGTGAAAGTATTACTAAATATATAGTTACTACTGGGCATGGTGGCATACATCTTAATCTCAGCAGAGACCAAGGAAGTTGAGGCTGGGCTTAACCCTGTCTCCATATAAAAAATAAAAAGGACTGGAGATGTAGCTCAGCAGTAGAGTGCCTCCAGATTCAATCCCCAGTACAAAAAAGAAATCTGTATATCTATCTATCTATCTATCTATCTATCTAGATATAGATACAGATATAGATATATGTATACTATATTTTAAATCTCTCAAGCAGAGATTTAAAATACAAACAATAAAGTAAAAATGGTTTAATTATAGCATGTTAAGATATTCTGTTCTTTAAAATCCATGTTGAAAAAGGAAACAGACTGGGAGAAAATATTGGCAAAGGATGTAACAGGTACAACATCAGTGTATAGAATTTTAAAAGTATTCCTACAAACCAATAAGAAAACCAAAAACAAGTGAATAAGATATATACAGTAAAGCCAGACCATATACCTAATAAACATATGAAAAGATGTTCAGTTTTCAGTTATCAGAGAAAAACAAAATTAAGGTACAATTTCATATCCTTGAAATTGCTAACCGACAGAAGTCTGAAAATTCAAACTGTTGGCAAGAGTGTGTAGAAATTAAAACTGGCATATATTGCTGGAATGGTAAACAGGTTCAACCACCTTGAAGAGCAATTTGACAACATCTAAATCATTTCAAGCAATCTCACTTCTTGTTCTATAGTCCATAGAGTTTCCTTGGACAAGCAGCCTCCACAGCACCTGGGAGCTTGTTAGACAAACAGAATCTCAGGCCTCCCTTCAGTCCCACCGAGTTTTATATTTTAACAAAGATCTCCAGGTGTCTCACAGTCACATTAGGGGACAACCCAAATGTCCATTATCATGTGTATTAGTCCAGGTTCTTCAGAGAGACAGAACCAATAGGATGTAGATGATAGGTAGGTAGATAAAAATAGATACATGGGAGAGGGTGTGTTATAGAAATTGGCTCTCATGATTATTAAGGTTGAGAGGTCCCACAAGAGATCTTCTGCAAGCTGGAGAACCTGGGAAGCCACTAGTGTGGCTCAGCTCAGGGCTAAAGACCCCAGACCTGGAAAGCTGGTGATACCATTCTTAGAGGCTATAGGCCTAGGAACCAAGGGAGGCTTCTGGTGCCAGTGCCAGAATCCAAAAGCTGGAGAACCTGGGGCTCTGATGTCCAAGAGCAGGAGAGAAAGAGTGTTCCAGCTTCAGAAGAGAGAGCAAATTCACCTTCTTTCTGCCTTTTTCGTTCTATCTGGCTCTCAGTTAAATGGATGGTGCCTGCTCCTACTCAAGGCAGATCTTCCCTCAGTCTGCTGATCCAAATGCCACTCTCTTCCAGGAACTGCCTCACAGATACATCCAGAAATAATCCTTTATTAGCTTTCTGAATATCCCTTAATCCAGGAAATAGGGACCCAACATGAACTATCACATCATGCAAATGGAAAAATTAATGGTGGCTGATTCTTTCAATGAAATAATCTATAGCAGGGTCTGGTCACTATATCCGGTGGGCCAAATTTGTCACACCATTATTTTTTGCAAATAGAATTTTATTGGAATACAGCCACATCCACTCATTTATACATTTCCTATGACTGCTTCCACACTAATGCAGCAGAGGTGTGTAGATGTATGAGGTTGTAAGCCTGAAAACCTACAATATTTGGACTTTTGCTCTCTCTAGATCTTTTCAAAAACAATATGCTGACCCTTGCTATACAGAACTGCATGGGCCAGGATGAATATGTCACCAAAACTTAATGTTAAAAGAAAAGAATAATATGTACTTGATGATAACTGTCCTGTGAAGTTTGAAAGCATGTAGTTGAAAAAACAAGCAAACATGTAACAACAAAATGCTGTGTTGCTGACAGATATGCATATGTCTATGGTAAGTTTATCACATATGGAGAGAGAAGAATAAAAATATACAGGCAGGTTGCACACTGAATTCACCAAAGGGAGAAGAATAACAAGAGAGAAGAAAACATAAGGGAATTTTTTTTTCTCCTTAAAGTAAAATACCTAGCTGAAATACTGTCATCGTATTTCTTAAAATTTTGCTGTGGGTGCTTGGACCTTAGTTATACTACTTCGCATACTTTCCTATATGTGAAGTCTCTTATAATCTAAACTTAAAGGTAAAAGTTGACTTATTAAAATCCATTTGATTTTCTTGTCCTCATTTTCATCATCTGTTTTTTTTTCCTCTCTTAAACCAGACATGTAGATTTTATTACGTATTGTAACACCAGTGTAGTTATCCAGGTGGAAAACTTAAGATAGTAATAGCTACAGCTATCCATCACCTCCTATGTGCCTGGCACAGGTTTAAGAAATGTTTGTTTATATTCTCAGTCCTCCTATAGGGCTGTTTGCATCCCCCATTTTACATATAAGGAAACTGAGGCTCAGTGATTTATTAAGGCAGTAGTAAAGTTGGATAACTGGCTGAAGACTGATTCTAACTGCTTTAAACTAATAGAAGCTAAACTATAAAACCAATAGACTGCTTTGGGGTATACCAGACCTGTAAGCAAAGTTCACTGTATCCAATATCCTTCATACTGCCTGGTCTTTATTACTATTGTCTTAAAAATTGAAGGAAATGTACCTTCTCTTCTAAAATTCACGAAGTTATGATCTGTACTTCAATAGACATTTTTCATAAGAGCTTAGATGGTGGGAGAAGTCAGCAGAATAAGGGATATGTAGGTCAGTTTTATGATTTGGGTTTCGCAGAAATTCTTGGCCCTGTCATACTGCTGTTCTCAAAACTGAAAGGGCCTGTAGAGTATTCTGTTTGTGGTTAATAAACTAATTTAATTTAAAAAATATTTAGCCATCCGATGTGTTTTGAGAGCTTACTGAATGTCGTTCACTGTTGTAGGCTGGGCATGTAGTGGAACAGGCAAATATCTCTGGTGCTGAGATACTAAGCAGGGGGAGAGAGGAAACAAGCCTATCAGTAAAGATGACGGGCACAATAGAAAAAAAGAAGAAGAAAGCAAAAAATAAAATAGAATAGAACAGAGAGGAAGTTGTTTAGGTCAGGGATAAATTTAGTATTAGGTAAGGAATGAAGATAGTTCTCCCTGAGAGGGTGACATTTGAGGAAAGACTTAAAGAAAGTGAGGGGATAAAGGAAGGAGATGATAGGAGGAAAGGGCACTTTGGAAAGGGAGCTATACACTTTGACTGGAGCCAGACCTTAAAGTGGAAACTCTTGCCTATTCCAGGAACTGCTGGATGCCCATGTAGCTTTGGCAAAGGGAGTGAGGGGGAAAATAGCAGGAGAGGAGGTGCCCTGGCCCGGGACACCACTGTGAAGACTCTCGCCATTCCTGTGGCATATAAGAGCCCACTGGGAATTTCTGAGCAGCAGAAGAAAGTAATTTGAGTCATATTTTAAAAGTATCCCTGGTTGTTTGTTGATAGTGAACTGTAGGGAATGCAGATAGGATAGGAGTATATTGCAATAACCCAGGCAAGAGAGGGTGATGGCTGGTGTCAGGATGGCGATGGTGGTTATGATGAGAAATCATCAGATTGTAGTTTAAAGGTGGAACCAAAAGGGTTTTCTAGCAAATTGGATGTGGGTATGAGAAAGTGAGAGAAGTCCAAGATGACCCCAAATCATGTAACTTTGGAAGGCTTGGGTAACTGGACGGATGGAGTCGTCAACGGAGATGGGTAGGCTTGGAGGATTCTAAGGATTCAATTTTGGAGATTTTGAAATCGTAGTATTAGACTTCCAAGTAGAGACAATTCTATGCATATGAATTTAGAGTTCTGTTTGGGCTGGAAGTCTAAGCTAAAAATGTAAATTTGGGATCCACATTTCTAAATTTTCTTTCATTCCTCCTGGTCATTGCTCTCATTGCTATTCTATTTAATAATAGAATAGAGGAGGGGAGCTCATTTTCTTTGACCCTATCCTCCTAAAACTGGCAGTTTGATTTGAGAAGCAGCAGCTATTTTGACAAGAGCTGCTTTTCTATAAAAGAACTGTCTGGATATTGAATCATGGAAAGGGAAATTAGAATTATCGGGTGGCCATAGTTTATGTGATGGATGCATTACTGAAAGCATCTGACAATTCAAAACTCAAGTCATTCAAGACACATTCAGGACAAGAATGACAGGTATTTTTGTTCAACAGCTAAGAATGGTAGCTGCATGCAACAATAGCATAGACACAGTTCACAACTCATTTCATCCACTCCTTTTGAAATATTGTGTTTCCTTACATTTAATATGAAGTAACTGGCATCTTTCCAAATTCACACATCAATTGAAATTTTAATCATGTTTTCAAAATCAAATTTACATAAAATAAACCTGCTCTATAAACTTCACCCAAAGACCTTCAGAAGAGATTTAGTCCAATTTACAGCACAAAGAGACAATGCCTGCTGGCCTCTGATTCCTGTTGCTCCCTATTCTTGTACTATTGGAAGCCTTGATTTCTATCTTGACATTTAGATGCTCTGAGTGAAGCTATTTCCCAGCCTGCCTTGAAGCTAGGGGTGGCATATGATACTTGGGCCAACAGGATGTGAATGGAAATGAAGCGTGCAATTTTCAAATTGGGCTCATCTTTCTCCCTTCCTCTGTTCTATTCCTTGGGTCACAGCCATTTTTGGTCCTTGCAGTGCAGGGAAATATTGCAGAGATGAGGGAGCAAGAGGACAGCAGGAGCCTGGGTCTAAAAATGATGCCTTGCACACAGCTGCTACCCAGTTCTGTTCTATGACAGAGAAATGGCTTCAATGGTTTCACTTAAGCCACTATTATTTGGGGTTTCTAGAACATGAAAACTATATTCTGATTAATAAACATAGGTGAAATATTCATTTCTCCAAAGTGTAAAATAACACACAGGGTAGTTTCCTGGGGAAGCATAATGTGGCAAAAATAGAGTGGACTTTGTTTTTTTGCAGTAAGTGGCCCAGATCTGAATTTCAGCTCCTGCATGCACCAAATGTATGCCCTTGCCTAAGTGATTCAAATTCTTGATGCTTAATATATATCTATGAAATGCTAAAAAAGAAAAAAAAGAGGGTAAACTATCTTCTGTGAAATTAAATGAGAAAACAAATAGAAAGTCATTAAAACCACAGAGCCACACAATAAATATTAGATCTTTCCCCAATAGGTCTTTCCCACCAGTTCTTTCTGTGTATCTTCAACTCTGATTGTTCTCTGTTTAGAAGTATAGTGAATATTTCAAACTCAATAGGTCGAAACAAAGTTTTGCTCTCTCCACAAATTTGCTCCCTTCACAGTCTCTCCATCTCATCTTTCTCATCTTCCATTTGCTCAAAGTTGAAAATCCTTGGAGACATTCCATGTGCCTCTGTCTTTCTTGTAACATACATCAACTCATCAGAAGATCCTTTGATTGTATCTTCAAAAGAGACCAAGAATGTAACTTTCTCACAGCATTCCTGCTTCCTTCCTGATCTGAGCACAAGCATCCTAGATGGTCCGTATTGCCTAGCTCACTAAGATTTTCATAGATATGGTCCTAATAACGTGGTCTATTGCAGATGTCCACCAACTAGATATTAAGGAGTTATTGTATTAGGAATGACTTTAGCTCCATGTCCTTATTAGAGAGATATATTTGAGTATCTTAGAATTATGCACCATAGTTTTACCTTGTAAATTATTATTCAGCACCTTGCAAATGCTCTGTTTTAGTGAAACATGGATGGATGCTAAGCAGGATGGATTTTTATTGCACTCTTGGCACACCCTGCACTTTGTAAATTAATTAGTCTGTTTTTCCTTTTTGTTTTCAAGAAGTAATTGTTTGCAGCTGTCTACTGCAGCACTTATCTCCCTTCTGGAGGCTTCATTTTAGTGCTTTTAAAAATGAAACTGGCTGGGAAGAGGGCAGATTCTGTATTTTGCCATTTATCCAACCTAAAGAAATTACTTCCACAATCAGAGTGAGGCATTCTTTTGTGATCGGAACGCAGCATTGTTTATCTCTCTCCTTTTAGACATTTCATTTTTGTCTAGAAAGAGGAGCAATTCTGAGGAGGACATGGCACTTCTGGAACCTCAGCTACTGATCAAGTAAATTCAAATAATTTCTCAAATAAATCACCACCATTCTACTCACTTCCATTGTCATGAGCCAAACCCTAGTGCAACTCATTAGGGATAGCCTGTCTAATTCATCTGATGCACACAGCAGTTTGAACCATCACTTTTAAGTTCTGTTAATTTTTGTCCTTTCCTGGTCATCAATTAGTTGTTTTCTTCTCATTTAATTTCACACCAGGAAAGACAAATGTTTCCGTATCATTGATGAAGTTAATTTCTAGAACGGAATGTCTCACAACATCGGGGCATATAATTACCCAGAAGGGTGAAAGATGTGGAGAGAAGGGCCATGCTGAAATAAGTTCTGAGGTGCCCTCTGGGGAGGTTACAAAATTGTGCAACACGAGGTACTGCCACCATCTCCTCTGGAATTGTACGGGATAAGAGTTTAAATGGCCTTTCCTCAACTTGTTCTGCACACAGCTCCAAATAATCTCCAGTTTCCTCTTGCAGGTGCTCTTAAAATAGAAAAAAAAAAGGAACCATGAAGCCAAGTAAATCTAGGTACATGTCTAAATCTTGAGCAAGGAGGTTTCACCTCTCTGAGCCTTAATTTTTAATCATTAATTTAGATCAATGATTCAATGTTACTCGCCATATTATTTATAATAATATATACAAAGTAGATACTGCATGGTAGGTTTTCAACATTATTAATGGCCTTCTCCATTGATACTGGTGTTTTCAGATAGAAATATTAAATTCTGGAATTATTGCAAGAGTGAACCTCCAGCATTGTTTAAATTGGAGAATATATTATAGGAATAAATGAATTATATATGTAAGGTTTAAGGAACAGTGGCAGAATGAATGGCTATTGTACCTGTGGCCTTTTTTACTCCACATAATGTTTCTTTGATATTGATTCATATTATTACATGATCAGTGGATCACCAAGGATTTTCTTTTAACTCCTGATTTATTTATATATTTTTTATTTGTTCTTTTTATTTTTTCTTATTTTGGATATAGATACTGACTTAGCTTCATAATTTATAAAGCCTATTAAATGTATCTCTTATTGTCTTATCACATTTCTGTGGGTTATACTTTTTTCTGTTTAAGAGGATAGAGGAGCTGTCCCCTGTCCCTTCCTCTACTCTTCCTATGCAATGCTGATTCATCATGCCCCCTTGATTTCCTAAAGTTTTCACGAAGCTAAAGCCATTATAATGTTCTTCTCGAGAACAGACATTGTCATTTTCCTGAAGAGCCTTCTTAAAGTAGAAAATTCCCAAATTGTGCTTGCTCATGGCAAAATGGATGCAACCAAGATTATTCCAGAACATGCATCTCAAGCATTCACCTAAGAAACAGCATTCACCTGCCCAGAGAATATCCTTATTTTATAAGTAGCCCAGCTTTCGGGTCACAGGAGAGCAGCTTGGTGGCAGGTATTCACCTGATAGTGAAGTAGCTGTACTTCTGGATTAATGTGAACCTCTTCTTGTGGATCCCCAGCTTTGTGAAAACTCTTCCAAGTACAGTGAGCAGAAATGCACTTAGGGTCTGAGAACAAGAATGCAGAGGCTTTGCCTACAGCGGGTTTAAGCTTCCTTACATTTTTTTCTTTTATTTTTCCCCCCCAATCATTTCAAGTGCTGCTGGACTTGTCATTATAGAACCACTTTGTCTTCTTTACATCTGCGTAGATGAGTAATTTTTAATTTTATCATAACAATAGGTGAGTGGTTCTTGAAGTGAAAAGATTTCATCCACTAGATTAACAGGATGATAACTCTAGGCAGTAGGTGGGGTGTGACAGGAGGAAGTAGGTCACTGGGGGTGTGCCTTTGAGGTGCATATTTTGTCCTTGGTGAGTCAGTGGAGCTTTCTGTTTCCTGGTGGCCATGTCCAGAGCTGCTTTCTTCCACCATGCCCTTCCTCCATGATGTTCTGCCTCACATCAATTAAGTCTACGAAATTGTATGACCATGGACTGAACCTCTGAAACCATGGGTCAAAATAAACTTTTTGTCCTCTAATTATTGTTCTCCTTAGATCTTTTGGGCGCAGGACAAAAAACGAGCTACCACAACCTTATTCCTTTCAAATTGTTTTATTCATCGTGTGTATGCATCTGAGATTACTCATTGTCTATCAAAAGTCCATTTTCTCCTTCTTTCATAAAATGATTTCATTAGAGATAGACAGTCACTCTCCTGGAAGACAATATTTCCCAGCCTCCCTAATATCTATGGGATCCATATGGTATCCATATGGACATTTGTAATATCCATATGGTATGCTCTAGTCAGTTAAATGTAAACAGAATTGTTTTATATTCTAGCAAAACTAAGAAAGCTGTCTAATGGGAGCTGATTCAAGTATAAGTCTAGTTCTTTTGGTTTTCTACCCATTTTTCTTTCTACTTCTTGAACTGAATGTGAATTTGGGGTCATGAAGCTACTTGAGTTTGGAAGCTTACCTAAGCTCTGGATTTATGAAATATTTTTTCTTTTGTTATTTTCATAGAAGGGCCTATGTCCTTGCTGACTCTTAAAAATCATAACTATCCTATAATGCCCACTTTGGACTTTTATAAAAAGTAATATTAACTTTTCTTTGATTTAAGCCATTTTAATTTTTCATCAGTGGTTACATGTAACCAATCCAATCTCAATTCTTGGTGTCAAAACCTTTTTAAAAATATCAGGGATCCTTGGAAAGCTAATCATAATTTATATGCAGTGCTAAAATGCTGATTGGAATCTCTGAATATGTGGGTGGATTTTGTCAAACAACTGTGTTTCATTGAAGCTGAGTCAAGGAACAGTCTGGCCTTTGCCATAGGGAAATGTATGGCTCTTTCTCTTGAACTAATTATTCCTACAGAAAGATACTCCCGATAACCTGCCTTGTTATAATCCTACAGGCTAGCACACTGTAGCAAGCAGAGGAGGACAGAAATCTCTCTGTTAACTCTGCAGATGTTTCATTAATTCTCTGCCTTCAATATAATGCTTACCATACAGAAGCTGGATCCTCCTTCTTCAATATCTTCAGAGAAAAGAATTCCATCTCTTTTTTGGGTAGACTGATTCTCATTTAGTGGGTGTGAGTATGGGAGCGGGCATCTACTTTATACCATAACTTCTGCTTTCTGCTGCACCTTTCACCTAGCAGCTCTGATTTCTAAGTGTTTCCAAGAATCTCTGTGCATATTGCTGGCATCCTTCTTTGTTGATCTTTAGCATTCTTATTATTCTTTATTCTCCTTATTATTATTCTTTATTCTTATTATTCTATCTGCTAAGTCTCTTACCACTCATCTGTCATTTTCTATCCTCACCTAACATTGTCTTTCCCAATTTCTTCATCTTCATGAGTATATCCCACATTTTTTGTCTTAAAACAATCACTATACCTTTTTATAAACTACATTTATTTTAACTGATACATAAAGCATCCAAGTTGTATGTATTAATGGAATAGCATAACATTTTGATGCATGTATACATAGTGCAATGTTTGAACAGGTGTTGTAAACTGGCTATAGAGGTACCATGGATATTGCTTCCTGCAAGAACAACTTTGTCAGCACTGAATCCTCCTCACGTGTTAGCACTCAGTCTCCTGGGGTCTCCTATGAACTTGTGATTCATTACCTGGAAGACCTTGGTGCCTTTATTAGATGTGAAGATTTCCCTATGCTCCTCCTTCCTCAGATATAGGCAAATAAGTTGGGGAACCAGGAATTTCATGGCTAATACTCTTCAATCCAGAAAAGACTCATCTGTGGGTCTCAGCTGTGTTCTTCTTGCTCAGACCCAGCCTCTCTTACTGGTCTCTGAATTCTGTGTATTCTTTTTCCAAACTCCCAGATCTGTTCTGCCCTCCAGCTCCCTGAGCGCTTCCTCTCACTCAGGTACAAGGAGCCCCCATCTGGAGCACACCCCAATTGCCTACTTTCAGCACCCATCTCTGAAGTGGGTAGTTTCAATGAGGCTTCTCTAAGGCCTTCCACCTTGATAACTCCCTTAGCCAATGTGAATTCACCAAGTAAGAGCCACACCAGAGGCTTCAATTCCCTACAAGAGCTGTAGTTTCCTGGGCTTGAACAAATGAAATGGAAAGCACAAATCAATTTTATTTAGGCTTTTTCTTCATCTTTCTGTTATTGAACTCAGCTGGACCTTTCCAAAAGTCTCTTGCATCCAAGTTCAACCTATCTTCCCTCAGATTCTTCCTCTTTGAACATATTACCTTCCTGCGGGCTCTCCTATTTTGCTAGCATAAGTCCTTGGTCCATGTACTATAATAGATAACTGTGTTCTATGCTTCCAGGCAGTTGCTTCTTGGAAGCTCTAAATTTCTGCCTCCATAAAGTTGACTCTTGCAAATAAAAAGAACTGTTTTGCCACTGAATGTATATATACCCATTCAGCATATCAACTGATCTCTCTTTTCATGACTGTTTTTTTTTTCATTTCCAAGGACAGTGCTTATAGAATCATGCCCTGAGCAATGGGAGAAGGCAATGGGTAAAGGAAGCAGTGGCTACCCAAGCAGTGTCTGAGGTCTTGTGGCTTACCTGGCATACACTGCAGCACCACACTGTGCTAACCACTGACACAGTTTTTACGCACACAAGTTGGCTATGAGTTAGCTGATCTAGGATAAGGTGGGCCCAGAGTGGTTCTGCTCCTGGTTATTTTTGTTCTAATTACTTTGAACTAATTATTCCTACAGAATAATTTTCCTGGGACCAGGTGGCTAATCCAGGTACGTGCTCTTGTTGCCGAGGAGGAACACAACCCTCTCCTCCATGCAAGCTGCTTGCCTCGTATCTCCTGACTTCCTGTTGGCCAAAGTACATCATATGGCCAGGTGCAGAATCAAAACACAGGGAGCAAAATCTAGACTGAAATAAGAATGGAGGGAGGATTTATTTGTTTTTAATCTACTTGTGTGGAAAAAACAATTTTCTAAAACCTCCATATACCCCACATAGGAATTTGCCTTAGTTCAAACAGAAGGCAAAACACAGAGTTGAATTAAGTCGGAATGATTTCAGAACCTGCACTTTGTCTGCTGCACCACTGACAGCAACTCCTTTTCAGATTTTTAGAAGCAAAATAATGTGAAAGAAAAGACATTTTGATATTGAAATGCAACCGCTTTGTCTGAAACCCCTAAACTTATTACTTGTGGCTTAAGTGCTAAGAAAGTGAAAAAAAGGAACAGGAGTTTTTTTTTTTTTTAAGTTCCTTTCCCATTTCCATCTCCCACCCTAATACAAAACAATCTACAAAGATAACATTTGCTAAAATTTTGTTTAATTATCCAGGAGTTTGATGGGAGAGAATGCTTCATAATTTATAAGCCAATTCTTGTTTAGCCAAATTAGGTCTTTAATTCTTGCATATTATAGCAACTATAAAGTACAATTACATGTTACATAGGAAACAAAACCCATAAAACAAAATGAACCAATCAATATAGCTCATTCCCCATAGAATTCTGTTTGTTATTTTAATGAGCCAAACTCCCAAACTAAGAATCAATATCCATTATGATCCTTTCGGAAAGGAAGAGTGGTCACATCTCGTTACAATGAGTTTTATCAACAGAAAGTTCCCTCTGGCCCGTGTCTCTGAGGCCCAGGCAGCAGCCCACGGCAATGGTGCTTGGTTGATCTCATTACAGTGACATTTGCTACTACAAATAATTTAGTAGGAGCACATTTATCTATGTCAAGAGCTTTCACTTTCATAGAAGGATAGGATGAAGTTGGTGGAAAGACAGGCAAGGCTTTTTCACTTACAAAACTGAGGTTTCTCCAAAGGGTGGCATGAGGGTAATAGTGAAGCTTGGGCTGAAATGTCACAGTGACCCTAGAACAGGAAATGTAGAGAACCAGGGTATTTTACTAGGAAAACACAATAACAATATCAAATTAAACACAATATCAAATTATGATTGGTAACTAGAAACTCTCTGGTAAACTTTCTGTTTGGGAGAATGACGGAGGGAGGACAAGGAAAGGGGGAGGGAGGGAGGGAGGGAAGGAGGAAGGTGGTCACTCTACCCTGCAGTGAGTTATAATATTTTTATGTTATTGATCTTCCATTATCTACTTGGAAATAAAACAGAATATGGAAAATGTGGGAATTGATGTGTTCTTAAATAAAACAGGCCCAAATGCTAGGCCCTAGCACCAGAGATTCGGATTCAACCCTTCTGGGCTATGACCTAGAAATATGCAATTTCAATTTCCCATGTGGTTCTAATGCACTAGTCTGAGGTTCACATTTGAGAAACACTGGGCCTGAGGGCCAGGGCAGAATGCAGGTCTGAGCTGCCTCATAAGTGACTCAGTGATCTTGGGAAATAACCTTCCTGTCCTTAGCTTCTTAACTATGAAGCAGGCTATTTTAATAATATCCACCTCATGGAGTATTTTGTGAATTAGAATAAACTTGATAAAATACTTGACACCTAGCCTGGTGCCATGTAGGCACTCACTAAATGGTGGATATTAAGATAAAATATATAAAATTGCAATTTTGTAGTTGAAACCAATCAGGAGTGATTTTTTTTATATGGTTCAACCTAAGTAGTTAAGTAAGTTTTCTTAAGGTTTTTTCTTTCTTTTTTTTTTTTTTTTTTTACAGGGCTTGAGACTGAACTTAAGGGTACTCTGCCACTGACCTATATTCTCAACCCTTTTATTTTCTAATTTTGAGACAGAGTCTCCCTAAGTAGCCAAGCTCAGCCTAGAACTCAGGATACTCCTGAGTTAGCCTCCCATATTGCTGGGATTACAGGTGTGTACCACCATGCTGGACTCTCAAACCTTCTTGAAGTTTATTTCATGAAGTATTTATTTTTTTAAAAAGTTGGTACATTATAATTTTTCATAGTAGTGAGATTCATGGAGATATATTTGCATATGGATATAATGTAATTTGGTCAGTTTCATTCTCTAGTAACTTCCCTTTCCCTCACCTCCTTCCTCCCCTGGATAATCCTTCCTCTGTCTTACTAGTCTCCCTTCTATTTTCACACCCATCCCACACCCACCCCCTTTTCTCTCTAGCTTTTGCCTAAGGGAGAAAACACAAATCTTGACTTTCTGAGTCTGACTTAGTTCACTTAACATGATGCTCTCCATTTCTATTACAGCTAGTGACAATTTATCTCTTTGTGGCTGAGTAAAACTCCACTGTGTAATATACCACATTTTCTTTATCGATTCATCTGTTGATGGAAACCGAGGCTGGTTTCATGATTTGGCTGTTGTGAATTATGCTGGAGTAAACTAGGTCATGCATGTATCACTAGACTATGCTGACTTTGATCCTTTAGGATAAATACTGAGGCGTGGTATAGTTGGGTCATGTGGTGGTTCCATGCCTAGTCTTGCTCTCATTATTCAGAATTGCTTTGGTCTTTCTTTTTATTCTTTTATATGAATTTTAGTATTATTTTTTTTCCAGTTCTCTGAGGAATGTCATTGGTTTTTTGATTGGGGATTGCATGGAAACTGTAGATTGTTTTTCATAGTATGGCCATTTTAACAATATTAATTCTGCCTATGAAATATTATTCCTTGAGTATTCAAATAGGCCTTGAACATGACAGGTTCTTTGACGAAGCTAAAGGGAACTATAAACTGAAAAGAGAAATGATGTTTCTCACTGAAGATCTCAGGCTGCTATGCTGACCCAATCAATATTTATAAATGTTAACACACACAAATTACCTATGACCCTTGTGAAAATGCATATTCAAACTCAGTGGTGGACTTGAGACTGAACTACAATTCTAATAAACTTCCAGGTGATGCAGATGCTAATGCTGCTGGTCCATGGGCCCCCACTTTGAGAAGCAAGGATATAAGGAGCTTAAAGGGAGATCAATTTATAAAGCTGTACCCAAGGTCTTGACTCTCCAGTGAATAAAAATGAAGTGCTCATCTTCCTAAAATGAATGACATGAATGAACATCTCTGGGGCATTATGGTGCCCTTAAGTTAATTGCTTTTTTGAAAGTATTTTAAGAAAAATTACTGTGCACTTATCTTAACATAAATCCCAGAATTTGGATATATCCATATTCTGATAGATGAAGCCGCTTCTTATTCAAAAGAGTTCCCTATGTTTTATTATTACTATGCAGAGAAGCATGAAATTTTAGAGCTTAAGTGTATTTATTCATTCATCAAACATTTCTTTAGCATCAATTTGATGCTCAATGCTCTGCTACAATGTGGAATAAAAATAGAAAAGCAGAAAGGGGCCTGAGAGAAGGTTCCTGAGCAAGTTAGAACAAAGCCGGGACCAGATTGCAGAATTCCTGGCCCACAGTGTTTCTTCCTTCCCACTAGGTCATGCTGCAAGGGTAGCAAAGTGAAGCAATAATCATTCTAAATGGGAGGGTTTGAAAAATAAAATTCTGTAAGCCCAAATTTTATTTCTCCCATTCTTTTCTATTATATGTGTATGTGTGTATGTATGTGTGTGTGTGTGTGTGTGTGTGTGTATGACACTCTATTATAGAAAGACATTACCAGAATTAGTAATTGTTCCTTTATAACATCTCCACTTCTAACTGCAAAATTCTACAATTCCAAGCAGACACAAGTCTTTTGGTCTCAGTCTACATTTTCTTTCTGAACCATTGTTTCAGTCTGGGACTGTATTCAGCTTTCCTCACCCTCTGGCATAACAGCATCACCCTCTCTCCAGGAAGGTGAACCAAGAGAGATAAAGAATAACAAATTCCTGTCCGGCTGCTGTGTTGTTCCAGAGATTTTTAAGCTGAAGCCATGAATTGTATTCTCCATCAACTGAGCTGTACCTAAGTATGGATTTAAATTCATGAATCTGCTCCTAGATTGATATGTTCTATAACTGAGAGGTCTGACATCGTGGCTACTCCATATACTATGGGGAAGGATCAGAGCCTAATTGCTTGCAGTAGACCTCCCAGGCCTGAGGATTTAGCATGGCGTGTGTCTCTGAGTATAATATGGGGCTGCTGGCTTATTAGCCAAAGTATGTCATTTGGGGTTGCTGAAAGATCACAATCCACTTTTTCACCCCTATATGAAGCCAAGTGCTCATTTGACTCATTGATGTGCCAGAAAAGCCAGCCAGTACTCTTGTCCTTTTGGAGATCCAGGATGGCGTTTCCTTTATTGATTCTGATCTGCATTTTCCCGTCACCGACTTTATTTTAATTTATTTTCTCTGTTATTTTGTCTAAAAACATATAACTTTCCAAGAAGCCTATATGTAGATAGATGGATGGATGGTAGATAGATGGATGGATGAAGATAGATGACAGAGAGATAGATAACAAGAAAAATAGATTGTGATTTTTCATCAATGTACAAACCTCAGCTTGAGCACTGACCTTTGAACTTGACTGCAGAAGACACACTCTGGCTCCATGGTGCTGGGTTGTTCCTCATATCTGGAATTTAACTCTGAAAAGAATGTTCTCAGAGCCATGGAGCGAGCTATGTGCCAGGCACTGGGCCTGTGAGTCTCTGCGTGGTCATCGTGCAGGATGGCTGCTGATTAGATACCAGTGAGCAGAAAATGTCTGCTGTGTCATGGCTCCTGTAATACCCAGGAGAGGAGGGAGAGCCTGGGGACTGGCGGTCATTTCCTACATGACTCCTGGTCCTGTGAGATTGGGATAGTCTCAGCTTCAGAGGGTGCCTCACTGTTGACCCTCATCCCCATTTTTCAGGTGAAGTTCCTCCATTCTGGATGGCACTCTGAGAATCTTATATCCTTCCCCAGCACCTCCTTCCCCTCTAGCATGCCTACCATGCCAGCCAGTGGACAATACCAAGCCTGTCTAATCCAGGAGCTGGGCTTTCCCTGCTCACAACCCTCTTGCTGTCCTTCACCTCCTCCTCCAAAACTTTCGGTCAGTTCTACTTGACTAAGGCATAGTTGGTCCTCTTATTCCACCTTAAGAGAGTACAACATGTTTAAAACATCTCTTGTTTTAAACTCTTGTTGGAGTTCCCACATTGAACATCCATTTCCAGCTCCACTCCGTTCACTAAACCCAATAACCCTGCTCTTGGCAGCCTAGAACACATGCTTTAAAAAATATATATATTTTTCCAATTTTTCAATTTTAACTTCTAGCTTTGCCCAGTCCTCTGGTCTTTCTGGCTCTCATGAATACTCCCCGCGGCAGTCACTGACCCTTAGATTGGTCCCTAGTGAATTGGTCCCAGACCCACCTGGTGGAATGGATCAGCCACTACAAACCTTCTACGGTTCATGCCAACACTTCAGGGTAGAGAATTTATTCCACCTTAAGAGAATACAACATGTTTAAAACATCTTTTTAAAATTGAACCCAAATCTGACTTTGTGTTAAATTTGTGTGAACTGGACTAGCTCCACCTTCTTTGTCCACCTAGGAAAATATTGGTCCCATCTCCACCCCAACTACTTGTAGGCAGATGGCAAATTATATTTTATGAAAAATAGCTGCAAAACAGCTTCTGATCCTGCAACCCTCTCAGAATCTCACCCTTCCCCATTAAGAGGTGGAGTCTAAAGTAGGCCAGCCTTTGTGATTAATTTGACACTGTGCAGCTTAGAAAAGGCAATACAGCTACTACTGGACTCTCTTTCTTGGTACAGGTGCCTTTGAGCTTTGAGCTTCCACAGGAGTCCAGCAACCCTGTCACCCCAACACTGGACAGGCATAGGCAAAAATACCCTAGAGACAGAGGAAGATGCCTAAGGAGCCCCAGCAATCTTGTTTTCCCAGCTCAGGCTTCAGACAAATGAATAAGAAACTTAAAGCTTATCCCAGTGGTGGGTTCAAGACCGACTATGGCACCCTGGTGTTTCAGAAAACAGCAGAAGCAGGAAGGAAGCCCTCACATTGGTTCAGTCTTCTCCCCTGAAGCAGCTCATAAGACCCTCACTGGAGATGTGCCCTCCCTATATACCTATTCTTTCTCAGCTCCCTCATTGGAGGACAACAGCTACCCAGAGAAGAATCTGAACAAACAGGCTCGAGTTCCGCCTAGTTTACTACCATCACTGCAACCCTCTGTCCATCATACTTCTCCACAGCTACCCAGTCCTTCATCAAACTCAGCATAGAAATTCTCTGGATTATTTGTTATCCCTGGGTCTTTATTTCTGAAGGCTCCTGTATTAAATAGATTTGTCATTTGTGGTAGGGGCCTAAGCCATGGGTCTAAGCTGGGTAAGGAGAAGATATTTCTCTTCCCTCTCATCAGTTCCCACCACCATTTAACTGCCCAAACTTGAGACACAGAGTAAGAATCACTTGTCTAAGCCCAGTCAACTCCCAGAACCCTAAGTAATAAGAATAACAAATGAATGTTAAAAGCCAGCATTAGGGGGTGCTTCCTGATGTAGCCATAGGTAACAGAAACAGCAGACACCCGGAACTTTTTGGAAACTAAAGCCATAACAAATGTTTACTGAACACCTACCGTAACAGACCAACTTGCCTAGTCTGTCATTCCACTTGTTGGACCTCGTGTCATGTGCTCGTCCTCTTACTGGTCTGACCATGACACTGTCTTCTGGACGTAGGCTAAGCTTTTCTCGTGCTCTCTTAATGCAAAGCATCCAAAACCAAACCTTGCTCTTGATTTTTCCTTGGACAAACCCAGAGGGTGTGAGAACCAGGGCTGCATTCCGAAGCTGTGGTATCCCCCTGGGGTTCCTTCTGATTCTCAGCTCCAGTGTTTACTAGCTCTGCAACCTCGGCCAAGTCATTGAGCCACTCTGGACCCCAGATTCCTCATCTAGGAAATGAGATTACTAACACCCATAAGGACAGGATGATGTGGCTATGAAATGAGGCAATGTATGGGAAATACCTGGCACTGTGCCTCACCAGAGTGAAGGCTGAGTAAATGGTAGAGGTGGTGACTGTTTTCATTCTCTCTTCTAGAAAAAAGACTGTCTTAATGTACCCTGAAATCAAGTTAGCAGATCCGGTTAGCTTTGGCAGCCACTGATATTCCTGACAAAGTGGAATTTTCAGTGAGAAAAAAATCTTGAGTCTCCACTTCTCCAACAAGTATGGGATGATGGCAAAATTCAGAGGGAAGAGACCCAGCCACACAGCCAGTTCGTGCCCTGATGGCATCTGGGCTGTGTACAAACCTTTTCCTCTCATACTCTTGTCTTTTCCTCATTTTGACTTTCCTGGTTGACTGTTTGATAATGAACACTTTGTAAATTTTAGCCTGCTAACAACACTGGCTGTTAGTCATAGTATGTCGATATATTTTTAGATGATTAATTCTCTCATCAAAGGTATTCTAAGATAGTCCTTCGGACTTCTGTCCTCTGTCAATTTGACCAACACATCTTGTATATTTTCGCCTGTCATTGATAAAAAGCTTCAACATGTTGAACAAGAGTCCATCAGCCTTCTACCAAAGAACTGCCTCTGGCCTGACGCTGGCTCCTAATCTATTCCTCTAAGGGATGGATGTTCAACCTGTCATAAATCTACCTTGCTGGGCTGTCATCAGAGCCACAACTTCTTCCTTCTTTATAAAGATCATGAGAGACTTTGATAAATGCTGTGCAGAATCCAGAGGCCTTATATCTACAGGATCTCTCCAACACGCCTGTCAGAAAGACATAATAAAAAGAGGAAAGGCTTGAGCAATCTGTCATGAGAAGAGCTTGGTGATCTGAGCCCCTCCCTTCCTCCCTTCCTTCCTTCCTTCCTTCCTTCCTTCCTTCCTTCCTTCCTCTCTTTCTCATTCTCTTCTTTCTTTCTCTTCCTCCCCTTTGTTCTTTCCTCCCTCCCTTATCTATTTATTTACAACTTTAAATTTAGAAACTTTCAAACAGGGTGGAATATAGAGAAACTCCTATGCTAACCCCACATTTCATCACTCAGCTTCAAAGCATTTTCCCTCTGGCTGACCCTTTTGATCCAAATCCTATTTGCTCCTCCCCCAGCTGCCACTGGATTGCTTTGAATGATACTGAAACAACCAGAGCATTTCCTTGTTAAGTATTCTAGTATGTATCTCTGGGAACACTAAAAAATGAAACAAAATACCATTTTACAACTTCAGAATGAAAACTCCTTAATATCATCAAATGCCTAGTTAGTACTAAAGTTTTCTGGGTTGTCTCACAAAATTTTCATTTGTTTGTTTTGATCCTGGAGTTAAACTGAGGGACACTTTACCACTGAGCCACATCCCCAGCCCTTTTTTTTATTTTTTATTTTATTTTATTTTTTTTATTTTGAGACAGGGTCCTGCTAAATTGCTCAGGGCTTTCCTGAATTTCCCAGTCTGGCTTTGAACTTGCAATCCTCCCACCTCAGACTCCTGAGTTGCTCGGATTACAAGCATGTGCCACTGTAGCTAGCACTTTTTTTTTCCCCCTTCCTATGTAGTTTGTTCCAATCAGGCTTCCAATAAGGTCCTTATATCACATTTGGTCGGTGCATCTGTTCAGCCTCTGAAGATACTTCTCCATCCCCTCTCTTGTTTTTCCTTTGCAAGAAATCAGGTCAATTTATCTTAGAATTTCTTATATTCCGGATTTTTCACATCCTGTGGGTATTATTTAACAGATTTCTCTATTCTCTTATGTTTCCCCTACACTGGTAGTTATGTCTAGAGGTCTGACCTGATTCAGGTGTAAGTTTTGGCAAGAATATCCTACATGTGGTGCTGTGTCCTTCCTACTGCACCACATCCCAAGGCACGTAATTCCTGGTTGCCTGTCTTTACGTGATCGTTAAGGGCATCTTGTCTGTTTTGAAAACCTGAACCATACATTGTGTATGTGTTACAGTTGGATATGTGATGTCCCCAGACAAGCTCTCATGCAGGAATCTTCAGAGGTGAAATAATTAGATTATGAGAGCTGTGATGTAATCAGTGGATTGATGCATTTGATATATTAATAATTTGAAAGGACTACTCTACTGGGTGGGAAGCAGAGGGATATGACTGGAGGAGGCAGGTCCCTGGGAGGCATTCCCTTGGGAATTGTATTTTGTCCCTCTAGTTCCTCCTCCTTCTCTCTCTCTCTCTCTCTCTCTCTCTCTCTCTGCTTCCTCGCTGCCATGAGCTCAGCAGCTTTTCTGCTCCATGCCTTCCACCATGATGCTTTGCCTCACCTCAGGCTTAGAGCAATGGAGTTGACAGACCATGGACTGAACCTCTGCGATCATGAGCCCAAATAAACATTTTCCCATCTAAGTTGTTTTTGTTAGGCATTGGTCACAGAGATGAAAACCTGACTAACACGATATATATATTTTTTTAATTTATATTTGTCATTAAATTCCTATATCTTGTGTACCTTGATCTCTGAATGACCTGTGCCCACACTTTAAGACTTTAATTCTCCTGTTGTCTGGGTTCCTTGAGTGCAATTTGTCTGTATCAGAACTTATTTGAAGAAACCAGCTAAGTGTTCCTAGGAGTTTATTAGGACCATAGAATCTATGGACTCATCCAGAACTTCTTCACCTAATAAGATCCCTTCATGATTCATAGACATTTCAGTGTTTGAAAAACTCTGTACTAGAACATCAGACCCCTCCACACACATGGTAAAGAAGAAACCTGAGATCTTGAGAGTTCAGGAATGACAGGTAGACTTCAGTCTGTGAACGGAACCCACGTTCTACTGTAGCGTATTGATTTTATCCGTGGACTGAAAAGTCTGTCACGTGTTTCATTCATTTTTCTTTCTGCTCCCTCTACCACCCTTCCTGTTTTGTGTGTACTGTGCCACTCCTGGGGCTTGAAATTCAAGTCCAAGAAGTCTCAGCGTTCTGAACTCCTGTGGAAATAAAGATGCACACGAAACAGCTTTGCTTACTGTCAGGGTAGTGTGGAGGGAAGAACTCCAGACTGAGTCAGGAGCTGTGAATTCTGGTCCACACACTGTCATTAATTGTATGATGCCGAGAAAGTCATGTAAGTATCTTGGGCTCAGATGTCCTTATCTGCAGAAAGAAGAGGTTGATCTCTAAGGCACCTCTGCAGTAACTGCCATGATTTCAAGACAGCCAGCATAGATGTTCTCACCCCGGCCTAAGGGCCAGACTGCAGGTTCTGTAACTCATCAACTATGAGTCTTAGGGTAAAGCAGGTAAGGATTCATGGCTCAGTGCTTTGTGAGGAATACATGGATAAAGTTACTGCCTGTTTCAGGGATGATTAAGAGACTTAAATGAATTGTTTTTTGTTAAATGATTAAAGGATTATCTACACATAAAATGTGCTGTATACAGCAAATCTAAACATATATTATTTATATCTACTTTGTGTATCACATATACTTTTAAAATACAATAAAATATATAAAGTCTATATTAAAATGCAATATGTACTTTAAAAATGTAAATTTTAAAACTGTATATATTACTTTAAAGTACATATTATATTTTTAAATATTTTGATGTAGAATAATGTCCTTTAAGATAATATATGTACTTTTAAAAATTATCCCCTCCTCTCACCATGCACAAAAGTTAACTCAAAGTGGATCAAGGAGCTAGATATCAAATCAGAGACTCTGCGTCTGATGGAAGAAAAAGTTGGCTCCGATCTACATATTGTGGGGTCAGGCTCCAAATTCCTTAATAGGACACCCATAGCACAAAAGTTAATAACAAGAATCAACAAATGGGACTTACTTAAACTGAAAAGTTTTCTCTCAGCAAGAGAAACAATAAGAGAGGTAAATAGGGAGCCTACATCCTGGGAACAAATTTTTACTCCTCACACTTCAGATAGAGCCCTACTATCCAGAGTATACAAAGAACTCAAAAAATTAGACAATAAGAAAACAAATAACCCAATCAACAAATGGGCCAAAGACCTGAACAGACACTTCTCAGAGGAGGACATAAAATCAATCAACAAGTACATGAAAAAATGCTCACCATCTCTAGCAGTCAGAGAAATGCAAATCAAAACCACCCTAAGATACCATCTCACTCCAGTAAGATTGGCAGCCATTATGAAGTCAAACAACAAGTGCTGGAGAGGATGTGGGGAAAAGGGTACTCTTGTACATTGCTGGTGGGACTGCAAACTGGTGCGGCCAATTTGGAAAGCAGTATGGAGATTCCTGGGAAAGCTGGGAATGGAACCACCATTTGACCCAGCTATTGCCCTTCTTGGACTATTCCCTGAAGACCTTAAAAGAGTGTACTACAGGGATACTGCCACATCGATGTTCATAGCAGCACAATTCTCAATTGCTAGACTGTGGAACCAACCCAGATGCCCTTCAATAGATGAATGGATAAAAAAAAATGTGGCACTTATACACCATGGAGTATTATGCAGCACTAAAAAATGACAAAATCATGAATTTGCAGGGAANACAGTAGATGGGGTAGAGAGAGAAGAGGGGAGGGGAGGGGAGGGGGGATAGTAGAGGATAGGAAAGGTAGCAGAATACAACAGTTACTAATAGGGCATTATGTAAAAATGTGGATGTGTAACCGATGTGATTCTGCAATCTGTATTTGGGGTAAAATTGGGAGTTCATAACCAACTTGAATCTAATGTATGGAATATGATATGTCAAGAGCTTTGTAATGTTCTGAACAACCAATACAAAAATTTTCTATATAAAATAAAGTATACATTTACAAATATACTTTATATATTTATTAATTTTTAAAAATATATAAAGGTCTTTAAAGTGCATATCATATTAAATATATCTTAGTATATACTTAAATATTTTAGTATATTTTTATATGCCTTGTTTTTATACAGTTTTAAATAGTTATGAATATACAAAGTGTATGTGTACTTTAAAGAACTATTATATCTTGGCTTCTATATATTTGTTAAATTTTAAAACCAATGGTTTTCTGTGACCATTTGAGGATATTTCCCATAAGAAAATAGCTTTTGCTGGCTGTCTACTCTACAGCTGGTACACAAAGACAAGTCATAAGTGTTCATGAGTTGTCAGGCTGCCTATTCACTCAACAAACATTTAATTGAGCTTTTTCTGAGTGCCAGGCTCTGGCCAGCAGGTCAAGCATAGTTCTGTTCTCATGCACACCCCACCAGCTCAGAAGGGAGCTGCTGAAATTTGTTTCCACCTTTGTCTGTTTGCTACCATGTTTACATGTCATGTTTTGCATTTGGATATGATCGGGTTTATAGAGTGTTCTGACCTTCATGTTGTAGAGGATCCAAGTTTGCAGAACTTGAGTGCCAGATTATTCAACTGGCACATAACCTGAACTCTCACAGCTGTCTGTGATGGAGAGGGATGGTTTAGAGAACTCCCTATCACAGAATTGATTCTGAAATGGTATATCAGTTAGCCATTGTGCATGCAAACCCCACTACATTTCGTAGCTTAAATGATCCTTTGCCTAGCTTGTGATTTTAGTGGGTCAACAAGTTAGGTGGAGCTGAGCTGGAAAGTTTTGGTCTCTGATGAGCTTCTGTATACACCTATGATTAGTTACAGGCCAGGTAGATGGGTTTGCTGATATTGACTGGGCTTTTTCACAGCTATAAGTCTTTGACGGAGATAAGGACTAACTTGGTCGGGTACACATCATCTCTCATCCTCCAACAAGTTAGTTTGGACTCAGTCACATGATGGAAGCAGGGGTCAAAGAAGAAAGTGGAAGAGGGCCATGCTCACAACCTGCTCATTGTCACCTCTACCACATTACATTGGTCAGCAAGACTTAAGACTCACTGGGAGGTGAAATCATATTATCTTTTTTTTTTTTTTGATAAGCTGTAAAACCACAGGGCATGCATACAAGGAGGGATAAAAAACTGTGGTCATTTTTGAAAATTAGACATTTTACATGCAACTACACATATGATATGACTATCTGAGGATGAGGGATTAGAAATAGATACTCCTTGTGGCACCTTCTGCCTGCGTCAAAGTAAATGACTTGTCCTCCAACATATGAACAATCCCTGACAACGAATCACTTGAAAGTGGACCATTTTGAAATTTAAAATGTGCAGAACCAAAGAAAAGTGTATCTCCAGCTGAGGACTCAAAGCTTCAAATTCTCAGCCTTACTTTCTGTACTCCTAGAGATTCCAGACAAGGTTTAGGAAAGAGATGCAAAACATATTTTTTGCATTGATCTTTGAATAATCTTAAGCAAGTCACAGGGACTCCCATCGGAGCTGTCCCCAGGCATCCCACCTCCCCTTGTGTGTTATTTCCTTCTAACATAGCATGCTTGTCAAAGCAGCGAGGTATTACAGAGAAATGGGCTGTGGAAATGCATGTAAAGTAGTATTTTATACTTTGATGCACTGAGAGTTGAAGTGAACATCATACAAACCATTTAATTTTGAAACCAAATCTTGTGAAGCTTGTTTCATTGCTGTTCAGAATTCAATTGCCCTCCCTTTGCAAGTGCCTTCTCCACCTACTGTTTTTTCCCCTCACTTAGCATATGGGGGACTTGTTTAGTGGAAAATATGCATTATGACCTGAGACAAAAAACTCTCCAGGTTGTTGAGGAATTGATTCTGCCCAAGAGCTTCACTTTTATAATACTTTATCATAGTCTACTTGATGCCTCTCAATTGAGCTCAATGCTTATTTTATTATTTGTTATTTCAGTTTAGTGGGAGATTATGCAAATTACTGTTTCTACTTCTCTTGTTCCCCAATCTTCCACCCCCCACCCAATAAGTAGGCAGATTTCCTCTTGGGGGTGACTTTCGTTTTGTTTCTATAAAGACATGTCATCATATTTTGCTTCATTTGGGATTTGGGGGACTTTAAAGTACCTTTTATTGATCAAAGTCTTAGGTCTTTCTCTTTAGGAGCCAGTCTGCTGTTGTGCATGCCCTGGGCATGAATAGCGACATAAATAACTTCCTTAAGAAAGCAGCTTGGCATGGGGGTTATGAGTTTGACTTGGTGTGGAACAGCCTGATTTAGTATCCCAATATTGCAGTTGACCTTGGCAAGTCCCTTTGCATCCTTAAGCTTCAGTTTCCTTAAGTAGAAACAGGGCAGTGTTCACTCCTGGGGTAATTGTGGTGATTGATGATATAATGCACAAAAGATGCTTAGCAAGGGGACTGGCACATAACAGGAGCTCACTAAATGTTAGCTGTTGTTTGATGTCATTCTTGTTGTACTGGATGGTGATGGTGGTGGAATTATTCGTTTTGCTTCTGAGTGAGGTCACTGGCTGGAACAGGCCTCAGCCGAGAGCCAACTGAAACTGTTTTTGGAGATACCCCAAATATCAAATAAGTTTAATTCAGTTAATAAAATGCCCCAAAATGGTCAAAGAGAGACAAAAAATACATTCCTTCCTTTCCCAAGTCCTTCCTTCTTGCCTTCTTCCTCTCTTCTCTGCTTTTATTCTCTCTCCCTGGACGTTTATTAAGGGGCTTCCATGCAGCTCAAGGCTAGGTGCTAGATGCAAAGGTGAATGTAACACAGTCCTTGTACTCCAGATGTTCCCGATTTCCATGGGGAGATGTAGAGAATCAGCCATTAGAGTTGAGTATTGCAAGGCCATGGTGGGCCATGTCTTTATGCTTTACAGGGAGGAGTTGATACTAAAGTTGAGCATGGCAGGTGAGCAGCATTCAGCCAGGTACTGGAGTGGAGGGTGGGCCTCATGGGAAGAGAAAAAGACAGGAAGAAGAGGAAGAAGGGGGAGAACAAGGGTTGCTTGGAAGCCACAGCAGCTTGTAGTGTGTTTTTGTTGTTGTTGTTGTTGTTATTGTTTTTCTCTTTATTTCTTTTCCTTTTTTTTTAAGGGGGATTAAACCTAGAAGCACCTAATCACTGAGGCATATCTCCAGTCCTTTTTATTTTTTTATTTTGACATAGGGCCTTGCTTAGTTGCTGTCTCTCCCCTTGAACTTGTGATCCTCCAGTCTCAGCTTCCTGAGGGATTACAGGAATGCACTGCTATGCTGGGCAGCAGTTTGGCCTGTCAGAAGCAACAGGAAGGGACCAGATGAGCTGCCTCTGTGTGATTCGATCTTGCTGGAACCTGGGTATAGGTTAAAGCTGCTCCCAGAGCTGAGTCCTCATACTTCCTATTCATATTTGCTGTGACTGGGGAGGCAGGATCAGGGATGGCAGAAATGGACCCTGGAACAGGGAACACCAGAAAAATATCTGGAGATTGGCAGAAGGAGATACCATATCCCACTCCTCAGTTTATACCCAAAGGACTTAAAAATCAGCATACTACAGTGACATAGCCACATCAATGTTTATAGCAGCTCAATTCACAATAGCTAAACTATGGAATCAAACTAGCTGCCCTTAAATAGATGAATGGATAAATAGAATGTGTACATAATACACAATGGAATATTACTCAGCCTTAAAGAAGAATGAAATTATGGCTTTTGCTGGTAAGGGATGGAGTGGGAGAATATCATACTAAGCAAAATAAGCCAATCCCAAAAAACCAAAGGCCAAATGTTTTCTCTGATAAGTGGTGGTTGATCCATAATGAAGGAGGGTAGGGAAGAATGAAGAAACTTTGGATTGGGCAGAGGGGAATGAGGGGAGGGGAGAGGCTGTGGGAATGGGAAGAACAGTGGAATGAGACAGACATTATTAACCTATATACATGTGTGACAACACTGCCTGTGTTACTGCACCATGTATAGCCAGAGGAATGAGAAGTTGTGTTCCATTTGTGTACAGTGTGTCAAAATGCATTTTATTATCATGTATAAACTAATGAGAACAAATTTAAAAACATATATTTTTAAAAAAGAACCTAAGGTGAGGAAGGGGATGAGCTGAAATTCAGAGCCTCTGTTTTCCTCTCTCTACTATAGAAACAGGGATACTGATCTTGAGAGGTCTTATGAGAATTAAATATGATGTTTATTTGTAGAGTATGAAACACTAGGCAGATACTCCAAGAGTGACAACTTTTTTTTTTTTTTTTGGTAATGGGGATTGAATTCGGGTACTCAAACACTGAGCCACATTCCCAGGGGCCAGTGCCTGGTTTTTGCTGAGGCTGGCTTTGAACTCCTGATCCTGCTGCCTCAGCCTCCCGAGCTGCTGGTCTAATTGTTTTTATATTAACCATATATTAAAATCTGAGCTGTCATTCTGGGAGCTGTCAACTTCACTTTGAAATTAAAAATCATGTAAAGTGTGCAAGAACAACTTTAGAAAAAAAAAGAGATATAAGATACAACCTATTTAAATATATTTTTAAACAATAATCTTCAGAGAACTCATACATTTAAAGAATGGCCAATTTTTTATACTGCTGTTTATACTTAATAGCTTCAGAGAAATAATAAATAAGACATCTTGGGGAACCAGGTGTTTTCATTCATTATCGATTACAGTTATTACATTTCTTAGCATTTTTACAAGTAATGTCTTTTGGTTTTATTGGTGCAGCATAGTTATACATATGGTGGGATTTGTTGTTACATGTTCATGCAAGCACAAAACAATAGAATTTGGCCAATATCACTCCCCAGTATTTCCCCTTTCCCCTTCCTCCTCCCCAACCCTGGTCTCTTTCTTCTGCTCTACTAATCTCCTTTTGATTTTCATGAAACAACCTGCCCCTCACCTTTCTTTTCCTTTTTCTTATTTAACTTCCACATGTGAGAGAAGACATGACTCTTAGCCTTCTGAGTTTGCCTTATGTCACTTAACCATGGTTAATGGTCTCAAGTTCCATCCATTTTGCTGAAAATAACATGATTTCATTTTTCTTTATGGCTGAATAAAAATCCATTGTGTAAACACACCACATTTTCTTCATCCACCCATCTATTGATGGACACCTAGGCTGGTTCCATGGTTTGGCTGTTGTGAATAGTGCTGCTATAAACGTGGGTGTGCATAGATCACTATAGTCAGATGATTTTAATTCTTCAGGATAAATACCAAGGAGTGTTATGCCTGGTTCTATGCCTAGTCTTTTGAGGAACATCCATACTTATTTCCATAGTGGATATACTAATTGACAACCCCACTGACAGTGTAAAGGTGTTCTTTTCCCCAAAAAATTCCCTCCAGAATTTATTATTATTTATATTCTTTTTTTTTCCTGTCTTTTATTTTTTTTAAATTTGTTCTAATTAGCTATACAATTATTTATATTCTTGGTGGTTGCCATTCTGACTAGGGTGAGATGAAGTATCCCTAATTGCTAAAGATATTGAACATTTTCATATATTTGTTGGTCATTTGTATTTCTTCTTTTGAGAAATGGTTGATTAATTCATTCACCCATTTATGATTTGGGTTGTTCATGTTTTTAGTGTTAAATGTTTTGAGATCTTTATATATTCTAGATATTAATTTTCTGCCAGAAGAGAAGCTAGCAAAGATTTTCTCATACAGAATGGGCAAATTTTAAGATTTAAGTATTTTTCATCATTTAATCACTGCCCTGGTCAAGGATCCTACAGAACAAGAAAAGTCTAATATGAACAATTATTCACAGGGGAAAGAAGTTATAGGCAACTGGCTAAGATCAGGTAAAAAGAACTCTTAAGGATACTCCAGGGCTGAGGGAAGGTACAGAAGGAGGGAACTAATTTGAGACTTGGGACATAGGGAACTTCCTATTGCTGGGATGCAAGTCTTGTTGGTGAGTGCATGGTTAAAGTCTGGGAATCTTCAGAGAAAATCAGTGTTATGGCTAAATGATTCAAAGTCAGCAGGATGAGCCTGGGTTAGCGAGCAGAGAACCATCTTCTGGAAGGTCAGATAAATTCAGCAGGCACCACAAAGCGGAATAAGAGGAAGAAGCCACAGAATTCCTGGAAAGCTAGTCAGGGACCAGATGGATTTTCTTGAAATGTTCCTGGAAGATGTCTGAGGGACTGGCAGGTACCTTTGACTCAAAAGGATACTGTCAGGAAATCACCAGAAAAAAAATGTTCCAGGTGCCAGGGATACACTCAGCTATCCTCAGGAGGTTAGCAACACTCAGTACAAGCAGATGATTTTTGCTGCTGGCTATGAGGACTGTCTTAGTCAGTTTTCTGCTGCTATAACAGCATATCACAGAATGGTTAATTCATAAACAAAGAACACTTGTTTCCATCTGGAGGCTGAGAAGTCCAAGATCAAGGCATCTTGCAAGAACCTTCCTGCTGTGTCATTACATGGCAAGAGGTAGAGGGGCAGGAGAGCATGCATATGAGAGAGGAAAGGGGGATGAACTCATTCTTTATGTTACTAACCTGCTCCAGAATTCTCACCTAAACACCTCTTAAATGCCCCACCCCCAGCACTGTCACAGGGGTATCAACATGAGTTTTAGAGGGAGTAAATATTTAAAACAAGACAGCGATAATGACCCCCAAATACCACCACTCACAGGAATACAAGTAGGTCCACAAGAAGAACATAGCAAAACCAAGAAGAAAAATCCCCTTCCATTCCTGGGTTGTTCAGTGTCCTCCACTGACAAGGTTTAACATGGTATCAGTAGTGGAAGGAGAAATATTGATAAGGCTCCCCTCCCTTGTCACAGAGAAGGCAGAGGGATACATTTGGTAAGAGGCAATGCATTGATAGCTTGCACAGTCACAAGGGAGGAAAGAGATACTGGAAAATTTAGTACCATTTGTATTTTTTCTTCCTTAGAAAAGAAAGGATGGGTTTATAGAAAGACAATGTGTCTATATATTCCCATATTTCCAGTGAGATATCCCAGAAACTGCATGCTAAATTTCTATAACTTCAACGAATAACTCTTGGGAAATGATAAAATTAAGAATGCCAGTATACAGCACAATTCCAAACTGCTTGGACAATATTGTATTAAAACTATTGATGTGATTTCATCTATGGTTTATGGATAAATGTTAGAAAAACTACACATTTAAGCAAATGATTGCAATTGGATTTCTTAGACTTTATGAGCTGTAGCAAAATATTGCTTTCCAGAACCAACATTCTAATTTCTAGAAAGGTAATATAAAAACTTCTAAAGCTATCTTAATGCAGCAACACATCTTGAAAGACTTGTTTGATTTAGTTCAGTTCCTTCAGTCTAACAAATATTTATTACCTTATAGTCTTAAAATTGATTCCCCAGAAGTGTGCAAGTGATATATTAAGGAATTATTTTCGGTGCAGTTGAATATTGGGTGGGAAGCAGGACAGGGAAGTAGATTGGGGCTCTGAGGTGAAGTCCTGCCGAAGGGAGCTTTATCTCAATCCCCTGGGCAGCTTGGGGTTATAAACACATCAGCACCACAGCTGTCAATATTTGAGCAAGGGAGCTGGGACTTTCATACTTCTGCACCCAAGGAGGAGGCCAGTTCTTTTAGCACCTCCAGCTCTCTGTTCAGGAAAAGAGGACTCCATCTGGTGGAGAGGACCCTCATACACAGAACTGTTGGAAGTGAAAGCACATCAATGTCCCAACACTAAAACAATATGGAAATAAATGCTATAAAAGGATTCAAGGGGATCTGGACAGAGTGATGATCTTTTCTTTCCACCATTTTATCTCCGTTCTCCATTTCTTTTTAACTAGCATTAACAAAAACAACTAGTGTACTTTGGAAAGTTAGAGACCTCAGTAAGGGCTTTTTGTTTTGTTTCTTGTAGTACTGGAGATTTAACCCAGAGCCTCTCACATACGAGTTAGGCAAGCACTCTAACATTGAGCTATAATACCCCCAGCTCCATAAGGACTTTTTAAAATTCAATTCAGTACAGGGAAATGTGGACCAAAGTGCTAAGCAAAATCAGGGAGCCAATGAGAAATAGAAAGTCAATAAGAAATGAACTGAACATTGTCTTTCGTGTGCAGGAGGTAGGCAGTAATTGTTAACTTAGAGCATTTTTCATTGAATAGTAGAAATCAGGAGTTATGGTAGAAGACAGGAGTTATGAAGTTCCAACTGGTCACATAGACTGTTGTAGGAGAGATGGGTGTTTGTCTACTTACTCCACATCTATTCTTGGAGAATCCCAATATGGTTAGAGTAAACAGAAAACTCAGATTTAAAAACAAACAAAAAATTTATCTTTTTCAATCTCTCTTAAGGTTAGGGGTTATCTAAGTTCTGGCCAATAAGATGTAAGAAGGAGAGTACTCTTGAGAAAGATCCTTGATGAAAGAGCTGACCTGGGTGGCATGAATCTTTTGCCTCATGTCCACCCATCACCATTTTCCTTCCTTAAACCTAGAGGTGGTACTGAAGAAGGGGACTGGCCATGAGGTTTCTAAGATATGCAAAGAATTGAGTTTGGAAAGACCTAAGATGCCTGGGTCCCTGATGACATTGTATAACTGCCATATCAACCCAGAGATCCATAAGTTCAAATTTATCATTTCATGATAACAAGAAAACCCTTAAATTACGTAAGTCATTTGGGGTTATATGCACCAGTAGTAACTGCTATATCTTAATGATATGATTATTCTTCAAGAACCTTAACAGTAAGAGGGGAGTGAAAGGTCGTGTGATCAGACTGTCAAACAAGTTTGTCCTGGTTTTGTGTTTTCCCAGAAGCTGACTTTGGGAACATGGTTTCAAGGGCAAGTAGTTTATTTTGGAGGGAATCCCAGGAAATGCTTCTGGAGAAAAACTGAAATGGGACAGAGAAGGGAAACATTCAAAATAAAATGTACTATTTGGGGCAACTGGAGTTAAGGCTAGTTGAGGAAACTGGTGATAATACAGAACATATACTTTAGAGTTGATCTCACCTGGCCAGAGATTTATGGTGCATTTATGTGCTATTTACAATTAATCATTAGTGGAGGGTTACTCTGGCAGTAGGATAGATTCATTAATCCCATGGAACTTGTCAGCTTGCAGAATGAAGGCAGAATTGGCTCTGGTGGCCAGAGACACAAGGATGCAGATATCAGCAGTGTGAAGTTACACTGGTGTACCTCCAAATGGAAAGGATGTGTTGGTGGCATGCTCATGATATCTATTACAAAAAGTGTGTCCTGTTCTTCATTTAAGTTTGGGAAACTTTAATATAAGTTGAGGGAAAAAAAGGAGTCACGAGAAAGTACTTTAAGATTTAAGAAAGAGGAATTGATTCATGTGGTGGAATCTCAGAGGAAAGGAGGTGTCTAGAGCTTGAATAGGAGGATGGAACAGCTGTAGAAGAGGTGGCCAGTGTTTTCGAGGTGGATATAGACAATTGTTTAAGTTGAGGACTGAGAGATTGAAGTCTACCTTATATAATGATTTCAAATTGATAAATTATGGAGTCATATTTTAATGGGTTAAGGGATTGGATATATTCTCTTTGGGTAATTTGGAGCTAGTTCTGAAGGTTTGGAATAACCAATAAGGGGAATGAGAGGAGCTGCTGACCAATGGTGTAGTTGCATTGTGTAGCTCTAGGAGCATCTTTCACACAGTGATGTGCACCATAAGGCCACTGAACATTGATGAATAAAGATTTGAAAAGCACCTCAGACCAGTTGCAACTGAAAAACAAAAGTTTTTAGTGGCCTGAAGATTTATATTTGGACACCAGCAGGGCTCAAACTTCAAAGTAGACTGGTCAGAAAAAAAAAAATAACCCAATTAATGAATATGCAAATGAATTAAGCAGACACTTCTCAAAGGAAGAAATACAAATGACCAACAAATATATGAAAAGATGTTCAACATCATTAGCAATTAGGGAAATGGATATAAAAACTACATTGAGATCATTTGACACAAGTCAGAATGCCAGTCATCAAGAATACAGACAATAATAAATTATGGAGAGGGTGTGGAAAAAAAGGAACACTTTTATATTGGTTGTGGGATTGTAAATTAGTATAACTGCCATGAAAATCAGTACAGAGGGTCCACAAAAAGGGTAGGCTTGGAACCATCATAGGACTCAGATATACCACTCCCTAATATTTATTCTAAAGAATTAAAGTCATCTGACTATAGTGATACATGCACACCCATGTTTATAGCAGCACAATTTACAATAGCTAAACTCTGGAACCTGCATAGGTGTCCATCAACAGATGAATGGATAAAGAAAATGTGGTATATATACACAATGGAGTTTCATTCGGCCATGAAGAACAAAAATATGTCACTTGCAGAAAAATGATGGAACTTGATACCATTATGTTAAGCAAAATACAGCAAACTCAGATCAAGAGTCATGTTTTCTCTCATACGTGGAAGTTAGAGAGGAAAATGGAAAGGAAAGGTGGTGGGGGGCAAGGATCTCATGAAAATCATTGGAGGAAAGGGACAAGGGATGGGAGGTGGGGAGAGAGTGGGGAAGTGCTGGGGGTGATTTTGGCCAAATTATATGGTTATATTGTGTGCATGTCTAAATATGCAACAACAGATCCCATCATTATGCACAGCTATAAGAACCATTAAAAATGTGGGAATAAAGTAGACTGGATTAACTGACTATACGAAATATTCACATAAAGTGCAATGAAAAGACAAAGGAGAACAAATTTAGCATCTTAAAAGAGTAATTGAAGTAATGGATAATAGAGTCAAGTACACTGAAAAAATGGGCCAAGAAGTTGGGAATGTTCTTAGAGTTCAATAATACAGGTGTGAGAGGAAGAACTGAGGCAGATGGAAGAACAGGTTGCAGATAGAGGTTGGAAAACAGGGGAGTATAGACATGGTTCAACCCTGAGAAATAAGATTCAGGAAATGACCCTGGGTTTGGATTGACACAAAATCGGTGCAAACGAAAATAATCATCAAAATGGAAAGTAAGTCTTCTGGGGCTGGCAAGGTTGGGAAGTATATATTAGGTATGTTAACTTGCCCCTCTCCACATACATGGCAGATATTAAGAACCCACCCACCACAGCACTGATGATGTCATGATTCTTCCCAAATAGCATTCCATGTAGCCACTGCTAATTGGTACCAAATTATCCCAGAGCCTGTGGATTTCATACAGAAGGCGAAAGAGACTGACAGTTAATCTACCTTGCTATTTGTTAAAGTGGAAGGCAATGGTAACAGCTTGGATCCATAGTTGGAGGCTTAGGAGGATTTCTAGCCAGGAATACTATGTGACCTTGAGCCAGCTGGTGACTTAGGTAATCTGCTCCATGTTTATAAACTGGGACAAATTACACCTACTCTTCAGTCTCCCTGGGAAGTGGTAAAAAGTCTGCTCTTGAAAAGCTAAGGATAACTCTACAAACACTTGTCACTAATATTATTAGGGGTGAAGAAAGCCAGAACAAGTGGCGAAACAGAATGGAGAAAATACGGGACTAATTGGAGGAGGCTACGCACACTCAATGAGGCTACACAGGCATGATTAGATGTGTTTATCTTTTTTTTAAATTGCCACTTCCTGAGGATATTTCAGACTAGAGCATTCATTCCAAGTGACTGTAACAGCTATTAAAGGAAAAAAATGAAGAGCCCAGTTATTTAAAGAACTGTTTAAAAGAAGGCTGAAGGTCAGAGGGATTATACAACATTGCCCCATCATGCAAAACTAAATCACTCTGGTGGTTCTTCTTGCTCCTTATTTTCCCTGCAAGTTTCCTCTCTGCCAGAGACCCTGAAAGGCCTGTGGCATTGCACGGAGGAGCGCTCATGGTCAAGTGTGAATTAGACCTGTTGAATTTTACCATTTGCCAATTTCTATGTCGACCTAACTGCTGCCTCTTATATTTTTCCAAGGAGAAAATGAAATGTTATTATTCACATCTCTCCTGCCAAAACTCACAAATAGGCAGAACTTCTCTCCCATAAGCTGTGAAAGGATTCAAACGCCATGCTGATTCTTTTCCCCCTGTGGTCAAAACAGAAACTTGTTTGTTTTCTCTCAAATTTATTTGGAAAGGATGTTGTTACAGCGATGCTGTTTGAATTATTATAGCTAACCTTTTCCAGTGTACATGTCCAGAGGCATAATTGGATTCTCAAAATGAGCTCCATTGACAACAGCTACAGAAAGATGCCTCAGCTTGTTTATTCTTAAAATTAATGCTGCTCTCGTCCCCTTTCTTGCTCTGTCTCTGTCTCCCTCTTTCTCTGTCTCTCTCAAAATTGTACTAAGTAAGGAGGACTTAATTGAATAGCGTTTTTGTTAGTTATTTACGGAAAGAAAAAAAAAAACTAAAGAGTAAAGATGTCAAAACAAAACTGACCACAGTACCTGCCTCTCTTTTCCTTACTATGTCTGCAGAGCATTTACCTGGATAATGCGTTTGGTTGGGTAGAAGAGGCCCCATATTTCTTGCTGCACTGGTAATCTCTTGTGACCCCTCAGATAAAATTTAGTGGCATCAAGCTCTAGTATCCACTTCTGCTCCTGCAGGATCATTATTCTTACAAATTGCACATCATTATATTTTTATGAGAGGGCTATTATGTGTTGTAAATAGTACAAGCCCAGCAGCTGTGACCCAGCAGGCCACAGTGAGGATACAGACAACTGAGTGGACAAGAGAGTCAAGAGAAAAAACAGCTCTTTGCCCTGAAATTCACACACCTGGATGCCGCAGGGCAAATGTCTGTCACTTTGGGAAGCTGAGTTTTGGGTGGACCATGTGTGGGTTTGTAGGCTGAGCAGGAGGACTGTGGACCTCGGTTTGGCCGCTGATAAGCAGGAGCAAATTCCTTACTTTTTCACACTTCAGCTTCTTGAGCCTTAAGAGGAGGTGATATTACTACCTCTTGTGGGTGTGAAGTGTTGCAGCCATTTTAAAAGCCAATATGGCAGCATCTGTGGAAATCAAAAGTATGTTTACCCTTCCAACTGGAAACCCTGCTTCTGGAATTTGTCCAGGACATAAGGGCAGGGGTGTTTCTTCAGCATTATTTCTATTGCCCACAAACCATCAGGGCACAGCTGGATGGACTGGTACATCTACACCAGCACCAATAATGTTGTGCCTCCTGTGGGATGAATAAGTTAGAGGGCTTCCAGGAAGTATTTTCATGTGAATGGTTGAATAGGAACATAAAATGCAGAAAGAGGTGAATAAGACATGATACCAGGGAATTCAGAAAAAATGGATAAATAAATAAAAGACTACACCAAAACAAGAAAAAGTTTATCATCTGTAATGGGCTGAATATTTTCCCCTAAAAGCTCAGAAGTTGAAGTGTTTATCCTCAGGACTCAGAATGTGACTCTATTTGGGCCTTTCAAGAGGTGATAAATGAGGTTAATGGTGTGCACCCCGTTCCAATACAATGGTACCCTTTTAAAAAGAGGAAACGAGGCGCTGTAAAATGATATCCACAAGCAAGGAGAGAGGACTCGGCAGAAATCAACCCTGCTGACACTTTGAACTTGGATTTCTGATCTCCAGACCTGTGGGGAAATAAATTTCATTTGTTTAAGGCTCTTAGTCTCTGAATGTTATGAGAGTCCTAGCAAACTCATCCATGATCACACCTATATACTTATATGTAATTATGTTTTTTTTGCATATGGGTGTGTGTATAGCTAAATTAAATACATAGAAAACTTCTGCATCAGGTATGAAGTTTCAAGTGCTCAGTAAATACTATTATTACCATCATGGTCAGTAGTACTCTCATTTTTATCACATTCACCCAACATTTCTCAGCTATTGTTTTCATTATCATTATTTTATTTAGAAATCCTTAATTTTGATTTACATTGAAAGTGCTGTTTATAGAGATTTTCCAGCTTCAGGTTGAAGTCTCTGCTTTGTTGTTATTTTTTATTGTTATTAATTCTAGTTTCATTACAATGTGACAAGAGAATACTATTCCTACTATTTCTGCTTTATAACATTTATTGTGGTTTACAGGTAACCTGACATCAGTTTTTCCACACCTGCTTAAGAAAGTATATTTCCATTAGAGGGTAAAGTGGAATAAATATTCATAGGTTTACATTAATGTGTTATTTCTTGATTACCCTTACTTATCTGTTGTTCATGCAATGATGTGTGCATTTTGTCTTCTATTTTTCCTTTTGTATCCCCAAGGTAGTCTTATTTTGCTTATTTTTTTTCTTTTTTATATTTAGAAATGGGTGTATATTTTTGTTCTATATTTACTTTTCAAAATGTTCTTCTTTTCTCTTTTCCTTATTTGGACATCTACTATTTGTGTTGTCTTCTTTAAGTGACGTCCTCCTGATAATACCTATTACCTATGTGACAATCAATGAGCTTATTCTCCTTTCTCCTTCCCTTCTACCCTTTTTAAATTATACTATTTTAACTTTATCAAAACATATGCCACTTACAAATCATTCTCCCATCCTTACCACACCTTTGTTTTACACACATACACACATACACACATACACACACACGTGCGCGCGCGCGCACATATGCGGGTTGACTCTGAGTTTCAGGAAATGTTGCTCCAGTTTCATTTTACTTTGCATGTTGTCATTGAGAAGTCTGCTGCAAATCTGATTTTCTATCCTTTGCAAATGACTTGGCCACTTAATTGAGAGGCTGGTGGTATATCTTCTTTGTCTTTAAAGTGTAACAGTGTTTTTAAATTCCAACAGGTTATAGCTTGCAATTGACAATTCTGGTCATGGTGGCCTTTTCATTATGTAGATTACATATTTTTCCTTTGGACTGTTTCTTGAATTAAACTATAAAATATTAGTCATATTTTGTTTTTCTTCTTCATGGATTCCAATTATGCCTATTCCAAAAGTAGTTGCTCTCAGTTCCTCTGATTTACTTCCTTTCTCTTAATTGGTTTCATACATCTCCTCAATGTTATTTTATTTTTAAACAAATTGATTTCCCCTTGGAGACCCTGAAATTTATTTTGACCTCTATTTTTAATTCAGATTATTTCCTGAGTTTGATGATCCATTTTGTGTATTTCTATTTTATGCCCATTTTATTCTACATTTCTTATTTGAGGTGTTCTCTCATACTGCATTTATTTATAAATAACATAATTCATGTTGAAATGTATTGCAGTTTTATTGTTTTTTCCTTTTTAAAAAACCATTTTCATTGGATAAGAATAGTTGATACCCATTTTCTTTTTTCTTGCAATAATTGCTTTATATGGGTAACGACCATATTCTGTTTTTAATATCTTGTATTTAACTGGATCATTAAGAAGGTTTGGATGAATAATAGGTTTCTTAGATTAAGAGTGCCCTCTTCTGTCAGGGCAGTGAAGTGTACTTTCGTTATAATGTATAACATCTTTTTTAGAAAAGAGCTAATGTGCGTTCTGATTATTGTACTCAATTGTTCCCAGCCCCTCTTAATTTCTTCCACTTGTTTATTTCTTTCTTCTGAGACACATTCCTGTTGAATTTGTCTACCTTCTCTCCAGAAAAGGTACTTTATCAAGACTGCCATCTCTTGGACCATGGATTGCAACACTTTACCTTTAGATTCTTCCATAGGTAGTGTTCCATTCCAGCAGGTCAAAAGTAACATGAAAGTGACCAGCATTGGAACCTGCACACTCTCCAGATTAGGGAGAACCAGCAGCTCTGTAATACTGGTTATTTTCAATCACAGTATGATGTGACTATTCATCAATACCTTTTGTTAGTAATTGATCTCAATAAAGTTTTGCAGCTTTTAGTGTAGAGAATTTGTACAACCTTTATTCAATTTATCACATTTTGATGATCATATTTTTCTAAGTATATAGTAATTTTTTAAATTTATTTATATAGTCCAACAATCCAAGTCATTATTTAAAATATTTAGCCTACTTATATTTAATGTAATTATTGATATTTTGAGGTATATATCTACCATCTTTTAATTATTGCTTTTTCTCAGCATAATCTCTTCTTTTGCTTTTTAGAGTAATAAAATTTAAATAATTTCATAACTTATTTTGAGGTTAACTACTTTAAGATGATTCATTGAGGATTTCAGTTATTTACTGCAAAATAAAATTATTTTTCAAATAAAGTTACTCTTCAATATCAATGAATCTCAATAAAAATAATCTTAGAGTTTGTTTTGCCGTTGTATTTTGAAAACTTTTTTGTTAGTTTTGAAGGATGCAGGAGGATCCACACAGGTTTTTAAGGAGTCATACAGGACTGAATGTCACAAGACCTTGTTTTATGTGAGGCAAAAAATATGTTCTCATCTCCTTGGAACCTCCTTGAGTGTTTAGTCAGGACATCATCTTCATCATCATCATCATCATCATCATTGTATAATAGTAATAATTTTAGGCTTTGGAATTGGATTTATGTTTCTTTTGTGGGTAATTCTGTTGCAATTGATCATAAGGCCTATTATTTGCATTATATTTTGGTGATTTGCCCAGGGTTTGAGTACCAGTCAGGGTTCAGCCAGAAAGCAGAGTCTATTTTGAGTAATTTCATGGAATGAATGTACTAATAATACTTGATGACTAAACTGTTTGGAGGCCTGAAGAAACAGCAGAGAAAGGTAAGCCAACTCAGAAGAGCAAGAGCAGGAAGCTGCTCCCATCCTTTGGAGGGGTACAAAGGGATGTGGGAAGGGTTATTGAAGTTAGCAGAGTCCAAGAGCTGGGATCAAGTGGTGAATGTAGTAATCATCCTGTGGTTTGTCTGACAGAGCTTGCAACCACTTAGCTATTGCTGGAGATACAACCCAAAGCTGAGTAAGAGGGTCTAGAAAATATCTTGGCTGCTTCTTCCAACTGTACTGCATTTCCTACCAAGAGCTCACATGAGCTGTAACTAAGTGGATGGCAAGAAGTGAGGGAAGCTGGGAAATGTAGTTTGCAAGACTCAGTCCCTGATGATCCAAAGCAGAACAAGGGGCTGAGGGAGGATACATCTGAGAGTCAACAGGCAAATAACTGGTGTGGCACATATTATTTAGTCTCACGTCTTTCTTACATGTGCTGAATGACTGCTAGGCACAAGGGGATCATGCTTTAGTGGCTTTAGTTGTCCTCTTGATAACCAGGCTCATCACACTAGAAGCAATGGAGGCATGCAGGCTAGACTAGTCATTGCCTGGCTCTAAGAGTCCTGATCTGGGTTAGGAATTGGTTTATTTTCACTGACTAGAATATTAGAGATAGGAGATGTTCCTTGAGGAAACTGGGTCCTTCTTATAGGACTTCTGGTTCCAGATCAGAATGCAAGTTCTTTATGGGCTCCTCTTGGAAAGGGAAAAGTTCCTTAGGGAAGTTCTTGTGAAGTAGAGATCTAACCTAGTTTAATTTCTCTTTACGTTTCCACCTTCAACTCCAGCCTTCAGCAGTTCTTTAACTTCTTGCTGTTGAGTACCCCCTTTCTGGTGGGTCGGGTTCTGTCAAGAAAGCTTAACATTACTCAGAAGTTAAATCCATGGTTGACTTAATAACTTTCTAATATCATTCGTTTTTTTTTTTTTTTAATCTACTTCTTTGTCTACTTCCTCACTAGAACACACATTCTGTAAGATCGGAACTGGGGTGCCCCATTCACAACTCTATCCTTGGCACCTAGGCCAGTGGCTGGCACACATTAAATGACCGATAAATTGCTTTTAAATGAATGAAGCTACAAAGAGCCTGAGAGGAGCTAAAGAAGTAGGAGTGATACGTGAGGATGTCTGTCCTGTAAAGGAAACAAGTTTGGATAAGTAGAGTGATCAACACTATCAAATATTGTTGATAGATGAAATAAAAGTACTTAAAAGGAACCACTGGGCTTGGTGAAAAGGAGATCTTGGGAAATAATTTCCAGTGAAGTCTTAGGAAATTGAAGAGTGAATGGTAGGTTGGACTCAGAAACAGTGTCATCAAGTCTCAATTAGTTTACTAGTAAAAGGGCAGATGGAAGAAGAGCAGGTGCTGGAAAAGGGTTTCTTTCCTTGTTTTATACTTTTTTCCCCATATTTTTATTGGTACATTATAATTCTATATAATGGTAGCATTTCCTGTTACATATTTGTTTATGCACACAATGTAACAATACAGTTTGTTCAATATCATTCCTCAATATTTCCCCTTTACCTCCCCTGCAGCCCCTACCCCATCTCTCAGCCAGGGCCGTTAATTCAGAAAAACACCAGCAAGGAGCAACGGGGGATTGAGAAAACACGAAAAGACATACATTGAGAGAGAAAAAAAGCTGGGGATAGGTGGGTCATTGTTCTCTGATGGAGAAACAATGTCTCAGAGCTAACACAGCACGTTTATTATATAGGTTTTATTATCAAAATGTTATTTGTAGGAAAGTGTCAGCAAAGCATGTATCTGAAGGACACAGGACTGGCAAGGCATTAGGGTCATCTTATTATGCACAGAATTCCCTATGTCTGGAAGTTGGTGACTAAGCTTAAAGTCCAGACTGATACAGCTCTGCACCTTTGCATGGAGACTCCTGGGCTGGGCATCACCATAGCAACTGGGCCACTTGACCTGCACCTTTTCGCAAGAAGTTCCCAGGGCAATGCAGCTAGAGAGACCATGATTCAAGTCACCGCACTCCACAGCCTGCTCCATCCTCTGGTCTTTTTCTTCTACTCACTGATCTTACATTGATTTTCAAAAGACTTGTCCGCTATCCACATGCATACACCTTTCTTTGGGAAATGGTTTCTTTCAAGTTAATAGAGCCTGAGTGTCTTTTCACATTTTAATGATGAGGAGCCAATAAAATGGGCAAGCTTGAAAATATAGACAGGAATGGGAGTAATTAAGAGCATGCTTTATGGAAAGGTAGAAAAGGCTGTAACCCAGAGCACAGGTGGAAGGATTAGCCATAGGTAGGACCAGCATGTTTTCAACTGTAACAGGAGGGAATGGAGAAAGGATGGGAAGACAGGCAAGTTTGGAGGCTGACAGCAGGAAAATGAGTGAGCTATGGTTAGTGATTTCTTTTTTTCCCATGCAGATGAGAAAAAGTGGCCTATTTTCTCATAAGTACTTGTGGAGGGCCTACTTTGTGCCCACACTCTGCTGAGTACTGTGAAACGTAATAAGGAAAGATCAACATGGGCACGGCCCAGAAGCTGGTGGGGAGATGGCCCTTCATCCAATGGTCACATCACAAATGGTAAATGTCCAATAGCACTGTGATTGAGAGGAAATGCAATGTTCTGTATGGATGTTTGATTCTTCTTCAGGTAGAGTTGGCAACCGTAGAGAAGTTCAGAGGCAAGCCCAGGAGAAAGAGCAGAGGGAAAACCTTGAGCGGGTGTCAGCAAAATAGTTTCTTAGCTCAGAGAACATGAGATAACTCCTTTTGGAACAGAAGTTTGCCCTGCCGGAGCTGAGCCTGACCTAGTCACTGCCTGGCCATATTGTGGGGCAGACTGCTCAGAAAACATACCAAGTCCATTTTGTCCGAATTGGAGAGTCTTTATTTAGCAGGCCATCTGGCGACTGCTCCCCCTAAGACCCGTAACTGTCTCTACAAGGAACAGCCCCGAGCCTCAGCATTTCAGGATCTTTAAAGGTAAAAACCACATCTGGGTTGACGTAGCTGCAAACAGTCAGGGGTACAGAAGCTGAATTGAGCAGTTAGCGAAACAATGCAATGGGTACATTGGTATTTCCCACGGGACTTTCCAGATTGGCATAGCAGCAAGCAAGCAGAAGGGAAGTGGGTCAAAATGACCCTAGTTGAATGCAAGTTAGAGAATGGTTACGTCTAGACAGTAAATCTCTGACAGGGTACATTGTCCCAGAAAAATGGAAACCAAACAGAGAAAAATTTTACATTGCATAAGAATTGCTATTTTATGTTGCCGAACATGCTATGCTAAGCAACTATTGCTATCAGAGGCAGAGTGTTCCCATGGAAGAAGCCTCTCTTATATGACATGGAGTCTCAGGGTAAAATGGAGTCTATATGGTCATTGCCCATATAGCCTGGCCCATAACAACAAGAGATTGCTAGGTTTGTCTAACCTATCAGGAGATAATCCAGCTTTGCTATTCCTCTCTAGAGTCCTTTCATTGCCACCATCACCTTTCCCATGGAAAATTTCTAATTACTTTGAAAAAAATGTTACTTGGTAGCAGATATGATCTGAGACTCTAATTTGCATTTATAAAGTAAAGATAACATCAAAAATTTAAATGAAATACTAAACTCTATAGCTAAGAGAGAAGCTTCACTCAATTTCTAGAACTTTGAGATTCTGTAGGTGAATGCTTGTCCCTTGCTATTTGTTCATCTTAATCTTTTTTTTCTAAAAAAAAAAAAAATTCTAATCAACAGTTCAAAGATCTGGAGCCTAATGTGTGTCCTGACTAATTAACTATTTGACTTTGTCATTTTACCATCCTATTCCTAGATTTCCCTCTCATTGGATTAGATGAGCTTTCTGCAGTATGATCCTGCCTATTACTTTTTTAGAGGATTTTAGAAAACGTATAACTTTTTTAGAGGATTTTAGAAAATGTATAACTTGATTTTTTTTGGTAGGTTGACTAAATATTGATTTAATTACTAAGCTCGTTTCTCAGCCATCATTTTCAGGAACATTTCTTACCTCCCTATTTATGTTCTCTACTCTTGATGTGTTTATTTTCTTACCTTAGCACATTATCTGCACTTGCCTTCCCCACATTTCTGCCTCTTCATTTAATACGGTGACTACACTTGTCCTTCTTTGAACAGATGATTTTTCAGGGTGTGAGTTACAGTTAACTATCCTTAAGCAGAGCCACTGTTTCAGAAAATTAGAGACCTCATTATTTGGAAACATTAAAATGAGCATTAGTTTCATTTGCTCAAAGACTCTTGAAAAAAGGACATTGCAGGTCATCTGTTGGGAAAGACGTTCAGCCAGATGGATAAGCTTCTTGTCATGTACTTACTTGGCTTGCACTTCAGTGCTTCCAAGAAAGAGTCCCAGAGAATAAAAGCACCCCCTCTACTTTGACTTGTGCGATCAAAATTAATGAAAAATTTATTACAAACATGAATCACCTGTTATTTAGTAGAGACAAATATAAAATGAGCATTTCCTCACTCGAGATCCCTAAAGCAGGAGGGTCCTGGCCTGTCCTCCTCTTGGCTTGAGTCCATGTGCTAAAATTTGGCAAAATCATCTACATAGGGAACCTAGTTGACTACTAGGTTCTACTTCCAAGTAGAACTATCTCAGGTCCTAAAGAGCTTTTAGTGACAGTGAAAGAAACACAGTCATCAGAGCATTGATGGTAGGTTCTAGAATTAGATAAACCAGGTTTATAATCAGTGTCCCATCATTACCTGCATATGAACCTTGAGGAAGTTCCTAAACTTGCTGAGTCTCAGATGTCACAAATAAAATAAAAAGAATAGTGGAATCCTATGGAGTTGTTGATGATTCAATGAATTAGCATTACCAGAATGTTCAGAACACTGAAGTAGAGTATTGAAATGCTGTAAATGATAACACATTGGTTTTCACTGTGTATCATTATCTCTTAGAACAATCTTCTAGGTGCCAGTTCTATAGGAGCTACCAAGGCATTGACTGGTCCTGTTAAGGATGAGTACACACCAAGTTTAACCAAACCTGTGAGAGTCATACTTTGAAAATAGAATAGAACTATGATCTTGAAAAATATTATACTGAGTGGTATTATTAAAATATTAAACATTTTGCCTATGTCTCCCTAAAATTGTATTACCTAGAATTATAGGAAAACAAATATATTAGATGCTTGGGCATCAGAAAGAAGTCCTCTGGGATGGTATGAAATTTCCTAATTTGTTTCTTATGGCTCCTCTTTACTAGAGATTACTACAGCCAGTCATTGCTGAGTACGCTGGTGGGTATGTTTAACAAGCCCAATGACAGGAGTGTCATTTGTCTCATAATCCCTTTTGTTTATCACTACCCTGACTCCCAAAGGAGTAGATATTCATAAATTAATCTCTTTTCTGGGGTAATGTGTTTTATACTCTTGTTTGGTTCTTCACTATAGATTAAGACAGAAGCTAATTTTAAAAAATAAATAAAAAGGACTCCACACACCAAAAATGTCAATTAGACATTGCTATTGATTCTGAGATAATGTCAGCCTTGCATGAGTAGATGAAGTCTATTTCTGAAGGATCTGAGGTTACTCTGTGGCTGTTGGCAGCCTCAGAGCTTGAAGGTGGTGTCTGAAAGTGAGACCAAAATTGCTCCCAGGGCGGGTGTGTGCCAGATCGGTGCTGAGGATTGTCAAAATGATGGACAGCAGAAAAGACCAAGAGAGAAGTCAGGAGTAGAGAAAATGCAGGGCAGGGGTGACAGTGTCCAAGGCATGAGAAGGGTGTGCTCAGAATTTATTCTTACTTATGTGTCCTAGAAACAAATGGACTTAGATCTGAGACAGTCTTGGGTTTTTTTTTTCTTTTCACTTCTACTAATAAAACCCAGTGGTGCTCTACCACTGAGCTACATATCCAGCCCTTTTAGATATTTTATTTTGAGATAGGGTCTCACTAAGTTGCCAGGGTGGCTACAAATTTGCTATCTTTCTGCCTCAGCCTCTCAAGTAGCTGGGATTACAAGTGTGTGCCAGTGTAATTGGCCAGGCTTTTGTGATTTTACATTCAAAAATTTTAGTGCCTTTTTTTAATATAATGAGAACTGTTGTAGTTCTTACCCCACAGAATTGTTAAGATTAAAAATATTACATACATAATGCTTGGATGGCTTCACATTTGAGTAAATGTTTAAGAAATATTGGAAGTCAGGCACAGTGGCTCATGCCTGTAATTCCAGTGACTTGGGAGACTGAGGTAGAAGGATCATGAGTCTGAGGCCAGCCTGGGCAATTTAGTAAGACTCTGAAATTTAAAAAGAAAAATGAAATTTAAAAAGCAAGCAAGCAAGAAATATTGATGACTTGGCCCTTAGATAGAGAAGGATTATTTTTTTCCAGAGGTCATTGGTAAGTAGAATCTCCAAATGGACAGCTGAGATGAGTCTAAGGGATTAGCAAAAGCACTTTTAGTGGAAGTTCAAAATCAGATCAGATTCTGGAAGAGCATGAAGGTAGAAATTAAGAACCCAGGTTAAGGGCCTCACTGATGTAGTTTGGCCGCAGAAGTCAGATTCTGAGCACAGAGGAGCTTCTGAGGCAGTGGATTTGGTATTGCCTTGGGGATGGTACAGGTCCAGTGGACTGTGAAGGGCTCATCCTGCCCTTCTGGAGACAGAGGAGTGAAGGCAGGTCAAGTTGTATCCTCCTTCAGTGTAGACTCACTATTTTCCCATTCTTCTTCCATCTCAACTCGCACTACCCTTATTAAACCTCCACCCTCACTCTAACAGGTGGGAATGGATTTTGCTGATTCTCCATTGCATAAGCAATAAGGGTATTTAATCATTTCACCCAAAGAGTAATCCAAGTTAGGTGGTTTCAGGTTTTATGCAGTCTCTCTAAAATGCCATTAACAACTCACCTCATGGTGGGTCTCCTAGGATATTTGGAGACACACACACACACACACACATGCACACACACACACACACACACACTTTTTCTTTTACTCTCTCTGGCCATAATAGGATTTTTTCATTACCTCATGCATCTTCAGGTATCATGTACTCACACCAGTGGCCATGAGAGGAAGGAATCAGCAGGGACAAAAAAAAAATTTTTTTTCTGCCGTGATACCCTGTCTTTCTATTTAAGAAGTGGAGTTCTTCAGCACACTTCTCCTTACATTTATCAAAATCCCTAAAATCTAAGGTCCAGGTGAATAATTAGTAACAAAGACTGAGATCATCAAAAATTGTTTAAACTGATCCTGATTCACACCCTGGGATAAGGTCCACTGTCCCTGTGCTGAAGATAATCTCACAACCTGTATCAACTGAGAACCCCAAAGCAAACAGATGACACATCCAAATGAGGGTACTTTGGGGAGGATGAATTAATTATGAAGATATAAGGGACTAATCATGAAGATATAGCTTAGGGACGTAGGCAAGTCACACAGGTAGTATAAAAATACAGGTTGCCAGCAACCCTGGGTCAATGGAGTGAGATTCTGCAAGATAGCAGAGGAAGAAAGGTTTCAGGAAGTCAGCCACCTTGACAGGAGCAGCAACTTTCCATCAAGGAACAGAGCAAGAGGAAGAGCAAGAGGAGCCTGGAGAGCTTTGCCCTCCCCTCCCTTTATTCTCCACCTGGACTCCTCACTGACACACAACCAAGAGCCAAAGGACATGGGGGCTACTGTTGCAATCCAACAGGGCAGCCTCTGGTGCAGACAGTAGGGTAGAGAAAGATGGAGGAGACGAGCTCTCATGGGAAAAATGGGGGAAACACAGCATGCCACCTGAACACAAAGACAGATTCTGTTTGCAGGGGAAAAGATGGTGTGTGCTCATGGCAGACCAAGTGTTTGCTGCATCAGGCTAAACTCTCCTACTTTCCCAGTGGAAGAAAATGTAAGGGTCCCTGCTATTTGTTCTCAGTGATATGCAGCAAAGGGTAAGGAAATATACCCGTCAGGCATCATATCACAGCCTCTTTTACTACTGTATTTTGTCAATGTTCAGATGCCATAAATTGTACTGCATGCAATCAATTTAATAACATCCTCTCAGATGAAGGATGGATGGAAGGAATGTAAGGAGAAAGGAAAAGGAGAGGGAAAGAGGACATGACATTAATTATAGCTATCAGTGGTATGTGGAAACCTTCATTTCTAAGACATTGACATATGAAGAGGAAATATGTCAGGTAGTGCACAAGAGATTTTTAGGGGAGTTGAAACTATACTGCATGATACTGTGAGGAGGATGGACTCATAACATCATATATTTGTTAAAACCCATAGAATGTACACCAGAAGAGTAAACCCTGATGTAACTATGGTTTTAGTTAATAAAAATGTATCAGTATGGGTTCATCAACTGTAAGAAATGGACCACACCAATGCAAGTTAATAGTAATGGGTAAATTGAGTGGAGGGGCTCAGGAGAAAGGGTGTATAGCAACTTTCTACATTCCTGTAAGTCTCAAATTGCTCTAGAAATAAAGTTGATTAATTAAAAATTTATCTAAAGGAAACGTATTTATTATTCCAATCTTAAAATGCTCTTCACTCAATGAGGGTGTAGTGGGTGTGAAAATAAGCCAACCCAAGCAAATAGATACAGGAAATGTGTCCTCATATAACTGTTGTGATAAGCACAGATGTCATCTCATTTGCCGAACTTCACTAATGCAATTATGAAAGACATCATCTCCTGGTTATGCAAGACAAAACAAAAACAGAGGCAGATTTTTTTTTCTTCTTCTTCAAGACCTTAACTTTGCTTTGTGAACAATAATGTGAGAAGATACAATAATGGGTGGCCATACCTTTGAATACCTCATTTTCCTGAACATTAATCAGACCCTCAGTGGGATTGTAATTAACTACAGTATAGGCAAACAAATGATGTCTGTGGTGCAGGGCCCGCCAGCCCTTGAGAGTGTCCAGTTGAGTTTGTACTTCAGTCCACTGAGGTGCCAGCTCTCGATGTCTTTCTGTGAGCAGAATTCAATGGCTAAAATGGATGAAATAATTTGACTGCAAGATAGAACAATTCAGCAGCCATTTAAGAAGCCACACTTATACAAGGGGCAGGTAGTCTCCAAGATGGCACCCAATAAGGGTGTTCTCCCACATTCATAGCCTGGTATCATCCCTTCCAGGGAATCTGTGGGGGCCCTACAATTCTCTTTTGACTATAGAATACAGCAAATGACAAAACTCTTGCAGCTTCCAACTGAGGCTCTTCCAGTGGGCTCACTCTGAAGGAAGCCAATCACTATCTAAGAGGTGTAACTCCCCTGAGACCTGTCTCAAGTACTCTTTGAAAATGTACCAAATAGTAGGGTGACATCTTTGTAAAACACTGGAAAACTGTTTTTGTTATACCTGATTTCTATTCTGTATAATAAACCACTTATAAATTCAGTGGTTAAAATAAAAATTTCTTTTTCTTTCTTTTCTTTTTTTTGGCGGGGAGGGGCAGCTACTGTCTATTGAACTCAGGGGCACTCAACCACTGAGCCACATCCTGAGTCCTATTTTGCATTTTATTTAGAGACAGTGTCTCACTGAGTTGCTTAGCGTCTCACTTTTGCTGAGGCTGGCTTTGAACTCATGATCCTCCTGTCTCAGCCTCCTAAGCCACTGGGATTACAGGTGTGTGCCACCACGCCCACCTAATTTATTTTTCTTGAATGGGTTAGTTTGTTGATTAGCCTCCACTGGACCATTCTTGAAAACTCTTAAGAGAATCACAGGGAATGGAAGCTAAGCCTTGAGCTTCAACACACAGATCCAAGATGGCTTCCTCCATCATATGATTGGCATGTCAGCCAGCAGGGGTGGCTGAAGAACTAGGAGCTGGCCCTACATCTCTGCCTCACCCTGCTGTCTATCCCTGCTACCTCTCCAGGTATCTAGCTTGAGCTTCCCTATAGTATAGCCATTTCAAGGGAGTGGAACTCAGACTGAGGGTTTCAAGAGTTTTCAGGTGGAAACCTGAAGACTCTGTTGGAGCTTGCCAGAGTGTGATACGACTTCTGACACATTCTATAGTCAGAAGTGGATCACAAGGCCCATCCACATTCACTAGAGAGAGATACCAGGACATGAATTGTAGGAAGCTTGGTTCACTGGGGACCATTCCTGGAGACTAACTGCTTCAGAAAAAATAAATAAATAAATAAATAAATAAAGTTAGAGTGCATCTGTTTTTCTCTATTAGTGTTTTCTTTTCTTTTTCTTTTCTTTTTTTTTTTTTTTTTTTTTTTTTTTTT
>NW_026000241.1:21510491-21515064 GCF_001458135.2 Marmota marmota marmota
TTTTTTTTTTTTTTTTTTTTTTTTTTTTTTTTTTTTTTTTTTTTTAGCAATCCTCCCAGATTCTTGTTAAGTAGTTAATTCAGATGCTGATAACAAGGTGACTGTTTCCTTAGGCTTGCAATGTGCCAGGTACTATCCTGAGGATTTTATCTCTCACAAGCATTTTGTAGTTCACAATAACTCACAAGTTTTTACATGTTCATCCCCATTTGGCTGATGAGTTCAGCCCTGGAGAACAACATGACTGACACCATTTCATGAGTCATGATGTTCCCATGTATAGATTCCACCTGATCCAACAGATAGCATCCAGATAAACATGTTAAGTTCTCACCATTTCTAATGCTTTTGTTTAAACGACATGAGAAGCCAAGACAGTCCCGAGGTAAAAACCAAAAAGAAACTGCCATTTAAGCAAAAAGGGAAGATGTTGGAATTCACTTCCAGGAAAAAAAAAAAATTCTTGATTTTTCCTAAGGGATGCACAACTTCCCATCATAAGCCATGCTTGACATCCTACCCACTTTCTTCTCCTTTACCATTCTGTTTGCTCTTCACAAGGCTTGCTGCCAGCAGTTCCCAAATCTGGATATGCATTAAAATCACCTGGGGAGCTTTTTAAAAATCCCGATGCCTAGGCCATGCCCAGACCAATTAAACCAGAATCTCTGGGGTAGAGTCAAGGCATCAGTATCTAATAATTCTTCTAGACCCAGGGAATCCAGTGTGCAGTAACTAGGATAACCTCCACTCTCATCATTAGGAAGAAGGCATAGTTCACCAAAACCGCTAAGCTGTTTAGTGTTGCTGTCTTTTGCTTTGGCCAGCCCTTTCTTTTTGTTAAAGGCCTACTCTTCTTAGAAGCAGAGGGTCACTACCTGGCAAAGTCACATTAACTTCATACAACTCTTGTTTAAGCACAGACCACACTTCCCATTGCATGTCAAACTTCTATTTTAGCAGCATCTAAAACACATTATCTCTCTGGCCTATTCACCTTACTTGGTCCCTCCCCTGGCCCCATCATACCCAGGAATCATATTCCCCTTGAAAACAGTTAACTTTTTTTTTTTTAATATTTTTTAAGTTGTTAATGGACCTTTATTTTATTTGCTTATTTATATGTGGTGCTGGGAATCGAACCCAGTGGCTCACATGTACAAGGCAGGTGCTCTACCGCTGAGCTACAACTCCAGCCCCCAGTTAACTTTTTTTTTACTCAGTTCACAGCACAGTGCTTGGCACATTGTGCAATCTCAATAAATGTTTGTTAACTCACGGATCAATGAATGAATGAATAGATCAATAGAAGAATGAATGAATGGATGGAATTTAAAAGCTGCTGTTTGCATTTGTATATTTGAGGGCTGGCATTAGGGGCAGACTCTTATTCTTGGAGACTGAATGAAGAATGTTAGAGTTGTTCATTTGTCTATTAGGCACTTCTTCCTGCCTTCAAAGGAAAAAGAGATGGGGAGAGTCCTGGTCAAATTCCTTACATCCACCAAGGTGAATTGTAAGAGGTATAGTAGGCTGAATAATGATCCCAGAGATGTTCTTATCCTGATCTTTGGGGACATGTGAATGTTTCCTTCCTTGGCAAAAGGACATTACAGATGTGATTATATTAGAAACTTCTAGATGGGGAAATTCTCGTGGATCCTCTGGACCCTAATTGTAATCACAGTGCCGTTATGAGAGGGAGGCAGTGAGAGATTTGACTGTAGAAGAGAAGAAGGAGGCAAGCTGAGGACTAATTGAAATGCTGCCTTGCTGGCTTTGAAGCTGGAGGAAGGGCCTGGCCAGGGAATGCAGGAATGAAACTCTAGCAGCTGGACAAAGAAGCTAAAGAATTCCCCCTCTAGATCCCCCAGAGAGAGCACAGCCCTGCCAGAAATCTGATTTTGGCCCAGTGAAACGGATTTTAGATTTCTGACCTCCAGAATCATGAAAAGATCTGTGTTGCTTTACGTCGCCAAGTGTGAGGTAATTTTATTAGCATCTCAAGGAAATGAATACAGACTGGGGCCATGATAATTTTGTGACTTCTCAAAACCTTGGGTAGGGTGGCAGTTTCTCTAGTCTAGAGAGGTATTTGGGGGCAGCTAAGTACCTACCAAAGAGAAGCATTAGCAGAAAGTGAAAGTTGCTCCTATAAGGGGGTACAAGTCCCTGTGATTAGTAGCAAACAGCAGTGTTCCTCTAATAAAAGGGCTCCTTAGTGCTTCACAGAGGCACTGTGTTCTGTGCTCGTCAGTGTATTGTCTCATGTAATATTTACAATAGACCCACTGGGGTTAAAAAAATAACTTCCAATGAAGATATGCAAACACAAGTCACACAACAAGTTGAAAGTTCTAGTGGAATATTTGGGGGGAAGAAAGGCTTTTGTTCAAAAACAACACTTCATAGTCTCTTCTAGATGTGGAAGATGAGACTTCAAGATATGGCTTGAGGGCTGGGGTTGTGGCTCAGTGGTGGAGTGCTTGCCTAGCCTGTGTGAGGCACTGGGTTCGATTCTCAGCACCACATATAAATAAGTTAATTAATTAATTAAAGGTCTGTCCATGTCTAAAACAAATTTTTTAAAAAAAAGATATGGCTTAAAAAATGTAGCAGGACCAAGAGATGGTTGAATTGCTTTGCTTAAGAACCAAAAGGAACTTGGGAATAAAGAGGTGTTGCAGGAATGGGGAAGCAGTAGATTGTCAGAAAAGGTGGCCAGAGAGACATCCCCAGTGCTTTGGAATGAAAGAATTCACTTTCTTCCCCTTTCATTTCAGTATTTTCCTCCCCTTTCATTTCATACTTGGGTATGTTGAATGACAAGCTGGGGGACAAATCAAAGGAAACCTATGGGAGGGAAAAGTCACAAAAAGTGAGGAGAAAGAACAGAGACCACCGGAGGAAGAGAGCAGGTGACCTCCTTCTGGAAAGGCGATACACTGTTGGAAAGTATTTTTTTGTACTTTTCCAAGGACAGATGGCCATGAATGAGGTCTAGGCCATGCAGAATCTCGTCTCTACCTGGGCACTCCTTACAAAAGAATTTCATATGTGAGATGTGTCTGAGAAGACCCACTGCAAGCTCTGTGCCAAGCATAAGCTCTCCCTTGCTCCCTTATTCAGTAAAGCCCACAGGGTTGCAAGTGAGGCCAAAGGGCACAAAAAGTTCTAATTTACATTGCTTTTCAAAAAATATTAATCATGCTGTCTTTAATCCAATATATTAAAAACTTGGATCTTCAGCATGCATTACGATCCAAGACACTAATAATGACATCTTTTACACTGTCTCACAGTAACTTTCTGAAATGAAGTATACATTCTACATTTTGGGTGCATCTTGGATTAGACCAGTCTCATTACAGCTGCTCAGTAGCCACAGGTGCCTGTGGCTACACAGTGGACAAGCAGCTCTGCTCTTTCACAATAAGTTCATCCTCCTCTTCTACACAGACCTTCCCTTTGTCGAAATTACATTTAAGAACTCAAATACCTGAACTCCATGGTTGGGGTGCAGGGGAAGATATGAAATGCTCTCTTGTCCCAGGGCAGTTTGTGAAGCTCTTGCAACTGGTGATTTTTTTTCTCCCTATTACTTAAAGGCAGTGGTAGACAAAAGATCATAGAGATGTATAATATTATCTTTAAAAACTTCACCACTCAGCCACATGAAATATTTTGATGAACATACTACTTAATCTACTGGTTACAACTGACTGAGCTTATAATGGTTGGATGAAATCTAATAATTTACCAATAAGGACATGGCTCAGAAAACTTTGGAGAGTCTATTTTTAAATACGTAGCAAGCAATGAATATTATGAAGTAGATATGTTTAGCAGTCAGGGTCCTGGCAGGAAACCAATGTCACCGTAAAGTCAGAACAATGGAGAGATTAATAAAGGAGTTGTTCTCAAAGTGCCAGCAGGCCTTAGGGAAACCACTGAGGAAGGGTGCAGCATCCCAGCACACTGGCGACAATGGGGATGATCCCTTGGTCATCTCTACCTGCCTGAAGGGCGAAGGCAGGGGCCTAGTTACTGGAACTCAGAGAAAGTAGCTGCTGGGACAGGGCTTCCTGGCAGGAACAGGGCTAAGGGGTCACAGCCAGGCTGCAGAGAAGCAAAGTGCCATCCAACTTTCCTTTCTTCTCTGAACTTCATCATTTGGCTGAATCAGGCTGGACACCAGAGGGCAGGGAAGCCCAATGGGATGGCCATACAGGCAGCTTGGGAGCCTCATACAAGTGGAGAAGAAGGGAGGGAGACACTGAGAAGACCAGTGGAAAATACCCAGCACAGTAAGATGGGGTGACCCTTGGTGACAAATGGAATGGTGCTTCCTATGGATGATGCCATGTGACTACTGTTCTAAGTAGAAATTTTTCAGGAGCATAATCTTGAACTTTTTATTTATTTCCCCTTAAATACATCCAAAATTGAGGGTTTCCATGGATTTGTATTACTGGCAACCTCAAGAGAGCAGAGAGAGAGAGAGAGAGAGAGAGAGAGAGAGAGAGAGAGAGCGGATGGTGGTGGGCCAAGGTGTGCCCAAGTACGACGAGAG
>NW_026000241.1:21515654-21559588 GCF_001458135.2 Marmota marmota marmota
AGGAGAGAGAGAGAGAGAGAGAGAGAGAGAGAGAGAGAGAGAGAGAGAAAGCAAAAAGAACATCCCAAAGCTTCAAACTTGCACTACAAAGCTTAATGAAGATAGTGTTCCGAGATTTCTGGTGCATTGCAGAATTGGCCTCCTTACTTCCATTTCCTCAGCAGGTTAGCTCTGGTCCTCCTCAGATGGTAAATTCCCCAGGGCAGGCTCTTTGGGGGCAGAAAGATGCTAAGGAACCTCCAACCACTCTCTTTACTTTTTTTTCCCCCTGGTGTTGGGGATTGAACCAAGGTGTACTTTACCATTGCCAAGACCGGTTTTAAAAATGTTTTATTGTGAGACAGGGTCTCCCCAAGTTGCCCAGGTTGGCCTCAAACTTGTGATTTTCCCACTCATCCTCCCCAATCATTGGAAATTCAGACCTGCACCACTGTGCCTGGCGACATCCACAGTCATTTGCATGGTTTACAGCAAGGGTCACAAATGCAAACACATAGAATCTACACACTTCACAGAATCTTAACATTGGAATGGATGAAGACTTATTAAATGCCAGGTACTGTTTTAAATAAATCAACCCCTCTGCTTACGGCAGCTCCATGAGAGAGGAATAATTATTATCCTCACTTTTCAGGTAAGAATACCGAGGCACAGAGTCATGAATACAGAGAACATGTTTGTCTCCAGCTCATTGTAATCATGTGGTAATAATAGAATGACCCTGTATTTTTTTAAGAACTTGCAAAATTTTAACGTGAACTTTTCCCATTAAGGGAAAAAAACTGGCAACTCTTTAGAAATTTTAAAAACATTATGCAGGCCTAAAAGGATACCTCTTTCGTCCAGTTATAGCTTCAGAGATCCCATTTGCAACTGCAGATCAATGGTTTTACAAGCCTTTAATCAGCCAAGCTCGAATGTTTTTAATAATATAAAGAAAATACGAAGACCCTGAAAAATTGAGAAGAATCTTCTCTGGATTGGGACGGGGGGACAGAATTTGACCATGTTGTCCCCTGCCTTTCTTCAGCCTGAGACCTCAGGACATGGAGAAACTGTGCCTCAACTTGAGCCAAAAGCCAGAGTTCACAGTAAGTCAATTCAAAGTTGCCCAGTGGGGAAAAGAAAAGCAAGAGGGACTCATCTGCATTGCACATTGCAGGTCAGACACCTGGCTTTTCTTTGCAATTACCCTTCTTCATGTAGAGTTGCCAGGAGGAATCTAATTTCACCTCCAAACATCTTTTCCATTACTTTTATTTATGTAAAGAACCATCCTTTAGTGCCAAGTACTCAAGTTGAAATTGTAGAACCTCGACCCCCAGTTGGAAGAAAATATTTGGTTTGTCGAGCCCATTTTAAGTTCTGTTGTTCTTGTTTTTTGTAATGTCAGGTTTAAAACCAGCACACATGGTACTGACTCTGCTATAAATACACCAGAAAAAATTGTTGCACATCTCTGAAAGTTAGTTCCCCCCCCCCCACACACACACGTCTCTTTTCCACTTGCTCTCTCCCCATTTCAAATAAAACAGCAGTAGCAATTAAGGCAGACAAATGAGGAATTGGGGTGAAAGTACTTTCAGAGTCAAAATTTAAGAGCAAACATTGTTTTAAAATTCTACATTAGTTCCAGCTGGCAGCCCGTTCTTTCCTCACTGTGAATTTTCCTCAAGAAGCATCAGAGCTATCCTAACCAGACCGCATGGAAGTGGAGCTGGGAAGAAGGGCACAGCCACCCTGGAGGTTTCAACCTACAGAACATTGGTTCTGAAAGTGTGGTCCAGTGCTCATCCACACCAAAATTACCTTTCCAGAGAATGGGCTTGTGTAAAATGCAGAATTTGGGGCCCTACCTCAGACCAACTCCATCAGAATCTCTGGGTTTTCAGCAGTGGAATTGGAATTTTATTCAGTACATTTTTCCAAGTAATTTGTGAGCATTCTATAAATTGAGAACCATTATGGAAAAACAGGTGTGGAATAAAAATAATGTGTCCACACGAATTGTGTATTTACTGTGTACTAGGAACTCTTACAAGTCCCCTCCCTGGGCAGATTCATTCACCACTCACCCTTGGATTAGGTAATATCACCTCCATTTTTTTTATTTTTTATTTTTTCAGAACAGGGAAATGAGGCATAGAGAGATTTAATGAATTTCCCAAGCTCATAGACCTGTTAGTGGGCAGAGATGAGAACTGAACTCAGGGAATGTAGATTGAGAAGTCAGTCTCCTCATGCTTTCTCCAGAGCCTTCTCACATGGCAGCCTTCTGTTTCAAGCCTGGTTAGAAGTGCAGGTCCTGGAACTGACCTCCTAGATATAATTATTTTATGGGTCCTGGGGAGGCACTGGAGCCTGCTGAGCTTAGTCAGCATCAGAGGGAGGGCTCTTGTGCTCCACGTGTTCACGCCTTGAGAAGTGCTAGGTTTCCCTCAGGACAGCTCTCACCAGCCCTCTAATATTCTAACTTCTGGTCATCACCATCTCGATGTGGCTTTAGCCAAGGTCATTAAAGGCCTCTTAATTAGAGAACCTCATGTATATTTTCCTTGGAGGAACATATCAGGGTTTTGGGAACTTCCACTCTCCATTGGCTTCTGTTGCTCAAGTCTTTTCTATTTCTCCAGTTGTCCTCCCCACCTCCCACCCCTTTTCCTGGATCCTCCTCTGTTAGTCCCTTAAATGCACAGGTTTCCTAAGGTTTTTATCCTGGGTCTTCCTGTTCTCCTTCTGGCAACTTTAGCCTTTCCCATGGCTTCATCAATCATTTATGAAATCTCTTGCTCTTTGGAACTTCAATAACTTACGTTGGATAAATCTTTTTTGAAGTTCCCACAGTTGTTTCAAACTTGCCTTAAACAACTCATTATCTATGTCTCTCCCCAAACATGCCTTTTGCTGTTTATTTTTCAATCTCTGTTGACAGTTTCATTATGTACCCAGTCTCCCCAAATCAGAGAGCTGCTCAGCTCCTCTGTCTTACCTCCCCCGAGTTTAATGTAAATTGAAAATGCCTCCCTAGGGTCACACTATTGTCACAGCCCTTGTTCAGGTTTGTAGACAGACTCAGAACTAGTTGTCTGGCCAGAAGCAGTGGCTCACCCCTGTCATCCCAGTGGCTTGGGAGGCTATGGCAGGAGGATCACAAATTCAAAGCCAGCCTTAGCAACTTAGCAAGGCCTTAGGCAACTCAGTGAGGCCTGTCTCAAAATAAAAAATAAAATGGGCTAGGGATGTGCCTCAGTGGTTAATCACTCCTGGGTTCAATCCTTGGTACAAAAAAAAGGAAAAGAAAAGAAAAAAAAACTGGTCTAACTTTAGTTCTTGCCTATTCTCTTTCATTTGTCACCAGATTTTTTTGCCCCCAAAGAAACAAAGTTGATAATATCGTTGAGTCTGCAGTAAATTTACAAGCTCAAATCTCATTACTTTGACTATAAGATACAACTTGATCCCAAACCCTCTCAAGTCCCAGGCACTCTGTTCACTTGCTCCCTGTTCTTGCCACACTACACTGCGGCTGGTGCCTGTGTACTTCCAGCCATCTCTACCTGCACAAGAGATTTCATCTGTTATAATTCTTTCTTTTAACTTGTCTTCACATAGTCAGCCTCACCTACTCTTCTGAGCAATTCCATCTCCTCCCGAAAGCCCTGATTTCTCCAAGCAGACCACTGTGTTCCCCATGCTTTGTCTGCTCCTGGGTTCAGCTCACCCTCTGAACTGGCACACACCCAACATGTCTTCATTCTCTCTCTCTCTCTCTTTAAAAATATTTTTAGTTGTAGACTGACACAATACCTTTATTTTATTTGTTTATTTATATGTGGTGCTGAGCATCTAACCCAGGGCCTCACACGTGCAAGGCAAACGCTCTACCACTGTGCCACCACTCCAGTTCCTTAATTCTCTTTTATACCTCTGTCTCCATCCCCAGCTCAGAGCATCACAAGGCCAGAAAGACTCATGTCTGATCCATCTTTGGGACCTTGCCACCTGCACATGGTGCCTCTTCACTCAGTGATTTTCTCATTGACAACAAGTATTTCCTGGATTTCACTGTTACTTTCCTAAGGTCCATTAAGTTTGGTTTGAGAGTCTCTGAGGTTGGTTAGGTATTCTCTGGCAGTGGAATGTAGGGGGCCCCTTGAGAATTGTAAGACTAAAGATTAGTGATGGGAGAGGATCCTATCCACTAGCTAGTGAATGAGGAGTTGGACGGGGGCGGTCATTGCTGCCCAGGAAGAACACTTCCCTGGCTCAATTTCTAGTGGAACAACCAGGATGATCTGGTATCTGATTGTTATGTAGGTAATCTCTAGAGCCCACCTCCCTCCAAAGGTCAATAGACTCAAATGTTAGTTACTACAAGCATTTGAGTCTCTGAGCTGCCCTCCCATGGACCTGTAGTGTCTGTGGCTCCACCTTGCTCTACCCTTGAAGGTCAAATCCTTGCTCCTCTCTGTTTCTCCAGCCATCTAAATATTTGCTCTGTAGGCTTAGCCTAGGGTCTGCCAACTCATAATCCTGAATGGGTCAGGAGGTGGGTGTGTCAGGGGACTGCTGGAGAGAGCTGAGGACAGTGGCTACTTTTTAGTTTCATTCAATTGATGCATTCAGAGAAGCTGGGCCTAGTGTCACCAAAAGATTCTGATTCTTAAAGAGTGTCTGGGAATGGGGATTTTTAGGAGAAATAGATTAGCAATTGAATATTTGAAGGTAAATGTGGGAGCTCAATAAAACCTGTCTGTAGATAAAATTCAACCTGTGACTAGCCAGTTTGTAACATCTGACACAGGCCTTTCTGTCATTTAAAAAAAAAAAAAAGTCTTTTAGAGTTTGCCTCCAGGATGGCCTACACATTACCTAGCAAATTTTCATCTCTTCTAGGAATCAAAGATCTCTCACACCATAATGGAGCATCTAGTTCTGGCTTCATCTGTCTTTACAGCAGTGATGACAATGTTTAAGATTTTCTCTCGTGGGCTCTACAAGGAGAAACATAAAAAGCAGGTAACTTCTCCAAAATTCACCTTGTAATGTGGGGTCATTATGGCAGAGGGATTATGGATACAGCTCAATGTTGGATCCCTTCTCCTAAGGACAACTTCTCTATTTCAGTAGTGACCTATATCAATGTTTCAAGCTGTATGTGGGGAAGGGATTGCTCATTTCAATCTGAGTCATAGTAAGTACAATAATAATAAATTACTAAAAAAGTGAAATAAAAAGACACACAAAACACAAGCCCAATTTAATTTTCGCACCATTGGTGTCAACAGGCTAAAAATTTCTCTGTCGTAATGCTATAAAGCAGTGGCTCTCAACTGGGATTGTTTTGTCTTGGGGGGCCTTTAGCAATAAATGGAGATTTTCTTGTTGTTGTTGTTGTCAACTGGAAAGAATTGGGGTTGTCAAAACTGGGAGGAGGTGCTACTGGCACCTAGTGGTAGACAGTGGGGATGCAACTACACATCCCACAATGCACATGGTGGCTCCACAGCCATCATGGGGTCCAAGATGTCAATAGTACATAGGTTGTTCTACTGTGACACTGTCTAAATGATAACCCTGAATTGTATCCTTATCTTTCACGCGTCAGTTATGAGCACTTCCCAGATGAGCACTGGACTGCAGACCATACTCTTGAGAAGTCATGTCCCAGAGATTTTGCCACTTCCTTTCTGATTAGGCCCAAGGTCTAACTTTAGTGGTAAGAATTTCCAGAAAGGCTTGTGTTATTATTAACATAAACATTTATTTTCCTAAAAGGACACTAGTACTACCATACTAAAAGACGTCTAGAATACAAGTGTAAATACCCAGGAGACTCTCTAAACAGCACTGACGAATGAATAAGCAATCTCTGATTGCCTTTTGGCACCTCACTGACCTGCCCAACACTGTTGTCCTTCTTGAGTAGCAATATTTTAATCAACTTGGCAGGTTTTACCAAATTCATCATTGTTTTTATTTTTCACCATTTATCGATATTTCTTTTTGAAAATAGAAATTTCAAAGTTCTTCTCAAGATTGAAGAAATGGATAGGAGACTGCTAGGAAATCTATATGTGTAGTGGTAGCTTGTGTGACCCCCAATGATGGGAGAACTCTGAAAACCACAAAGAGGAGGGATACCCCACTTGGCATCTGGCCATTGTTTCTGAATCCAGCTCCAAGTCCTGCAGATGCATTCATGTATCACTTTCTTCTGCAGGACCTCCTCCTCTTCTGGGTTTGGGGGCTTCAGCAGTGGAAAAGGCAGACAGAGGCCCCTGCTCACAACCAGCTCTTCCATGCTTTCTTCTGTTCTTTCCTCTCTGGTTTTACTCTCCCCATCAGCTTATAAATTATTATTACAAATGTGAACTCATATTGATTGCACAAATAAATGGGTTTCACTGTGACTTTCCACACATGCATATCCAGTGTTTGAATCCTCTCCACCTTCCCTGATACCTGGTGTTGCCTCTCTTCCCATCCTTTGGTCCCCTTCCCTTTCCCTAAAAGTTCCTCTTCTACCTTAGAGTTATCTTTTGTTTTGTTTTGTTTCCACATATGAGAGAAAATAAGCACTACTTGTCTTTCTGAGTCTGGTTTATTTTACCTAACATTACGTCCTCCAGTTCCAACCATTTTCCTGAAATGGCATGGTTTCTTTCTTCTTTATAACTAAATGATACTTCATAATGTATATAAACCACATTTTCTTTATCCATCCGTCTGTTGAGGGTACCGAGGTTGATTCCATAACAAGACTATTATGAATAACTCCACAATAAACATGGGTATACAGGTGTCTCTTTTCTATGCTGATTTCATTTCCTTTGGGTATACACTCAGGAGTGGCATAGCTGCATCATATTACAGTTCTATTTTTAATTTTTTTTGTTTTTGATTTTTAGGTGGGGTACTGGGGATTGAACTCAGGGGCACCTGACCATTGAGTCACACTTTCAGCCCTATTTTGTTTTTTATTTAGAGACAGGGTCTCACTGAGTTGTTTAGCACCTCACTTTTGCTGAGGATAGCTTTGAACTCTCCATCCTCCTGCCTCAGCCTCCCAAGATGCTGGGATTACAGGCCTGCGCCACTGAGCCTGGCTGTATTTTCAGGTTTTTGAGGAACCACCATCACTGTTTTTCATAGTGCCTGTACTAATTTATATTCCCACCAACAATGTGTAGGGTTCCCTTTTCTCCGTAGCCTTGCTAGCATTTATTATTGATTTTTATAATAGTCATTCTGATGGAGGTGAGATGGAATCTCAAGGTAGTTTTGATGTGCATTTCCTTGATAACTTGCCATCTTTAACCTGAATTATTACAATGGCTGGTCTCCTCTTCTGGGTCTTACCCTCCCCACTCCCCTGCCTTCCAGTCATTTTCCATAACACTACCATCTTTATCTTGAGTAGGTCTTCAATGCCTATAGGAGAAAGTCTAAGCCCTAAGCATGGTCTTGAAGTCCTTGAGGCCCTGGGCACTGATCCCTGTGCCACCCTCATCTCTGGATATCCATCTCCTCACTTAACCTTCTCTAGGAAACAGCACCTTAGACATCATGATTTTGTCTATATCAATACTTTGCCTCTGTCTGGGAAACCAGCATTGTACCTCATTTTCCCAATCTCATTAACAGACCAAAATTTTATTTTTATTTTTCAAAACCTGGCCCAACTATTACTTTTTTATGCTAATTGCTAACAGTAAATGTTCTATAGGCACTGCGCTAAATATTTGTTTCATCTGTTCTCTACAGTAAACCCACAAGTTAGGTATAATTGTCGTTTTCCATTTACAATTAAGGAAGTCAGATTCAGTGTAATTTTGGTAATTTTCCAATGGGATTCAAACCCAGCCTGAGTCCAGAGCTTTCTTTCTGCCTAGCCTCTTCACATTCCTCCTCTCTGGGGAAGCTCCTCTATTGCCACATTTCCCAGGTGGAGAATATTTGAACATGGTGTTCATCAGACCTCAAAGACTGGATTCTTAATCACTGCTTTTGTTGCCTATATGCTGAGCATGCCAATATAATTTTCAGAATCATACAATCTTCGTGTCTTCTTGATCAGTATGAATAGTAGAAATGTCCTCATGGGAATGCAAGCTCATGATCTTCTTTCATCTCTTTCACTTACTGTCCAGTAAATGCACATTTCTTAATTTCAAGTAAATTACTCCAGTGGTCAATTCTGCATGGAGAAACACTTTTTCCTTCTCTACTTGAAAAATTCTAATCCCTTAGAGCATTATTAGAGAAATCTGTTACTGGGATGAAATAAGTTTCCAGAAAAAGTGTGTGTAATATAGTAGGTGATCAACCAATGTTGAATTAATTTATGAATTAACGAATGCTGCTCTCCCTGAAGTCTGGCCTGGCTCTTCCTTAAGGGTCATTTGCGTGTCTTATCTTTTTACGGAAAGTAGGGTCTCCTTGGTGGAGAATTGTGACTGCCTGGTGTAATCTGGTTTACTATAACACCAACTGGCCACTTTTGTTGTTCAAAGAACACATTTTTCTTTGAAAGGTTTGGTGAGAATGTCTTACCAAAAAGATTGGGGAAAGAGCGTTTGCTAATGGGTACAGTGTGGTATAGAGACAGGGCACAGGTTTCATAAATATAGAGTCCATTCAGATCATGGTCCTGAAACTGTTCACCTCTGTGTTCTTCAGCAAGTAACTTTGGAGCTTCAGTTTGCCCATCTGTAAAATGTGGACAGTAGTAATTCCTGTTCTTATAAGGATTATGAGAGGGAATATACGAAAAGCACTTGGCAGAGTTCCTAGATCATAATATGTGTTGTCAGCTCTTACTCATGAAATTTCCTAAATATTTCACACTGTCCACTTTAAGTTAGAAGCATTTTTTTTTAAATTCCCTGTGTAGAATTAGCCAGTCTCTCTCTAAGGCTCAAGACCCCCATATCTTTCATAGAACATAAAACATCTGAGGAAGATAAGCTGGTCCTAAGCCTGTCCCTTTTAACTCTGAGGATGGAATTTTTCTTCAAATCCTTAGTGCCTGGCACAGGGAAAGAATGCAGTCACTGAAGAATAAATGCAAGAAAGAATATAATATGATGCTTTTTAAAAAACAGGAATAAATTTGTTAGTTGAGATAAGTCAGTAAGAGGGGAACTCACAGGGCAGATTCTTGTTGTCTGTCTAAGGAAATTTGAATGGCATATTGTCTGCTTGGCAGGGAGGTGGGAGGTGGCAGAGAGGAAAGCCCTTGTCCATGCTGTAAATGCACTTTTCTGTAATCAACTGTAGCCCTGGCAAGCTTTGGTTTGTCTCACATGGCGAAGTATGTAAACTAAGAGTAGCTGACGTTGGTCACCATTCTGATCTGGAGTGAAGGGTGTTCACTTATTGTAATGCTAAAAGAAAAAATTGAAAACATTCCAGAGTGTACCCCTTCTCAGTATTTTTAATAGAGTGGCGAAAGGTTAACTCCTACAATTTTTAATTATGTTCATTTTTATTAGATTTCCATACTTTATTCAGTGTAACTTGATACAAAAGAGTAGATGAGAGGATGGTCTCAAATTTATAGTGCCTTTCTAAAATTAAACTTCAACATTCTTAAGGAAACTATATATTAGAAATAATCAATAATTATTTGGGAGAAAAACTCTGCACTCTCTTTGATGTTGTGGACTTTACGCTTGCCAGAGTAAGTGATTAATTCACCATCAAAAAATAATACTAGGCTTTGTCAAAAGTAAAACAGGATTTTTTGTTTTTTAGTTCAGGGATCTAGATTACAAATGCTGTTCCATAATGTACTTGTCATAAATGTGCTTTGAAATGGCATTAATCGATCCTATCATTTCAATAGCCTCAGTCAAAAGCCCCTAAGAGAATTTAAACATAATATCTGTTGGGGGAATGACTAAGTAGCGCTCACTGATCAAACCTAAATTTACAAAAGGAACATGACTGAAACTAAACTTCTAGGGGCTTGCAAGTGCAAATACAGTGTTGGGGAAATTTTAATCCTTAGAGAAGGAAAACATTGAGCCATTCTAATTTATCACCTCCTTTGGCTCTTTACAGTCCGGTAATAACATGCCTACCCCGTTCCCTTCTCCAAACTTAGAATTTTGCAAAGGCAAAAGATTGAAATAGGATCACGAAAGGGATTCAGTTGCAGAACTCTTAAATGTCAGGGCAATACTGAATGAATGGGTAGCAGATCCTGTTCACTGCAGCTCCCCTAAAATAGGTCTCCTGAGCTGGTGGCCTGGAGCAGGCATCATCATATTTAGCTTGGGGCTCCTCAGGCCAGATCAGACCCTGCAAGGTGGTTACTCCTAAAAGCTAGATTCTGGGACAGTCACCAGGCCAAGGCTCAATCTCTTGTCCTTCCCAGTTTCTACCCTAGAAGAGCTGGTAGAGGTGCTCTCGTTCCACTGGTGTCCAGAAAACTTATCCACACCCTTGCAGACTGTTGCCCCCTCCTTCCCGGCAAGGACTGAGGGATCCTGGCTCTGCATCAAGCTGGTGGCACAGCCCCGGCGCTCCAAGTGTTAATAAGAGAGTCGCTGGCTCTGGAGGCTGGCACTGGAGGCTCGGATGGCAAAGTGAAAGCAGCGCCAAGCGCTCCTGTCCTGGTCCCTCCCCTGGCCCTGGCCTGCGCCTCCACTGCCTGGTGCACCTGCGCGTCCCGGAGGAGGCGCTGCCTCAGCAACCGCAGCCGCCGCCCAGACTAAGCGAGCAGCAGCGGGGAGTGCCGGACCCTGAGCCGCAATGAGCTGCGACTGGGACAGCCAGGGCCGGGTGGACGGTAACGACCTTTTAGGCGCGGCTGCGTTTTTGTCCTTAACCGCCCCAATTTCTGGGTTTTCATTTCCCCCGTGCTTGTTGACCTGGTGACTCGGAGCCCGGTTTTTTCCTCGTAGAACGGCCGGATGGGTGGGAAGTCCTCATTTTTTGTGCATGTTTGCACCCTCTTCTGGACCTTTTAGAATTATATTTAAAGTCAATGGAGTTAACTTTTGCAAAGTACAGAGAATCGCGCCTGGCGCAGAATGGGGTTTGCTAAACGCATATTGAAGTTTCACTGTTTGGCGCGCTGCTGCGGGTATCCTTAACCAGGGTGGGGAAATACTTTCCCTGAAGGAAAGATAATTTTGCTACTACTATGGGACAAGAACAGTCAGTCCTCCTACCTCCACCCCACTACTTCGTAAAGGTGTTAAAAGAACCAACTTTGAGTTCATTGAGTGTTGCCCTAATAATGTTCTTCTGATTGGAAAACTGGGACCTTAGTTACTTAACATAAGACATTTTGCAGCAGAATGTCTGAAAATGACTCTATAACTTGGGCGTCATTTAGTTCTATTTCTTTAAAATAATGATTACCAAACTTTTTTCAGGGGAAGGCTCTCAGATTGCTTTGAAGTTGTGATGAAATATTTTGAACCCTGCTCCCATCAAAATTCACCAATTAATACACATTTGAATCTTTGCTGACAATTTCAGAGAGACCCCCTTGACTTGGTTGTATTCCCCAGGTATTTACCCCTTCTTTGAAAGGTCATTGCGGTTGTTATTTAGGTTTTCTCTCTTAACTAGTTAGTTGTTGACCTTTTAGAAGGAGCACTCTGCCAGGAATAACTCCTCTTTGTATCAGAACCCTTCTGGATTGTACTGAGCATGGCTTAATGAAGCCTCTTTGGAGTTGAAACTCCCCCTCGGGCTTCTGCTCAACAGGTACATCAGGTAACTTCACCAGAGTTCCCTGTGGATCAGTCATTTTCAGAGTTGGGTATTTTGTTCAGTAATTGGCAAGACAAGAATCATAGTACTGAAAGAAACATTCCATTCTTTCTTATTATTGTCCCAAAGTGAGTTCCCAACATAATTGCTCCAATGATACTCTTTAAAAAACACTTTTTTAAAGTTGCTTTGCTCCCTGAGTGGTGATTCATGCCTGTAATTCCAGGCTGAGGTAGGACGATCACAGTTTGAGGCCAGCATGACATCTTAGCAAGACCCAGTCTCAAAATAAAAAATAAAAAGGGATGGAGATGTAGCTCGGTGGTAAAACACCCCTTCGTTCAATACCTAGTACAAAAAAAAAAAAAAAAAAGCTAAGGAAATAAAATGACATTGTTATTGTTGTCACTAGAGAACATAAACAAACAAAAACAGGTAATAGCTGGAACTTTTTGTCACACTATTACTTTTGTCTTTCTGCTGTAGGTCCATACTATGATTTAAGACATTTGACTTTTTGAGAACTGATTAAGGTTAAATTGTTGATTTAAAATATAAACTTCCAAAATTATATGGCAGCCCTTTTATGTGAAGCAAGGATGGGCAGGGCAATTGTGTCTGACCACCTTACCCTAGCTGTGTTTTGCTTGTTTCAACCTTAATTTCTATTTTAATGCCACATGGTCTTTAGAAATGTGATAGAAATATTTAAAAATAAGTACCCACTCTTCCCAAATCAAGCACGTGTTCTGAAAGAAATTCATTGAATTTTGTTATCAACTCAGCACACAGCTACTGTCCCCAGAAGCCACCAGAGGCCCAGATAGTAGCATCTTCTGCAGGCCCACCTGTGTGGGTGGGTGATAGAATTGCAAGGGTAGCTTCAATGACACAATATGCAAGAAGGCCACACACAGAGGTCAGAGAGGCAAGCAGAGAGAGACAGGGAAACTCTGCACCTTTATTGGTTCCAGGGCTTTATCCAAACCAGCCCCCAAGGGGAGCTTTCATGAGTGGGCTTAAAACAAGCAGGACTAGTTCCAGGAGGTCATACTGTGACTCTCCCAAAGTTCCCAAACATAGAAGTCCCTCTAGAGGAACAGTGAAAAGGCAAGGACCCTACCTGGGAGAGATGCCTCTTAAGTTTGTAACAATGACTACTACTTGGAATGATTCAAGTGGAATAGAGCATTGGAAATTGTGTCAAAGGTGACAGATACCTGCTTCTGAGAAAGTTAAACTTATATTTTAAAAATGAATGCTGAGGCAAAAAGTGCTCACTAGACCAGATCTCTCTGTAGTTTGAAGTGACTTCAATAGCTACAGTAAATGAATAGAGAATTTTGACATTCACCTTAAATCTAAATTCCTTGGAGCATCAGAAGGCTTTATTCACCTCCTGTCTGATTATCCTTGAACAAGCGATAAGATTAAAAAAAAAAAAAACATGTTTAAAAACACCTAATTGTGCTAAAGCTTACTATGACATCTTTAAAAAGTACTGGATGTATCTGTCAGACTTAGTACATTTTCAAGGATTTATGATGAGATAATGCAAAGAGACATTTGATGAGTATATTAAATGATATGTTTATCTTAAACTCTCCTGTTGTTGACTGTTACCAACCTCTACATTATGGAAGTATATCATAGTAATCCAACTGCAGATGAAGAATTCTTAATCCATGCTTCATGCTTGATATAGTTTATGACCTTGCTATAATACATCCAAGAAAAATCTATGCAATTAGTTACATCCAATTTGAGGTTAATTTTATTAAAAATAAAAAATTCTTTGGATCCAATATTTGCCCCTATTTTTTGAAATGATACCACCACCCTCCACATAATTCTGCCTAAATAGATTTGGTTCTTGTTGCAAACTCTTAAAAAGGAAGTAAACTTTCAGTTTTCATGGGAAGGAACAGAAATATTTTCTGTTGAAAGGCTGAATTTCATATGCTGTTATAAAATTGTAGACTGGTATGTTGGAATAAAGTTGAAACCATGATATTTAGGAACAAAATTTCTTTATTGTAATTCCTCCCACTGCCTCTAGATCTCTTTCTCTGTGATGTCTTCACTTTTCTGTATTCCTTTTTTCCACCATTTAAATATTTAAGAGAACCCACTGTGGGCAAAACTCATTACCTGGGATGTGAGCCCTGCTTTGCTTTGCTGAGCTAGCTGTTCTCTCTTATCTAACTCTCATTTGCAAGTCAAGGAGAGGGAGACTAACGTCCCTTAAAACTGAGGCTCAGAGAGGATAATATTCAACCAAGGGGTCTAACTTGAGAGTCTACATCTTAGCATTTAACCTCTGGCCCTGATGGGCTGAGGATGTTGAATGTGGAGAGGTGACCTGGAATGGCATTCTCTGCCTGCCTCTACACATAGGACTGCTAGAAAGGCCCTGAGATGTGACTCTGGGCTCACTGACATGACAGCAGCTTTCTACAATCTTCTCTTAGGATGGGAAGGACATGAAAAGGTTATGAATATTTGAAGGTGTGTGGAAGCAGCTCACTGTCCCTCTTGCCAGGGTAGGGATGTCTGCTCTGCCCCTGGGGTAGAACCTTCTGGTTGCTAAGAACAAGAAGTGGCTTATCTCTGAGGGAAATGTGTAACACCCCATGGGATTCACTATGTATCAGCTCTTCTCCCAGGGCAGGATTCTAATTTGTGTCTTCTCAGACCATGACGGATGGGTCCATTTTCAAGGCAGTGCCCTGGGAGCAGACAGACCCACCTTGATCCATAGGTCTCTTGAGGGTAACTTTAGGAATGGAGGAAGAAGAAAATGCTCTGACTCACAGCCTGGTCAGACTGTGTATCCCTGGATATATGTGATTTAATCTCTGTGAGCTTCAGTTTTAGGAATAAAGATATCCACTGGTTAAGGTTATTGTGAGGATCAGGAAGAATACACAGAACATATGGCAGGTAGTAAGCTCTCCATATAGACTTATTATGTTTAGAAAATTGTTTGTGCAGGTAACTGTAAAGTGATTGCACCATGTGCCTTTGCAAAAAGATAGGCCAGGGTAACAGTCAGTTAACTCTGATCCTACTGGGTGCAATCTAACTTTGCCTATGAATGCAGGGAGCTCCTCAGATATGTAATTATCTAATCATCATGAACTTTATATGTAGAGGCTGTTATTGAGTTTTTGTATTTGGGCATTCAGTTTGGGAAAAGACTGAAAACTTGATTTTATATATTAAATAAAAAATGAACTAAGAGTCCAGGTGATCCTTGGAGAAGTGATTTTTTTTTTTTTTCAAAAAGCAATTTGGTCCACAGTATAGTGGAGTTACAACCATAGACGGCTTCCAGGTTTTTATCCCTGCTCACTGATTTTTCTAGTGTGAATAATTTGGCAAACTCTGAATTGCCCAAATCATAGTTCTTTACAAAGTTTTTCTAACTCACTGGGTGCAATGATGTTCACTGTAATCCCAGTGGCTCAGGAAGTTGAGGCAGGAGGATCACAAGTTCAAGACCAGCTTCAGCAACTTAGAGAGACCTTAAGCAATTTAGTGAGAACCTATTTCTAAATAAATAAATAAGAAAGAATTGGGCTGGGGATGTGGCTCAGTGGTTAAACACCCATGGGTTAAATCCCTGGTATCCCCCCAAAAAAACTTGCTTCTAAATGTCTATATCCTTTTTTCTTGCCTGAAGTCTGTGAGGACGTGGACCACATCTGTTTATTGCATTCTCAGCATCTAGCAAAATAATGAGCACATAGTAAGTCCATCTATTCAACATATGTTTTTTCAGTGAACTCATGCATGAAGTAATGATTCAGAGGGTGATAGGACAATTTGCATAACAATACATGATTCCTGAAATATTTAGTCCTGTTCACTGTTGCATTTAAATTTGAGTACATATTCACTTTTTCCTTCTTGGAGCTATTTTCAATAAGTGAAAATTGGTAACTATGTACACATCAAAAAATAGGATATTGTTTGGGACACCTAAATATTTAATAGTTGGATGGTTTAAATAAATTATAGTAGGGTATAAAATACTATATGAATGCATTCCATGTTTTGGAAAATGATTATATGTTGTAAGAGTCTAGGTGGATAAATGGCAAAGGATTAATAGAGGTGGTCTGTCTCTGGGTAGAAGGGATTATGGATATTCCTTAAATTCTTTTGCTTACTTATTATTTCTGATTCTTAGGTAATGAGCTTGCCTTGCTTTTATAAGAAAGAAACAGAATAAATACATGCTTGGCATATTGTAGATTATTTATATGGTACCACCTGACACTGAGTGCTTAGCTCATTTTCTGAATTTACTCTCCTCTTTTTGAGCATTAAGATAGTTCCCACTTCTCAGTGTTCCAAAACAGCATGACTGATTTAAAAGAGATGAGCTATTGAAAAAAGAACTCAAAGTAGAAAAGTAGAAAATCCACTCAAAGCCAGTGACCAAGGATATTAATTTTGCAACCTGTTGTTATGCCAAATGCATTACTCTGCTGCAAACAGTTAAGCTATCTTTTGGTCTCCCGTTTACTTTTGGAATTTCCTCCTTTGTTACAGAATCACTTTATGACAATTCGTGGGTGCTTAGTTAATTTGTGAGTGTGATCAAATTGTTTGGTGCATGAACTTGATGTGTTTTCAGGGTGGTCATTGCTGAGTAGCATTTCTTTTTCCGGAGAGTTAGCTCCAGGAGTAAGAACTTTGAGAGTGCCTCCCCTTCTTCCTCCTCCTTTAAACCAGTACTCTGTGGAAACATTGTGAATGAGTAGCCTTTAATTTTACCTATTTATATATTTTGTAGAGATCCTCCTATTGCTTCTTTTGGAGAATTATGATCTTGTAGTCTTCCTAACATCCCATACTTCTTCACTTTTGACAGAGGAGGACGCGGGTCCCTTTTCCCAGGATCAACCAACAACATCACTGTTCCATGTGGGGAAGTCTTCTTCAGTCTTAAAAGGAACCCCACCTCATTTTTGAGATTATCTGCACAGACACTTATAGACTCCTCAAGTGCCCCTAGACCCCCTCCCTTCCTGTTATCTGGCCTAGTATACTCCTTCTCTAGAAGTCCTCTTCGTTTTCCATCCTTCTGTGGTAGAAAGGACGTGGAAGGGGAAAATGCCTGAAAGAAAATAATATCCCAGAAGTTGGCTCCTGAGAGCTCTCTCTTCCCTGCTCTCTTCTTTCACCCCGAGTTTCTGAGGATTCCTGAGTGACTCTGCTGCTCCATGATGGTGGCTTCTATTTTCTGTTCATGGAACTTTCTTTTGGGTTTTGAGCAATGAGCAGATAAAACACCTAGCTATCATTTTGTACACTTGTAACCATTACTCTGATGAGGAAATACAGTTTGTCTGTCATTCTAGAAGCTCCTTCTATGTGCCCCACGCCATTCATAGCCCTCTCCACTGTAAGAAATTATTACCCTGGTTTTCATAGCAATTGCTTTTAAAGTTTTACTGTCCATGTGTGCATTCTTAGACATAATAACTCACTATCACCCATCTTAATCTATGATATGCCTATTTGATATGCAGATTTCCTCTCTCCTCTTATTCTGTTCCTATAATTTACTTGGTGAAGAACCTGGGCCATTTGACCTATAGAATTCTCCATAATCTGGATTTTGCTTCTTTGCACCCATGGCTTAAATTATTTTCTAAAAGATTACCTTCTTTTGAGCTCTGGCTTATGTCACCCCAACCCCTCTTCCTTCTCAGTTCTTGCCTGAATGCAATAGGGCCTATTATTTAACAAATCCTAAAAGACTGAGGTGACACACCATGTTGGATTCTAGACTGCACCAGTTACTGAACTCTCAGCACAATAGTTACTAAATTATAACCTCTATCTTGCTGCTGAATTCTCTGGTCTAGCTTCCCCGTCCATAACTAGTAAGTTGCTTCCAGAGTTGCAGGGAGCCTTGCACAGTCCTGGTGATGAGATAATCCACATAAATATCTAGCACTGGTTTAATCATTGTAAATGCTTTCTCTATATTCACTGCTCCTATTATGATTATTCTCATTCAGTGGAGAGAAGAGGCAGGCTGCATTCGTGACTGAGGCTCCAGTGTACCATATCAACTCAATGTCCCTGGTTTTGTCTACTGCCTACTTTATGCTTCTGCTGGAGCACTAAGCCTGGACCTCATGTGCAGCAATACCCCAGAGCAATCAGGATCCCCCAGTCTTCTCTGCATGAGATAGCAGTGGTTGTGCAACACAGCAAAAGGTTGCAGCACCAGTCATTGGCATGGGGAGAAGTTTGCATTCTACTTCCACGGGCTGTTAGAACAGCACTGTTTAGGTCACCAGGGCCCTCTCCCACAATGAAGCCTCTGTTTCAGACATCACTAACCATCCCACTCTGCATCCCAGCCCTGGCTGTCCTTTCCTCACCAGAACATGTTTGTTCTTCTGACTATTTTTTTTTTGTTCTTTATAATGTGAAACTGTATAGTTGCTTTCTGGAAAGGCCCTCGTTGGCTTCTGCAGAATCTCTGGATACTGTGATTAGTCTGAGAAAGCAGTACCGTATTGTTTAACATGTAGAAATTTCTCTGTAGTGCTGCTTCCTTTGGACATAGCTAGTCCTCTTGGTTAAGTTGCATTCTTTCATCTGATTCTTAAATTCTACAAACAAGCATGAAATCATTGTTATCTACTAGACTTATTATTAGACAATCAAGCATTTTATTATATTTCTCCTATTCAACTCCTCAAATCTTTCATTAACTTCTCTAAACATTATGATGAGTTGGTTAAAATTGATGCTTTCATTTACTAATTATTTTAAATATTAGTAGTTGGGTGCATGATTGAGCAGTTTTGCAAACTTTTCTTTTGTTAAAAAAAAGTGTAGTTGTAAATAGACACAGTACCTTTATTTTATTTATTTATTTTTATGTGGTGCTGCGTATAGAACCCAGTGCCTCATACATGCTAGGCAAGTGCTCTACCATTGAGATACAACCCCAGCCCTCAAACTTTTCTATTTTAAGCCTTTTTTTGATCATATTAATTTTTAAAATATTTTCTTCTGTTATGTTTTGGTATCTATTAATTTTTAAGCAATTTTTTTGTCATCATCATCATCATCATCATTATCATCATAAAGCATTGGTTGGTATGAATTATTTAGAAATAAGGATTTGTTTGAAAAATGGACATGTTGAGAATTATTTAAATTATAGTAAATTGCAAAATAGTGCATAGAGCAAGAGCTCTATGGAAAATAATAATTGGAAAATAATAATCCATTTATACATAGGGAACTGGAACTGAAAAAATATGTATCTAGGGATTAAAGCTACTTGTGGATAATAGGATAGATCATGGATTTTTCTTAGCTCCTTCTGCTTGTAGTGAGTCTGCATTGCTTTTTTACAAAAGAAAAAAATGTGGAAGAAGAGGCTTGGGATGGGGTTTTTGTTTGCTTAAATGTTTTTCTCATTCATTTTAGGCCAGACTTTCCCATTGTATTCATTTGGGTTGGTTTTCATCTTTCTTAAACAGGCATGAATGTCACTTCTATTGTCCCAAAATATCCTTACACTGGATTTTGAAATTGTTCTAATTAATCTCCCATTACTGAACACTTATGTTGTTTCAATAATTTGTTTTATAATAAACAAGACAGAGCACAAAGCAATTGGCTGAAAATTAATTAAAAATACAGAAGAAAAAAATTAGGGGAAACCTACCATTCTGGAAAAGGATTGAGAGTATTGTAAGGCATATTAGAAAGTTGAAAATTTGCCCAGGAGTGCATCAAAAGTATGAGTTCTTGGAAATGCAATGTCTGGAAATATTCAACATTTTGACAAATGGCCATCTTAAACAATTGAATGGAATCCAATACCTGCTGTTGGGCAAACCGTGGGCTGCTATTAGGGCTGTGAGGGGGGAAAGCCAGGCTTTGAGTTTTGATTTCAGGTAAACTGAAGCTCAATTTGTGAGTAATAGGAGTGAGGTCCATTCACACACCAAATACAGTGAGGCTATAAGGGACATTACTTACCTCATGGTTTTTGTGAGGATTCATGGGTAGAGCTTATATAAAAATACCTGACACATCAAAGGCAAGTATGTCCTACATTCCTCTTTCAATAAATATTTATTGCCTTGAATTGTATGGGTAAATAAGCATGGTACTCTGTGGGGAGTATGTTTCTAAATGTGGCTTAGTTAAAATAAATCCTCTAAACCAAATAACAAACACACTGTATAATGAGGTAGGAAAACCTTTGACTTCTATCATTCTTAATAGAGTAATTGAAAAGGGGCAATTGTTTTCAAGATTCTTCTGGCTCAGAACTGAAGCAACTCAGGTAGACAATGCAATAGAAAAATATACTATGGGAGATAGAATTTTTTTCTATTGGCTAAGTTACAGTGATTGAGGTAGATGTTTCCCTAAACTTATACAGGGACAGATTTCATCTCTGGTGGATTTAGGGAACTGTAGTTGGTCCTATTTGTGCCACCACTGGTTTTTTTTTCTTTTTTTTTTTATTGGTTGTTCAAAACATTACACAGCTCATGACATATCATCTTCCATACATTTGATTCAAGTGGGTTATGAACTCCCATTTTTTACCCCAAATACAAGTTGCAGAATCACATCGGTTACACATCCACATTTTTACATAATACCATATTAGTGACTGTTGTATTCTGCTACCTTTCCTATCCCCTACTATCCCCCCTCCCCTTCCCTCTCATCTTCCCTCTCTACCCCATCTGCTGTTGTTTAATTCTCTCCCCTTTTTTTTTCCCTTTCCCCTCACAAACTCTTATATGTAATTTTGTGTAACAATGAGGGTCTCCTTCCATTTCCATAGTTTCCCTTCTCTCTCCCTTTCTCTCCCCCCACTCGTCTCTGTTTAATGTTAATCTTTTCCACCACTGTTTTAAGGGCTGTGCTGCAGTTTGCTCAGGAAATGAATCTCAGAGTCTCTACTATGGGTTTTTGCCTGACTCTCATTTTATGAACAATATTGCAAAGTTCTCATGGAACAAGATTGTCACAGGGCAGGCATTCCCCTATTCCAGCTGAGGTTCCACCAAATCCCAGCTGTGGTTTAAGTAGTTTACTTAAAATTATCTGGTCTGTGATTACTATGGCTAAGTCACTTCAAGCTGGGGGTGGTACCCAGCTAGTTTTGGTTCTCAGACAGAAAAGGATAATATGGAATACATCTTTATGGACCAATTATGGTTTCTTATTGACTGTGGAATGGAAGATTGTGTAGACTGAGACATGGGTGCATTTGGAGTTGGGTAAGTAAATAGGATATTTAGAATAAAGTGGACTAATTCCTGTGGGTTATCAGCGGTGTGTTCCACAGCAGGCTGTCTCATTGCAAATCTCCATAAAAGTCAAGCATTTAAACTTTTATTTTTAAAAGTCATGATTTACAGTAGTGTCATAAAGAATACTTAGGAATAGATCAGATCAAGAAGGTGGAAGAATTGAACACTGAAAACTATAAAACATTGCTCAAATAAATGAAAGACACAAATAATTGGAAAGACATCCTGTGTTCATGAATTGGAAGACAATATGTTAAAATAGTTATACTACCCAAAGCAGCCTACAGATCCAGCACAATTCCTACAAAAATGCCAATGATATTTTGGGGTAGAATTTTTAAAAAATGACTCCTAAATTTATATGAAATTTCAGCTTTGAAAACAAAACAAAACAACAACAAAATAAAATCCAAAACAAAGTGGGAGGACTCACACTTCTGTGTTTTTCAATGTTCTTCCAGAAGCACATGTGTTGAAGGCTTGGTCCCCATTGCAGCCATGTTCAGAGTGGACGTTCTTGGAAAGTTATTGAATCATGAGGGCTCTGACCCCGTCAGTGAATTAATCCATTGAGGGATTCATGGCTGAATGATCATTGGGAGATGTTGAATACCGTGGATTGTGAAGGCTGGTTGGAGAGAGTGGGTGCATCTCATCTCTAGTCCCTTCCTCTCTCTGTTCTCCTGTGCCATGCCCTTCCACCTAAATGTTCTGCTTTGCCTTAGCCCCAAATTAATGGAACCAGCTGACAATGGACTGAAAGCACTGAAACAGTGAGGTTAACTAAATCTTTCCTGCTTTTACATTATTTTTCCTCATGTATTTGTTGTAGTGAAGGAAAGCTAACTAACACTTTCTGAATTGAAAACATAATACAATGACAAAATAATTGAAACAGTGGTATTGTGGCATATAGACAGACATAATGAAAGGAATAGATTAGAGAGCCCAGAAGTAAACCTTCACATGTTTGGACAGATGCTCTTTGATGAGGTCAACAAGACCAGTCAATGGGGAAAGAACAGTCTCTTCAATAAATGGGTTTGTGAAACCGGATATTCACATGACAAAGTTGGACTTTTACTTTACACAATATACAAAAATTAACTCAAAGCAGATTAAAGATCTAGATGAAAAATCACAAACTATAAAACTCCTAAAACAGGAAAAACTCCATGACATAGGACTTGGCAATGACTCCTTGGATAGGGCAACAAAAGCTCACAACAAAAGCAAAAATAGACAAATTATGTTAGAGTCTGTAAACAAGTCTGGATGGCGCCTGGCATTTTGCCAGAGAAATGTTAGAGTCTGTAAACAAGTCTGGATGGCGCCTGGCAAAATGCCAGAGGGAGTGATTTGTGAAGTAACACCAGCGAGCCATTAAGTGTGGAGATTCCTTATTGGTTGACTGATGTATCTAGTTTATGCTAATTAGATAAGCTGTGTGGAATGTATAAATACCACTCCTGTCCTGCAATAAACGGCTTCCACTCCTGCTGTATCAACATACACAAGTTATTCGTCACCCCCCGGTTATTTTGCTGCAGCTGGACTGCGGCAAAATTGGATCACATCAAACTAAAAATATTCTGTACATCAAAAGACATAACCAACAGTGAAAAGACAACTTATAGGATGGAAGGTAATTGCAAACCACATATCTGCCAAGGAGTTAATGTTCAGAATATGTAAAAGACCCTTACAACTCAACTGGTGAGGCCCTCAATTGGCGAGGGCCTTCTTGGTGTATAATCCTGAGACAGAAAGCAGAGGCAAAAGAGAGGAAGAGGGCTGAACTTGCCCTTTTATAACATCAGCAGTCCCACACATAAGGGAGGGACCTGATGGCCTAATCAGCTCTTAAAGATCCCACCACCAAATACCATACATTGGCAATTGAATTTCCACTTGAGTTGTAGAGGCAACAAACATTAGCACTCCCTGAGCAAGTTTAACCTTTGTGTGTGCATCTTGGCATTGTCAATGTAAGCACTGATCATATTGTAATACTCCAAGAGGTGTCCTGCTGTTTGTCCCTTAGCTTGCTATTCATGGTTCATGTATCTTCTTTTATATCATTGCTGTCTCCTTCAGCACAATCTACTGTGTCAACTATACTTTCTTCTCTTAGTCATAGTAGCATCTTTGAGCATCACTCGCTATGCCTCTTGTAATGTATTGCTTTTAACAAGCTTGGGCATCATGTCATCTTCTGGAGTTTAAGCCACAAGAGGATAGGATTGTGCTGCATGTGATGTAGATTGCCTCTCTGTGGGATGTGAAGAGCCTCTGTAAGAGGAGTTAATAGGTGTCTGTTGCATCAACGTTGTCGTATTGTTTTTTCATTCTCCTGTATTCTTTTGTGTGTTCCAGATATTTGGTTTTGTTAGATAAGAAGCTTCTATACAAAGTGTATGAAAATGAAAAAAAAATTTATGTAAATGTTTCTGTAATTGTTGCATAGTTACAATTCACATTCAGGAATTGAAGAAACTGATAACATTTTATGACTGAAGATACATATGTAACCAGAGTTAACAGATTAAGTCCCAGCTTGAAGGAAAATTACAGCTCAAAAGCTCACTAAACCACACTGGGAGTGTGACTAATCTCTGAACCTAGGGAGAGGACAGTGCCTGTCCCTTGCCTTCTCTATTCCCACTGCTCCCATGAATAGCACCACTGAGAGTCAATAGTACAGCTTACAGGAGGGTAGGCAATTCTGTTTCACTCCTTTCTCCACCTTAAATGACTTTTAAGGAGCTTTATTGAGATAGTGTTTACATTCATAAACATTACCTATTTGAGTTTATAGCTCAGTTCTTAGTGTATCTGCAGAGTTGCTGAGTTTGTACCATAACCCATGGACATGATATTTTTGAATATCATGTTCATGAACATGTTACTGTGTTTTTCTTCTGCTGCCTTTCTGAGTACCTGCTCCCCTCTGCGAGCAGCTCTCTGCCTGGGAGATTATGAACCTTGTAAGTAGAATGCAAAGAGGAAAATAGTTGCTGTTTATATCCCAGAAGTCAAAACAGGAGTTTCAAAACAAAGTGATAGTTTTATAAGCCATGCTATTGCCTTGAGGTAGCATTTCTAAACTCTTACATTTTCCCTTTAACCCACTAAGCCTGATAGAAAAAATTATGGGGTCTGAACCACAGTCCAGAGAATATATTCTGGTGCATCTTTCATGTTATCCATGAGGCTAAGGTCAAGAGAAATGAATATTTGACATAGAAGAAATCCATAAAAATTCTCCATTTCTGGCGTGAGGTGATAATGGGAAGAGAAAAACTGAGGCAAGAAAGAGACAAGTGAATATATACCACACAGTCTCCATGTCAGATTACTTTGGGCTCAATGGAAGGCAAGAAGCCAGCCGGTTAGTGCGTGTGGTAGTTTTATGGAAGCATGGAAGGCAACAACAGATTGTTGCCACGCCACCTTGTAGCCTGGTCAATGCCAAGATGGTGGCTCACTGAAGTTGGTGAGAGAGAGAGAGAGAGAGAGAGAGAGAGAGAGAGAGAGAGCTTTGCTTGAGCACCTCAGATAGTGATTCAGAAAGATCCCTTTATCTTAGAAGATGGTTAAATCAAGTCCCCTTGATTCTCCCAGGGGTCCTTCTTTGATGAGGATAGAGACAGAAGTCATGGGCATAAGCCCAGAGTGATCTACCCCATCACCAAGAGCCAAGGTGAAGCTACCTCAGCCAGGAAGTCCTGCCAGCCTCTGGCCAAGGTGGGAGAAAAAAGAACACAAGTGTGCTCAGCCATGACCACCCGGTGGGGAAGGAGCAATGATGTAGACAAGAGAGATTGTCCAGAGAGGAAGGTGCCAGTGTGGTGAATCCAAGGGCTCCACCTCTCTTCCTTCCCCCTGCACTTGAGTGAGACAGTCCTTTCTCCTTGTGTACCGAGAAGCTGTCAAGAAGAGTAATAGGAAAGAGAGGGGTGGAAATCTGAGATATCAAACATTTTCAAACAGAAAAGCAGTCCATTGCTTAAAAGGACCTTTTAATTTATTATATCTGATCCAGTTTTAACCAGATTGGACTCAATAACGTAAATTTGTTACCTCTCTCCAGCAATGGGAACTCATGAGGAAGGCAAGATTAAATAGAGATCAAAACAAAGATACAATATCTTCTCTGTGTACCTTAGCGTCATAAAAGTAACGGCACCACAAATAGCCTTAAAATAAATGCAGTCATCTCTGCAGCCAGTGCCACTGGCACTGTCTTTGGAGAATTCAGGTGTCCAAGAGAAATATGTGCAAAGCTGGTCTTGGATCTGCTGTTGAAGGGTCTGTGGTAAGTGAGTTTAGTAGATCAGTTCTCCATTTTTTAAGAGGGAAAAAGATGGGTGACAAATGTCTATCAGTCATCTTATTACTTTAAACCAAGGTGTTCATATATTCATTTCTGCCTACAAACTCTTTATTTAAACATAATAATATAGTGAGACTAGCGATAAAGTAGCATTTCCACAGCTAAAGTAAGATTCATGGGCCTGAAGAGCATGTGCTCATCTTCTTCCTTACTTCTTCTACTTCCTGCCCTGAGCCACCTCCATGAAGATCCTGGTTTTTCAGAAGCTTGTGGTTCTGCAGAACAGAGATGAAGATCATTTTAGAAGTGATAGAATGTGATCTGCATTAATTATGTGAAGAACAATTTAATTGAAAAATGGGCATTAGCCGTGGGATTCTTGTGAGAGGGTCATGGCGTCCTGTGGAGCATCATTTGACTGAGAGCATCAACCAGGGAAGTTCAAGTGCTTTCAGTCACAGAGCTACTTAGGGTCAGAGTCAGGGCGAAGACTCTCCCACCCCAGATTCCAGAACCTTCTTTATTTGCATATCGTGAAGGCAGCTAATTAAAAGTAAGAAACCAACCCTGCAAGATACTGATTAAATCAGACTTGGAACTTATGTTTCTTTCCACCAGCATCTGAGACTTCTTGGTGCATGGCTAAGAATTTCAGCATTCAGAAGTTGCTTAATCCTAAATATTTCGGAACAACTATCTAAATTACTTGATGTTAGTCAGCCATCATTAATATTAACATCCGTTTTGATGATTTAGCCACAGCATCAACAAACTTTTAATTTCCACACTCTAGTTTTTGCCCATTAAATATATTGTGCACCGCTCCCTTTGTTTAAAGTTGTTAGCTGATAAGACTATTCCCAATTCGGCACTCTGGATGTTGGTTTGTTTGATCTCCTAATACTTTGTATTGACTTATAAAGTCAATAGAGACTTAGTTGGTATTTTATGATATATGTGTTCTTTCAATGCTATGCAGGCCAAAGAAATACACCCAAGCAACATATTTCCTTCATATGCATTTTCATCCTGGTATATTCTGTGATGCCATCAGCCCAGTTGTATTTCACTACCTAATTTGTATGAAATAGAGAAAGAGAAGAAGGAAAATCTATGAACAATTGGATTTTGTAATATTAGTCAGTGTCCTTATTTTTCAGGTTGATGGCACAACAAAAGAGAATTTTAGAAAGTAATTGTGGAATGTAAGTGTGATGACAGTTTTGCCTCGAAGAGTTCAATACAGTATGTCAGCTTAGCAGTTAATTGTTCTTTTATTGTTTCATATGTAAGTCCACTCTCCCGGGTGCAAGAGGCTGCATAGTTTAGTGGAAGAAGAAGAAACAATGAAATCAATCATAGTCTGAATATTAGCTCTGTTATTTATTTTGCCACCTCTGTGATCTCCATAGAATTAAGAAATCTCTTTGATCTTCATTTCCATATTTGTAGAGCTGGGTATGATACTTGCCTCATAGGGTGTCATAAAGATTTATGCAAGCAAGGATGGGACTGCACACTCCAGCTCCTAGGGAGGCTGAGGCAGGAGGACCACAAGTTCAAGGCCAGGTTTGGCAACTTAGCCTGTCTCAAAGTAAGATTGGATTCAATCCCCAATACTACCCCCCGAAAAAAAAATGTCAAAACATTCATGTGTGTAAAACAGTATCTCTCTGGTTCACTGGCATTCAAAAAGTAGAAACTGTTTGTTAGATTTGGGCTTTCCAGAAGCAGACTCTGAATGGAGGATTTGAGTATAAATAGTTACTTGGTAAAGTGATCCCAAGGAAGCAGCCAACAAAGGGTACATGATGAAGTAAATGTCACTGAAGTAACTGAGGCTTGATCTTGATGGGTAACCCCAGGTGTTAGGCAAGAGCACACACATCAGAGCTGTCTCATCGGAAGGACAAGTGACTCCTGGTTTATACATTCATTACTATCACTTATGTTTAAGGGATGCTGAGGTGTGGTATTAACTTTTCAGAGCTTCAGACTTGACATGTGAGAAGGAAGAGAAGCTTCTGATCAAAATAGAAAGCCCGCAGGCAAAGACACAAAGATGGCCGCCCTGGGAAGCTGGCTGGTTCCCATACGGGCACGTGTATGAGTCAGCTGACCAGCCATCCTACCATGTCCCTGATAACTATTGCTGCGTTGTCAGTGATGAGCTGATGTTTTCCTAGCTCCTCATTCAGAAGAGTGTTAAAACCACCTCAGACCAGCTCCAGCTCCTGAGAGTGTTCAACATTCAGAAATATTGTTGAGTCTTATTTTTTTCCCCTCTTTTTGGTGCTGGAGACTGAAGCCAGTGTCTTATGCATACTAGGCAAATGCTCTGTCCTTGATCTACACCTCCAGCCCTGTAAGCCAGATGTTAAAGGATTGGTGCCATGAAATTAGCAACAGTAAGAGTCTTTGCAACTCAGAAACAAGCAAATGATACCATTCATCTTTTTTTTTTTTAAGCTATGTAGCCTTAGGCAAGTTACCTAACTTCTCTGAGTCTGTGTCCTCAAGTGTAAAATGGAGATGTTAGTATGTAACTTGTACAGCTGTTGTGAAGATTAAATACAATAAAATATCCAAGTAAAGAGAATGATGGAATTATGGAATAAGGAATTTATTATAGGAACTGGACTTTAGACAAAAATGATAAAATCTAACAAGGAAAAAGGTCTGTAAGGGGACTTGGAAATCAGAGAACAGTCACTAATCAGCCTGACAGAAGAACTGGCAAGGGCAGCCAAGTTGGATCTTATCGGGGGAATTTGGGAATCCAGACATGTCTGATTGACAAACCATGACTGTGAAAGGGGATGGAGAAAGAAAGCTGTTTTCTCCGGGTAACTGGCCTGTCTGTGGCTTAACATCCAAGCATGGAGATAAGGGAAGAAGAGAGGGAGGACCAGCCTTAGCATGCTGGCATGCCTATGGGTACCTATTACCGTATTTGACCTTAGAGGTTGTTGGAGAGGCTGTACCTCTGCTGCACCTCTGCCAGAAGGCAGAGCCAAGAGCCACACAGAAAAATGGATTAGGAAACCACCACAGAGGGCAGAACTTGACCCTGTTGACCATGTGCCATACATGCCCTGCTGGATTTCAGAACTGCGATGGACTGGTGATTGCCCTGTGCCTCCCGGTCTTTCCTGGGAGTTCTGTGGTGTTGCTATGTCCTGAATCACTATTGTATGTTGGGCGTGGTGTTGTGTTTTTCGTTTGTGGGTTGCTGGACCAAGATCAGCTGCAGCTGAGCAGCCTTATTTGCCTGCAGGCAGATTCAGATGTGAATTCTTGAATTTTGAGACTAATTCTATAATGGGATACGAGAGTTTTGGAGATCTCAGGATGGAAAGGGGTATATTTTGTGGATGAGAAGAAAATGGATGATTTATGGTGAGAGGCCGGAGCGACAGATTGCAAACATGGCTTCAAAGGTCCTCCTTCCCCGCAAGCACACCGCTGGGCAATTGGACATTGCCATCAGTCAGCAGGAGGTGAGCTGTTTTCCTGTACCCTTGAATCCAGCTGTCTTTGTGATTTGCTTTAACCAGTAGCATGTGGCAGGAGTGAGGTTGTGTGACATCTTATCTGAAACCTCAAGAGTCTCTGTAACTTCTTCCTTCGCTGCCTTCAAATTTGTGAGCAAGAGCAGTCTAATCTATTTGATAATGAAAGCCCACATGGAGAGAGAGAGGCTCAGCCACCTCAGTCTTCCCCACTGAGCTCTGCTCTGAGACAGTGAGCAATTTGAATACAGTGATGTGAGTGAGCCCAGGAAAGACCAGCAAAATCACCCAGCCAGCACCTAAGAATGAACATATTATTTTGGCTTTAAGCTACTAAATTTGGGAGCCCTTTTTAATACAACTAGAGATAACTGATATGACCTCTCAATAATTTATTTTCCTGCTTAATCCAAGTGCGTTTTAGTTGTTTGTGTCTTTATGCGGTTGTTGTATTGGATAAGTGCCCAGCTATTTATAAGAGGCTTGCCAGAAATCTGACACATAACCCAAAATAAGTGGTGACTATGATGACATGAAATGAATAGTTCAAGATGCTCTTGAGGGGTGGAGTGTTGACCATCCTTAGTGGATGCGGTAGGCCTGGAGCAGGAGTTTCATGAGCATCAACAGCCCTGTACCCTTAAACCCCAGTTCCCACAAATTCAAAGGGAGAACATTGGCTAAATAATCTACACGTGTTTGTAAAGCTCTATAAGGTCCCAAGTTCCTCCACATAATTGATTTAAAAAAAATCCTTGGGATATATTCTAGATGGATCCAAACTCCTATTTTGATGGGTCTCAGTTGAGAGGGATAACCCATGCCAGTGTGGTTGCCATCTGCTATGGGCTATTCTGTGAATGCTCTACCTTTCAACACTAGGGCAGCACAGAGATGCGTGGACCTACCCCAGAGTTCCCATGTTGGTCACTGGAGGAACACCACCTATCATCACTGTGGTGGCTCTCAGGCAGCATCAGAGTTTTAGAAGATTTGCTCTAATTTTATGCTGAGGAGGTAGATTCTGCATGATGTAAAAGATGAGAAGGAAGATGTTGATGGCATCCTTGGCCTCTGCCTGACTTCACTGAGCCATTCAGCTCTGGCCCCTCTGGGTACTCACAATTCAGTTGTTCATTATCCCTTAGAGTGACAGAGTAGTCCTCTCTTCTCAGAAGGCAGTTTAGACCACTTTGTATTTAAAGGTACCCCTTGGAGAGATCTTATTGCTGTTCCAAGCAGCTTCTCGGTGTTTTTTACAACCATATTTAGTAACTTCACCAAGGAGTTTTGGTGGGTTTTCTGTATCTGAGGGTGGCCACACAAGAATGTCCCAGGTGAGTGCAAGGTGCAGAAGAACTAAAAGTAACTGCCCCCTTTCTTGCCTAGAAAGTGATTTGCCAAAGCCCTAGACATAAGTTACAACCCTAGGCACAGATGAGGCCCACATCAGAGTTAATCAACAGATCATGCAAATTAGGCACCCATTTATAGCATTTATTTAAATTTTCACTTAAATTGCTGGTTAAATGGAATACATTTAAAATTCTGAAGTCAACACTTGAGCAAATTGGTTTTAAAACTAGATATTAAATTGCAGCACGTTGCAATTTAATACATACTTCCCAGATAATTGCTTATTGCTTTAAGAGTACAAAATATGTGTCCAAATAGTTTAGCGTGGTTGATGAGACACAGGAAGCAATATCTTCTTGCTTGCCTATTTTGGGAAACAAAAGCAGAATGTGATAATTATTAACAAGGTATCCGGACTCTGGCTATCTGGCTTCCAATTCTGGCTCTGTCACTGCTTAGCTGTATGATTTGGACCATTCTCTTCATCTTTCTGGCTCAGCTTTTCTATCTGGAAAGTGGAATTAATGAAGATGCTTTCATCAAAACATTGTGTTGGGAATGGAATGGAATGAGCCATATGAAGTGCTAGCTTTGCACGTGGTTCATTGTAAGTAACCATAAAAGATTCACTGTTATTATTTTGTAAGTGAAGTTATAGTTTTGCTTTCTTTATGCTAAACTACAACTAGAAGATCTGCTAGAAAGATAAAATTATCCAAGTGGCTTGGATCTGTGGCTTGCATTATATTTCTGTTTGGCAGCATCGGCCTGGACTCTTTTCATGAAGACGGCTCTACACTCCTTGACCTCAAGCATCCAGAATTGTACATAAGTGGAATGTTAAAACAAAACAGAAAACAAACAAACAAACAAACAAAAAAACCCCACCATACTTATTTTGTGATAATAACTGAATGACCTTTAAGTTTTGGAGAACAATAAAAAATGATGAAAAACTCTCATTGTTCCAAGACTTGCTTAGTTACGTGCCAAGATGGTTTTAATTTTCCTTAGTTGTAAATGGCTACAGAGTCCAAGTTACTTAGAGTATTAGTCACGGTTCTCTAGTTTCACAGAGTACAGAATGATTCTTCTTTTTTTTTTTTTTTTTTTTAAAGAGAGAGCGAGAGGGGGAGAGAGAGAAAGAGAGAGAGAGAGAATTTTTTTTTAATATTTATTTTTTTAGTTTTTGGTGGACACAACATCTTTGTTTGTATGTGGTGCTGAGGATCGAACCCAGGCCGCATGCATGCCAGGCGAGCGCGCTACCGCTTGAGCCATATCCCCAGCCCCAGAATGACTCTTCTGTCCAAGAGGGAGAGTATATTGGGAGGATCTGGGGAAGCACATGGAATTGGAGATCTTGGGAATACAGGAACCAAAGCAACTCTGTAGAGATGGAGTACTTGGAGGTACCAACACAAGGAATCTTTCTTCATTCAACGGACAGTCTTACAGAGACCAGGTCTTGGGGGAAGGATGGCTTCATTTGAAATGCTAACTAGGCCAAGAGTGTCTCCAAATAAACAAGCAAACTGAAAATGAGCATTCATGCCACTCAGCCTTGCAGCTCAGAAAACAGAATAAAGCCATGAGTGAAATCTAGTATTCCACGTGTATCTGTAGACAAGAAATAAGAAGAAGAATAATTGAGGACATACAGCTGAGATGGCAGAGGAGGAAAATGCTGTGACTCACAGGATAGTGGTGGTGACCAGGAGGAGCAGGAAGTTGAGTGAGTACAGCTCCCAGGAAAAGTCCCTTACTATAGTGCAGTAGCTATCCCCATATCATCCACAGCTGGGGCTGAAGGATGGGCATGACATTACCCAGCATGTATGCCAAGTCCAGTTTTCTCACGGTGCCCACTGCCTTAAAGGCCTTCCAAGAGAAATGCTATTCATCAGAGAAACCCATGAGATTTCAAGGTGGGGTGGCAAGGGGTGGTTTAGAGACCTGTCAATAATATGACAAGCATCATGTATAGATTGTCAAGTCCTCTTTGCTCAAACAATTGGGACAGATGTCTCAGAAAAACTCCCCTGAAAATATCAGAAAGGGTATCTAATGGCTGGCCTGGTGCCCTTGAAAGAAGACCATTTTTGAAATTTAAAAAAAAAAGTAAAATAGGGTTTATGGCTCACCAAGCACTCGGTGTCCACTGCCAGAGAACTATTTTTGTGGCTGTTCAGAGATGGCCTTCTGAGGAGCCGGTGGTTTTTATGGACCTGGTCCTTTGTTAAGGAGATGACTTGGGGTTTCAGTAGAATCTGAATCATCTGACGGGTATCTCTCATGCTAACCCAGCAGGATCTCATAAAATAAAACCCTGGGTGATGGGGACATGCCACCTCCCAGAAAGGTTATATAGTTATCTGGGCTCTGCAAGAGAGAAATTGATACACAAAATGATTTTTCCCTTTGTCTTATTTTGTTCACTATTTCACCCAAATATTATAGCAGAGCACAGAAAAGCTATCCTCTCCATGAGCAGTGGTTGGGCTCATTCCAATATGTTCTTATAGGGGAAAGTACAAAATAAATACAAACCTCTATCCTGTTTACTACTTAGTTCATGTCCTCCCTCTCCCTGGTCTGTATTATTGTCATTACATCTCTCTGCCTCCAATTCTTGATTTCCCATCTGAACTCCACACCAATACCCACTTCATCTTTCTAAAGCACTCTTCTCATCCCATCAGAAGTTCTAAGTGGCTTCCTATTGCCTGATCATCAGACTCGCCAGGGCCTCTGCACTCTCTGTAAGATTGGTCTCCATGCCTTCTCTTTCGGCTCCTAAAGCATTCTGGACTCATGTATGTCTACACATACTTTTCTGCCACTCTTGTTGTTGTTGTTCTTCTTCTTCTTCTTCTTCTTCTTCTTCTTCTTCTTATTATTATTATTATTATTATTTGTACAAGGGATTGAACCCAGGGGTGCTTAACCACTGAGCACATTCCCAGCCCTTTTTAAAATTTTTTATTTTGGATTAAAAAAAGGGTTTTTTTAGTTGTAGACAGACACAATCTCTTTATTCATTTTTATGTGGTGCTGAGGATTGAACCCAGTGCCTCAAGCACTCTTCCACGGATCTATAACCCCAGGCCCAAAATGTTTTATTTTGAGACATAGTCTGGCTAAGTTTCTTAAGGCCTCACTAAGTTGCTCAGGCTGGCTTTGAACTTGTGATATGCTGCTTCAGCCTCCCAAGCTGCTTGGATTACAGGCATGCGCTACCATGCCAGGCTGACATTGCTTTTTATGTCACAAATGTCCCTTTATGTCTTGAATGTCCTTGCCATGATCTTTGTTTCCACCCTGTTATCACCAGTTCCTATGAATCAGTCAAAAATCTTGATCTCCCACATGTCACCCTTGCCTAACTTGCTTTTTTTCTGGTGTTGCCCTATGTCAATATAGGGTGCACCACCATTTACCATCAACCCATTACCCAGACCTCTATCCTGATAGCTACCTTAGATTCTTTTGTTTCCTTGACCCCCATGTACAATTCCTCAGCAAGTCCTTTTAGTTTTACCACCAAAATGTCTGCCCAGTTGTATCACTTCACTCACTTCTCCATGGCTGATTTCCAGACCAAAGTCACCATTATCTCTTGCATGAACAATTGCAGTAGCGTTCCAAGCAATTTCTCTGTTTCCACGTGTATCTTCTGATAGTCCCTTCTCTACACGGCCCCCAGAGTAATGTTCTGTAATGTAAACTAGCTCATATCAGCCCTCTATCTCGAATTCTCAAATGACTGCCTGTTCTTTTATAGTAAAATACAAACTTACCTGGCCTGCTCCTAGTCTGTCTTTGCAAATCTCATTTTATTCCTTCCTTCCCCTTGTCCTTGCACTTGGGCCATGCTGATCTTTTTATTTATTTATTTATTTATTTATTTATTAAAAAGATCAATTAACTGAGTATTTATATTGTCTGCTCTTTCTTCCTGGACCAGTTCCTTTCCATTTCTTTTCATATCTGTTCCTCCTCTTTCATGTCTTAATTCAAATATTTCGTCTGTAGAAATACTTCTTCCTAAACATATCTGAAATAGCTCCCTGTCCTTATTTTATCAAGTCAGGTAATTTCCTTCAAAGCATTTATCAGAGTTACAATTATCCTAATGATTCATATGTTTGCATTTTTACTACCTGCATCTCACATCTACCTCATCTGAATGTAAATTGGCCTGTCTTCTTGTTCATTCCTCAGCCATAGATGCATCATGGTGTCCTGTGCAATCTGGGCAGTAAATTAGTATGTGTGAGTGACTGAACGAAGAGCCCTCTCAAATGCCACTTTGCCCAGAACTTTCTGCTTCTCACATTTAGAAGCAATACTCTTCTCTGAAATTTCTGTGTATGTTTTGTCTGACCTCAAGGATCATACTTTATTCTTCTGTGGTGGGATTCCAAGCATTTGCAAACATATCTAATTCTTATTGGATTTTGAGGTCACCATCTGTGTGTCTGATTCATATCTGAGTTTCCCATAGTACTTGCCACAAGGTCTTGCACATAGTAGGAATTCAACTGATATTCCATGAATATTTTATGAAAGTATAAATTAAAAAAGTATCTGTTTTCTGTGCATTTCAGCTAAGAAGAATTCAATCCTAAAATGGGTCTCAAGGAATGATTTAGGTTTTCTTTTTCTGTTTTCTTTTTCATTTCTTTTCCCCCCTTTTGCAGGTAGCCCCCCCCCCAGATAATTAAAGTTGTATTATCATTTGTTCATTTTCTTCTTTGACTTTGTATCTGATGTTGCACTCTGAAAGCTGTTCAGCCCCTAAGCCTGCTGCTCTCTGATCCTCCCCAGCCACAGGGCTAGGTTTAGAGGAGCTAATTTGCCATTGCACAAATCACAAATAACTGCCCTGCATCACTGTTATTTCTTAATTTTTATTTCCTGTAGTCTTCTTCTTTGTAGGTTTACCACAGATTTACCTCTCATTGGTATGTTTATTTTTCAGCAAAATGGCTTAAAAGTGGTATGCCTTTTCAAAGGCATGCAAACATGCCTTTGAAAAGGCACACCACTGACTGCACTGAGTCTTACTGCACTGGCTATATCCATAAAACGAGGTAGGGAGGGGCTTAGGAGGGGCTCCTGACTTAGAAATCTTCTGAACAGAGAGATGTATCTTGATTTTTTTTTTAACTTTGATTTTCCTTTGCCTTGGTTCCCTAAACAGTCTTGTCTAGACTTTTGGCTACATGGGAACAGGAACTCTGTATGGTTTACTTCTCTATCCCCAGGCACCAGGCTGAGTGCTTGATACACAATAGGTTTTTACCACCCAACTTTTCCCCCAGACTTTGCTTCTCAGCCTTTCCAGGTCTGATCTACTGGGCTCTCTAGGTCCCAACCCTCAGGACTTCATTGATCTCCAATGTCTTTGCATGAATTTTCTGAAGAGTTCCTTAGCCTCCCAACCAGGTTGCTGGGATTCACTTTGGATCCATTGTTTCTCCTTTTCTGTCCTTGGGAAGCAAACATTATTTTTCTATTGTTAATTTGTTCTTAACAATTAAAAAGCCTTGGATGGGGGTACTTTGCTCTTATTGGCAGATGTTCTGATAAAAACTGAAGGCTGTTAATTATAACCTCTACCTGAGCCAATAGCGTCTGTGCATGCCAAAATAGAATCCATATGGACTTAGTCGCCTTCGTCGTGTTACCATTTATTGAGTTCTTTTACACTGTTTCTGGCACTTTCCTAAGTGTCTTGCATGAATTACCACATTTTGACCCCTTCAATGACTCAAGGTAATAGCCTAGCAATTTCCCCCATTTACCAGAATAGAAATATGAATTTCATGGAAGTTAAATATTATGGGTATGTTCACAGCAGCAGATGTAGAATTTGGGCCAGGATTTGCCTAGTTCAAAGCTTCAGCTTTGGAATCCACTGGGGTGCTAATAGGAGCCCATTAACAGAATCATGGTAACCAGAGGACAGGAACCATGAGTTCACTCTATTTAGGGTTGGTGAGGCCCCACCTGGAGTTGTGCTACCCAGCATTTTATAAGATAAAAGCAAATTGGCTCACAGTAAGTATCATGGGCTATCGCAAACTACTGAGAAAAAAACCTGGAGCACTTTTAACTGTAAAAATGAGAAATTGAGATGAGAACTAATAGAAGTTTTGCATATTTGAGTTAGAGTCCCAATAAAGAGAAGTTAGACTTGTTTTGTCTTCTCATTTACTGTAAAATCTTGTACAAATGACACAAATGCATATTTGAAGTCAGTCTTGGGAGAAGCTTTGTGACCATTCCAGCTGTCAGTGGAGTCACTGGTTTAAGAAGTGATGAGGTTTCAAAATTATTACTATTTATTACCACAGATATTCTAGAAGACAAGTCTGCTATTCAGAGGTCCTTCCTGACACCTCAGCTTCTCCTATAAGCTCAGGCCTTAGCCCCAAATGTCGACATTATTTACATTTAAAATGCTTTCTTGGTGTCTTTCTCATGACACTTGACACTTCCTACCTTCTACTGCAGTTATTCAATCCTCTGAGCTCTTAGTCACCGAAGCCAGGAACTGAGTGTAATTCTTCTTGCTGTTGCTGGTTACTTCCTAATATTGTCTTGCGAATTGTAGATGTCCTTAAAACAGAACCTACTGCTCCTTCACAGAACTGCAGTACCCTGTTTACCTCAGTGTCACTACTAACTGCTACTATGACCTTGAGAAAATCAATTAAACCCAATTAAACCCTGCATGCCCTAGTTTCCTTACCTATAAAACTGAGTCACTAACTGAAATTTTTGTTACAACTAAGTTTGTCAAATCCATTAGACTTTTAGAACAGAGCCTGGCACGTAAAAAGCACTATATACATGTCTTATAATTGTTCAGCACTTCATTTGCCAGTGAGACATTGGGCTACTCAATTGGAGGCTTCAGTCTATTTCCCTTATCTGTTATTTGGTACGTGGTAGGAGATTGATAGATGTTTATTGAAATGAATGCATGATTATTAAGGATGAGAGAGAAACCAGACCATTGAAGAGGGAAGAGTTTGGAAGGACTTCTAAGGTTATAAGTTCCTTCCAGAATTGTTGATTCCCAAAGCCACCTGAACTTTATTTAGTCTATTTTAGTATTATTGGTATAAGTTAGAGTGCTCCACCTAGAACTGAATCCTTTTGGGGTAGGAATCCAGGAATCTGAATCTTTACGTCTTCCTCCAGGGACTTCTAGAAGCTAATGCAGTACTTTTCTTTCATTGTATAAATTAGGAAACTGAGATATAGACAAGTTATGTTGGCCCAGGATCAAAGAGCTCAGGAGTGACTAAGCAGAATTTAGGTCTCTTAATGTCTAGACTGCTGGGTTGTGGAGGGGAATTGGGGGTTGTCTGAGAAGGTTAGATGACATGACCTCTAAGACAACTATACTGTCAGGCAGTCAGTCCTCAGAGAGCTGGTGAAAACCAGTTTACTGAACTCTGACAACAGGAGATGTGAATATTTTCCCTGTAGGAGTTAACAATCTGGAACAAGAAAGAAAACCTCTACACAGATAACCACAGTGGAAAGTGACAAGGTGAGCTGTATAGATAAGTGCCCACCCAATGGAGGCTGATCTACTTGGCAGCCCTTGTGTGTCCCAAATACTTGGAGGAGTCCTTCTCTCTTCACAGGGGCCACTGTGGCCCCTCATCCACCTCTTCCACAAAAGACACCTTAACAGCCTCTTGGTGTAGAGTTTGTTGTACTGGCCATGTGAACATTCTGAGAAGACCTCCCTTTGTCCTATCATAGCTTGCCACCACATGCAAATTCCTTTATGGATTTCTGTACTTAATAAGTATTATTACTGTTTACTACAGTTACTAACATTTCTTGAGATAGTTCATATTATAGGATAGCTAACTTTAGTGAGTACCCACTCTGTGTTGTTTTAAGGCTTCATCTCTATTCATTCATCCAATTCTTTGCCAAAGAGAAAGGCCACTTCTAAATGTTTGGAACAATATTGGAGGCTGGATTCAATGTTTGTGAAGTAAGAGAGAGTTGTGCATCCTCTGAACAAAGCAAACATTGAGTTTATGTACAGTTTTCAAAAGGATGGATTTGAGATATTGGTAGAAATGCAGGAGTGGAAGTGTTTAGGGATTGACTAGTTTCAGAGGGCAGTGTGATTCCTGGGTGGAGACTATAGTTGATGGACTGATTTTCAGAAGTCAAATGACCCCCAAAGGAAAATAGAGAGAGAGAACAGAAGGACAGTGAGCAGACAGAGAAGAGGGGAGGAAAGTGAGAGTCTTTTTTTGTGTGGTCTCCTTTTCTAATACAGAGACCATGGACTCAGGTGCACCTCCTGACTCTGTTCCCAAGTTCTTTTAGCCCCCACTCCATCTCTTCTCAAGCCCATCAGTTCTATTCTGTGTCTTTGCATCCCAGCCAAGGGTGTCTCCTGCTTGGTTCAGTCCAGGCTCCTCCCTTTGCAGGCAAATCAGAGAGGCCTTCAGATAACCTGCAGTGGCATCTCAGAGCATATTTTCACTGGTTGTTTGAAGGAACCAGAGCAAGTGTCTTTTGATTAAGAGTTAGCAAATACTTACCAAACCCCTTCAAACTACCAGGAATGTTCTGGGTGCTGCAGAAACAAATGGTGAAACCAGCAGATCCAAGCTCATGTTGGCATCAAGCTTAACCCCTTCTGGAGAGACAGAGGTTTAAACAGATGCATTAATTCATCCAGGTATCACATGTCACAGGGTGGTCCCTGCTCTGGAGTCAAGGTAGAGTAAGAAGGTAGTAGAGAGAGGGGGTTATGGCATCATATAGTATTGCCGAGGAAGGCCCCCTCAGAAACTGATGGTTAAGAATAGAATTTTAAGTAATAGAGATGAGACCAAAGGTGAAAGAGCTGGGTGAGCTTAGAAGACTCAGGAAGAGAGGAGATCAGAAGCTGAAGAGATAATGGGGAAATGGGCTCGTGTGGGGCATGGAGGTCTTTGTGAGGATTTTGGAATTCAGTTTGGGGAGATGAGAGGTTGTGAATGGTTTGAGTAGAGGAGTCATCATGTGACATCGCCTCACAGGGACATAGGGGCTGCTACAGTAAGAACAGTCCACAGGTCATGAAGAGAGCGGGTGGGGGCTGGAGGTTAACTGGGAGGCGACTGCAGTGATCCCAGCATTGGATGATGGTTTGGACCAAGGTGGTAGGAGAAGCAGGCAGTTCCTGGAAGATTCTTCCCGTTAAAAGACTTCAAAAAATACCACCATTAACTCTAGCAGTTATAAAGAAAGCCCGGGATGTGCACCCTCAGAGGACTCAGTTTGGCCTATTAGAGGTCTCCAGAGGTATTTCCCAAACCAGACAAATGAAGGGGAAACAGAGGCATGTTATCACATTTGGCAATAGAATAAAGCTTGAGTATGGAGAAAATAGATAATCCAAACCCCCTCTTCATAGACTTGCCGTAGTATTTTTCTCTTAATTATGTGAGTTATAGGGATTTCTTTAGTTGATGGATGTGAAGACATTGATGTTTTAAATCTCATTGCTATTCTGTTTGGAAGTGGGTGTTTGACAGTTTTTATTTTATCTTCTGTGTGTATGTATGAGAGAGAAAAGAGGGAGAGACAAAGAATAAATGAGACAGGGGGTGGATGGGAGGGACAAGGACAGGCTGAGAGGTAAGAGCTGGAGTTGCTGTTATTCCCTGGGCAATAAAGGCCTGAAATCCTATTAATGAGGTTAAAAAAGCCTTTTTCTGTGTGCTTAATAATAGCACTGCCTACTGACATAACCAAGGTTCCCAGAATAATTGCCCTCTTTCCTATTTTATTTTCAAGACCTGAAAAAAATAACAAAACAAACAAACAAACAAAAAAACACCATTTTCTTTTTGAGGGGAAAGTACCTTTGGATACAGAGCATTTCCATCTAAAATTTCAATTCTAATGCTTCAACATTTGCCCCTAAACCCTGTCAAATGCATCCTTTCAAGTGAAAGATAAGTGAAAGTGAAGGGTGAAACCGAAATTCATCGCTGGAGTTTTCTGGATGGTTTGTCTTTAGTAGGAGGATGCGAGATTGAGCCTTTGCTGCAATTCGGTCTTCCCCAAATTGGAGGCTCTTCCCATGACAGTTTTATCTGGGGCCTTTGTGGGCAACATTTGTAGTTGTCAATAACAAAATGAAAGGGTTTAGAAAGTTGCAGAATTTTACCAGAACATTCAACTTGGAGGAAAAAATGATCTGAGGCTTAGTATATGCTAATACAGTTGGAGCCCTCCATAAGAATGGAATTATTTGAAGCACATATATTTAGAGAGTTTTGTTTTGTTTTGTTTTGAATAGGCTCTCAGCATGTTTAGGTGGATTTAAGATGGAAGGTATGTTGAGAGGTGCAATTCTGAAAAACACTGTAAAAATTTGTTTCTGTAAATTTCTGCAACCAAAAGTACCTTATAAGAAGGAGACGGATACTGATTTTAAAAAAAGAAGAGAATATGATCAAATCAGAGCTTGTGATAAATATTGGTTGACGATCTGGATTAGATTGCCAGAATCATTTTTGTGGTGGGCTATTTTGAGTAGGCAGTAACCTTTCTTTTGAGATACAGATTCCCATGTTGACTTTTTAGCCTTTAGTCACCCCCCTCGCTGTTGTACGATCCTGTGCACATTCTGTCCCATCTTTCTGCTATAAAACTGCACATGTGAAAAGTCTAGCGTTATTAAAGACAAGCTCACACACCCTCCTACCACTCGCTTTTTTCTCATTCTTTTTGCAGGAGTTGGCTGTGAGCTTCAGGGAGGGGAGGGACTCTCAGGAACAAAGCATTGTCACTACCATAGAGGGTCATATATACAACTAGAGATATGAAAAATTGTGCTGTATATGTGTCATAAGAATTGTAATGCATTCCGCTGTCATTTATTTTTTTTAATAAATAAAAAAATTACTAAAGTGTTTACATTGCTCCTTCTCCCTTAAGAATAACTTATTAAAAGAGGACACATGGTTAAATTGAACAAATTACAATACAGCAATGTGTACCTGAAACAGACCTGAGCCCATGTTACCAAGATCTTTCCATGCATGTGTTCAAAATATGTGTGCTGTGTTTGCCTTTCTTGAGCTCCTCCATGCTCCCTGATGCTAAACAGCATGCTTCACGAAAGGAAAATAGAACCATCTTCCTGTGCAGATGTTGACATTTAGTTCATGGAGAAACGGACCAAGAACTACATATACCTAAAGGAAACGGGTACTTACGTTTAGAGAAACATGCCTATGCGAGCCAGTCTTTTAGGAAGAAAGCAGATAGCTCTCTCTGCCTTGAGCATGCTACAGGGACACTGCTACATCGATGTTCATAGCAGCACAATTCACAATAGCAAGACTGTGGAACCAACCTAGATGCCCTTCAATAGATGAATGGATAAAAAAATGTGGCATTTATACACAATGGAGTATTACTCTGCATTAAAAAATGACAAAATCATAGAATTTACAGGGAAATGGATGGCATTAGAGCAGATTATGCTAAGTGAAGCTAGCCAATCCCAAAAAAACAAATGCCAAAATGTCTTCTTTGATATAAGGAGAGTAACTAAGAACAGAGTAGGGTCGAAGAGCATGAGAAGAAGATTAACATTAAATAGGGATGAGAGATGGGAGGGAAAGGGAGAGAGAAGGGAAATTGCATGGAAATGGAAGGAGACCCTCAGAGTTATACAAAATTTCATACAAGAGGAAGTGAGGGGAAAGGGAAAAATAATACAAGGGGGACAAATGAATGTCAGTAGAGGGGGCAGAGAGAGAAGAGGCGAGGGGAGGGGAGGGGGGGATAGTAGAGGATAGGAAAGGCAGCAGAACACAACAGACACTAGTATGGCAATATGTAAATCAATGGATGTGTAACTGATGTGATTCTGCAATCTGTATTTGGGGTAAAAATGGGAGCTCATAACCCACTTGAATCAAAGTGTGAAATATGATATATCAAGAATTATGTAATGTTTTGAACAGCCAACAATAAAAAATTTTTAAAAAAAAGATTTCAATATTTACTTTTTTGAAGGTGACCAGATGATCCCTCTCAGTTCCTTCTGTAATTCAGATACATCAAATACAGGATGGAACTTTATAAAATTCAATTTGGTATTCCATTGCAGAAGTGCATTATTGCTTCCTTGAGGAAAACAATCTGTATCTGGCCAGGTGCCATTTCCTTTACTTCTGGACAGAGTTTCCTCTGAGGACTCAGAAATGCTGAGTTAATTTGCTTAGGGAAATATAGACCTAATCCTGCTACCTCAGTTGTATGATTTATCTACTCAGTGTTCCAGATTCTGAAAGTTAGAACAAATATGCTTTATATTTCAAAGGGCTACTTACAAAATAAAAGTGGTGTTGATTCCAGGTAAAATTTGAAGGCCTCTTTTTCTCCTTCTTCTTCTCCAAATGCCTAGTTCCCCTCCCTTTAGCACACACCCTACTGTGGAGGGAGGAGGAATGTATCTAAGGAAGGGATCTGATGGCAATCATTGGTATATGTTTGGGAATGCCAGAAAACGTTCTACTCTCTTTTAGGTGTGATAGTTTTGTAGACCAAATCTCTAATTATGGAAGACATTACTTTTGCAACTTCATCATCATTCAGCATGGGAAATGTTGCATACAATGCACCCTTCCTGATCAGACCTGAAATTATACTGAACAGGGGTCATTCACTCCATGTGCTAACTCAGCCTAGCATAGAGTAGCACAGATAATAAGGTTGATTTACTTACCCACAAATCATAAGCTTTATGAAATTTCCTTAGCTCTGTCATGCCACTGGGTACCATAAGAAATTGTTGATTTCAATACCTCTAATGGTACCTTCATGTATTAAAAGAAGGTATACCACTTGGAGCTGGGGTAGTGATCCTGTTTCTTTTTTCCTTCTTTTTCTTTTATTTTTTTTCATCCTGCCTGTGTTTCACTGTATGAAATAAATAGATTACCTCTCAAACACAATTTGTCTTTGTGCTTCTAGGCGATATTGATCAGCAAGAGATGGTTCCAAATAAGAAGAGTGCTGTTCTTGTGGATGGGGTTGTACTGAACGGCCCTACAACAGATGCAAAAACTGGAGAAAAATTTGTTGAAGAGGCCTGTAAGCTAATAATGGAAGAGGTGGTTTTGAAAGCTACAGATATCAATGAAAAGGTAAAAATAATTTATCTGTATGAAAAATCTGGGCTCAGTGTTGTATGTCTATAATCTCAGTCATTTGGGAGACTGAGGCAGAAATGGGAAAAATAGATCTTTCCCATATCTATATGGCTTTATATAAGGAAAATGAAAAATACAGGCTTTCATTTCCCAGGGACCTTTGTCTCAAGGGATGATGTCCAGATACCAGTGTTTGGGTCATTTCCCTCCTTGATCCCCACCCAGTGTCTACCTTACCTGAGGATTGACTTTTGTCAGCCATCATTTGTTGGGAGATCAACTGAGACTCCAGGGCTTAACCAGATAAGGCTCTGAAACACAGTGATGAAGCTTGCTGCCCTTGGTAGTAATATGGATTATAAATAATCTGCTGCTGCTATGATTTGTACACTCTAAAACATACTGTTTTCTCTATTTTATTTTATTTTTCCTTCCTTCCTTCCCCAACTCCCACCCCTTCTCT
>NW_026000241.1:21559613-21627650 GCF_001458135.2 Marmota marmota marmota
CCCCCCCCCCCTCTCTCTTTCCTTCTTTCTTTTGCTTGGGATGGAATTGAAGGCCTCATCCATACTTCATAAGCACTCCCACTAAGTTTCGTCCCCCAACTCCTCTCTATTTTATTGTAAATATCCTTCATATTGCAAGTGAAAAATCAAACAGAAGGTTGAAAAGGCTATGAAATATCTTTTTATTAATCTAACATTCCTTCCCAGAATCTTGTCTGAGCTTAGACTAGAAATCTTGGGTTATTAAATCTGATCCCTGTCTGATACCAATTACTTATTCTAGGTTTGAAATACAAGCTCAAATTCAGTTTCAAATTGTTATTAGAACTACTAATAATAACATTGACTCTCAAGAGTATCTACTCCATGCTAGGCTCTGTTCTAAGTACTACCTCATATGTATTTGTGCATTTAATCTTTAATGTTGGTTAACAGAGCCTGGGGTGAATGGGGGAAACAGATATGGGGAACGGCTGGTCAAGGGGTGTTAACTTAGAGGAGAAATAAATTCCTTGATATTCTATTGCCCAATAGGGTGACTGTAGATAATGTACCATATATTTCACAAAAGCTAAAAGAAAGGATTTTGGATATTTCCATTACAGAGAAATGATAAATCCTTGGGGAAATAGATATGCTTTTCCTGATTTGAACATTCTTTGATGTATGTAAGTATTGAAATATCACATGGACCCCATAAATATGTACAATCTTTAAGTGTCAATTAAAAACTAAACATTAAAATTAAAAAACCCTAAAGACAGGTACTAATTACTGTCCCATTTTAGTGATGAGGGAAAAAGTTAGGCATACAGGGATCAAATACATTGCCCAATATCACCCACTAGTGAGTATCTGAGCTGGAGCTAAACTGCAGGCAATCTAGCATTAGAATCTTCGCTCTTTAACTTCTTCATATACCTCTAAAAATCACTAAATTACCTTTTATGACACTGATCAGTTTTCCTGTTGGAACTGGATTACTAACAAATGAGCATATGGGAGAGACCCTCCCATTATATTAGCAGGAAATAGAACTCATATTAAAAGGTTTTTGAATGTGGTGGTATTTATTCTGAATTTTTGGTCATATTCCTTTGAGAAAACCAACAGAATAGGTTAATATGACCTGTGAACTTGGAATAGTTATGTTCAAGGCAAAAGTGCTGATGGTATTTCTTATCCATTCAAATTATATATTTATAATTGCATATTTTTGGTCTTCTCTGTATTTGTGAAATACTTTGGACCTGGTTTGCATTGGAGCCCACTGCTCCTCTGGCAAGTATGTTTTTAAATTGGCCTTTATTCAGTCATTAAATATTAACTGAGTGTTAGCTACTGGTGAGGCATTATATTTAGCCCTAGAGGATACAAAGAAACATAAGATAAAGACCCAGCTTTGAACAGAATTCACAATCTAATTGGAAGGATAAATTTTCATTGGAAAAAGAGAAAAGAGGTCCCAGTGAGAATGTGATAAATGCTGTGAGTTTGGGGCAGACTTTAGGGATTTCACAGAAAAATGGGAACTTTGAACTTTGATGCAGAGTGTAAAGTTTGAGTAAGATTTTGATGGGTAGAGAGAAATCTCCAGTGGGCATGCTTCTTTCTAGGGATATTAAAGAAAGCAGAAATATAAACAATGGAAAGAGTATTGCAGAAGGCCAAGATGCACCCGAGTGCAGGGGTGCATGCCTACAATCCCAGCCACTCAGGAAGCTGAGGCAGGAGGGTCACAAATTTGAGGTCAGCCTAAGCAATTTAGTGAGACCCCATCTCAAAATAAAAAATAAAAATGGCTGGGAATGTAACTCAGTGGTAAAGTGCCCTGGGTTCATTGTACAAAAATAAAAGAAAAAAGAAAAAAAGAAATATGTATCGAATATAGCAAAGGGCTTTTTATTTTTATTTTTCTTTGGAAAGAAAGGCTCATACACAGGGTACTAATTGGAGTTGTGAGGCTTGTGATCCTAAGTTATCGATTAAGGAAGCACACATGGAACACAGTACGGTAGATGTGCAGGATGTCCATTCATATGAAGTTTGATTGAAAGCATTTAGGGGCTGGGGATGGAGGTAAAGTTTTTATACCACTAACTTGACCTTTGTCTGAGATTCAATAGGACACAATTAAATGGTGACCTGCAATACTCTTGGGGAGATGATTACTCCTAGTGCCCTCTCTAGTAGGCATTCTTTCTCAGCCATTTTTTAAAAACTTGATTTATAATTTAGATTCAGTAAAGTATACTCCTTTTGATGTGCAGTTTCATGAACTTTGACAAGTCATGCAACCATCACCACAATTAAGATATAGAACAGTTTCATCTCCCTCCCAATTTCCCCGTGCCCCTTCATAACCAACCACTCATGGCCCCTCCTGCCCCTGGAAAACCACTGGTCTATATTCTGTCCTGTAGTTTTTGTCTTTTTCATGGGTGTCGTGCAGATGGCATCATGTCAGAAGTAGCCTTTTGAGACTTGCTGTTCTCCCTTATCAAAATTCATTCGAGACTCATCCACACTGTGAGTGTATCCACAGACATTTCCGTGGGCTGTCTTAGGCACTGTGCTATCCCTCTTCCGGTCATAGCTACACCATCAGTTTAATTTCATGCTTCTCGCACAACTTGCTATTTTCCCCAACTTCCCACCTCCCAGGCTTCTCACTCCCTGGCTATTCCCTGGTCTCTCTCCTCCCCACTTCACAAGCAAACTTTTTTTTTTTCAAGATTGTCTACACTCCCTCCCTCCATTTTGTCACCTCCCACATCCTCACTTCACCACAATCTGGCCTCCACCCGCACCTCTCTAAGTCACACTGCTCTTGCCAAGAACACCTCCTTGTTGATAAATCCCATGAACACTTCTCAGTCTTTATCTCATTTGGCATCTCAGAAGTATTTGGCAGTGGCCACCATCTTCTCCTTAAAACATTCTTCATTTTTGGTTTTGGTGGTGTCGAGTTCTACTAGTCTCCCTTCCTGGCCTGTCCTCCACCTGCAAGGTGAGCTCCTGTGCCCATCCCTTAAGTGTTCCTGTGCCTTCTCCTCTTCTCTGTAGATTCTCTCTGGACTGTGACATCCATCTCTGACCCTGATCTTTAACAAGAGCATCAGACTGGGTGCTACACCCCTTTTGGATGTTCTAAGGGTGACTTAAACTAAGTCTAAGTCATCATCCTCACCCTACTTCCAAACAGACCCTTCTCCAGCTGTCTCGTTGCCACCATAAGATCTTGTGTCTAAGACAGAAACCTCATAATTCTCTTTGACTTGTCCCTCATTTTCATCCTAACCATCTTACTCATTTCCAAGTTCTATTGATTCTGCATTCGAAATACCTCTAGAAACCATATACTTCTTTTCTAAAGCACCTACCTTTATCCAAACAACCATCTTCTCTTGCCTGATCTATTATAGTTACCTCCTTTTTCTAATTCATTTGGAATTTCTACTTAGCAAGTGAAGTTATTGTCTAAAACACATATGACCATTTCCTTCCCCTATCTTGAACATTTTAATGAGTTTCTCAGCCAAAGCAAGCTCAGTAGTAGTTCTCATAAAGCCTGCCATGTTTTAGCTTTATCTCTCCACTTATTCATCTAGTTATTCAGTACCCCTGTATTGAGCACCTATTCTTTTGGAGGCTCTATGTTACTTGCTTGGAATCAGTGAATGAATAGACCAAGTTCTCCACTCTCATGAAGATTAGGTAGGTCATAATAAGTGAGTAACACAGTATTTGAAACATTATAAATGCTGCGGACACAATAAGAGAAAGGGAGACACTGATAGAGATTGGGAAATGGACAGGTAACTTTTGCTTGAGTCTTTTTTATTTTGTGTCACAACTTGGATATAGGTTCCTCCAGGAAATCTTTGAAGATCTGAGACCTCTCTTCTGTTCCAACAGTATCTGCATTATTCTCATAGCTCTTTTGTGCTGAAGTAGGGTGACATGCTCAGATCTCCACATCTCCCAATTATCTGGGAGCTTTGTAAGGGTCAAGTTGGTGCTTCTAACATCTTCCTGAACTTGGGCTTCTGCCATGCTCAGTTAATTACATGCTGTTGCTGAATCTCCAGGTGTGTGAGTGGCAGCCTCCTGAACAACTGAAAAAGCTTCTTGATTTGGAGGTGAGAGACACAGGTGAATCACATGACCAGCTGTTGAAACTCTGCCAGGATGTCATACGCTTCAGCGTCAAAACAAGTAAGAACCTCAGTTTACTTCCTTCAGCTATACTTCTGACAGGTTCTTAGATTTTTAAAGCATTTAGTTACCTCTTAAAAGAGCAATTCTGATAATGTTTATGGAATGAGAAACCTAGATTTAAAAAAAATAGTGGTTATGATGTTTTTACAGTGGTTCATTTAATTCCTAATCCAGATTTGTTGTCAAGTTCAAAGATAATAGTAAAAATTTTGGTGTTGGTGTTTAATGTAAATATTATCTGTTCCTTGCCAGTCTCCATCCTCCATCTATAAACAAGACCATATATTTTTATCACTGCTACTTATCATTTCTTGAGTTGGTCCAAACTGGCAAATGATATTTTGATTCTATGAATTTGCCAAGGGATTTTAAGTCTTTATGGCTTTTCTAGAATATGCAAAAAAATATGTTCAAGAACATATCTGTAATATAAACAGGAAGAGATTTATCTGGAAGACACTGATTAACTCTTGGCAGTTGATAATCGCTAAATTATTTTTATCATATCTGGCAAGATCAAAAAATGAAAACCTTCAGGCAGATATAAGCAAAATGAAAGTGTGGCAAGTTTTGCTGTGATTGCTTCACACTAATGCCAGCCACTGTGATATGTTCTACATGCAGTGGCTTGACATCAGTCCTACATGGAAGCACTCTTCCAACTTGACTGTTAATGACTTATACACCCAATGAGCAAATTTCAAAAGTGGGAGAATAACTTTCCAAAGTATGCATTTCTGTGTGTGATTGTGAAGGTAATCCAGTGCTGAAAACCATATAGGCATATTATGCTTTGTGAATTCTGACACTGGACTAAATTTAGTGGAAAGAACATAATAAAATCCTGGCTAAATATAATTGGTTTATATTCCCTTGGGAAAGTCTGGTGTATGTATCAAAAATTCAGTTAGCATTTCAAAAGCAGAGATACATATCTTATTATTATAGTGCATGTCAGAAGTGTAGAATGACATTTAATGCAGTAGATTTTTTAGTTTACTGGATATTTTCCATAATGTTACCATGGAAATCAATCATAAATTAACACAGAACTAAAAAAAAAATCTTATTAAAATTACTTGTAGCAATGTCTGGTTTCCTTTGCCAGATCAGAGGAAGTTTTCCATGTTTTAATTGAAAAGACATTTTCTTTTGAGATTTATTTTTTTCTTTATTGAATTCTTAGTTTAAAGAAGAAAGAAGAGCATTCAAGTTAAATTCTGTAAATTGTAATGAGGGGTCACTAACTAAAATGGTTCCTGAATCCTAAAATTAGAACTAGACCTCCTATCTCTTTGTTCCTTGTCCTGCTGAGCTTCCTATAACTGAGAATGTCGAGCCAGTTAGCCTGGTGTTTGGTGTGAATATCCGCACTGTGTTAAGCCAAGAACCTTTTGGGACCTTTCATATGAGAAAAAAAAAAAGAGGTGGAAAATTGGAACTAGATGTTGAATCTTAAAGGAGGCTGTGTTTGAAGTCAGTTGAATCATAAAGTGTAAGTACGCTGCACGATGAGTCATATCCCCATCTACATAATGCCAACCATACCATCCAATCTGGAAAATGCAAAGGCCCCTGGCAGCCTGTAGCCTGAGGTGAACCCTGTTGGTGAGTGAAATGCATTTGAAGTGAGGGAAGTCAACCCTACTACTTTCAGGAGATAAAGGCAGCAGGCCGTGGTACTTGGGCCAACAGTGTTCAGATCCATTTCTCAAGGGTTCGAGTTAGATGTGGATGGTAAAGAGCAGGATGTCATCAGAGCTCTTAAAAGAAGGCTCAAGTTTTACTTAGAAACATCAGGCAATAGAGAGGGTGATGAGAAAGGTCTTCAATATCACTTTCCTATAAAATTTTCTTTTGGATGTTTTTTAAAACTGAAGTGTAATTCCTATTTGATAAAGTGTGTAAATCTTTCATGTTCAGCTCAATAAATTTGCACACCTCTGTACATATGAAGCCACCACCCAAGTCAGGGTTGGGGACATTTCTAACACCCAGAGGCTCCTCAATCCCTCTCCCAGTCAACAGTTCCTTCCCCAGCATACCCAGAGTTCTAAAGTCTCTCTCCATAGGTGGATTTGCTGATTTTGGCTGATTTTGAGTGTCTTATAAATGGGATTATGCTATGCATATTCTTTTGTGTCTTGTCACTTTCATTGTCTGATGTATTCATGTTATTATTGTACTGATACTTTTTCTTTTGATTACTGTATAGTGAATACTTTGTTTTAAATTTACAGACCACCCAAGATTTTTCAACCAGTTGTATGCTGGACTTGATTATTACTCCTTGGCGGCCCGATTTATGACAGAAGCATTAAACCCCAGCATGTAAGTGCCACGTTCCTGGAATTTCTCACCTAACAAGGATAAGAGATGTTTTCTTAAATAGATGCAATTTTATTTCGTGAATTTCTGTTTAATGGTTTCTTTTATCATAAATCATGGGATAGTCTTATGACACCAGTGTTCAAGCAGCCATTTGAACAGTGGTACCGTAAGAAGGGTCAGGCAGGTAACCTCCATGTTACCTTCATTGAACAGAGGAGAACATGGACTAAGCAAATTTTCATTCATTCCTGCATGAAAAACCATCTGTGCTCAGTGACAGAGAGACTTTGAATAAAAATCAACCTCGATTGTGTCCTCATGAAGCATAAAATCTGGTGAGAGAAAGAGCCATGCTAGTAAAAATTGGCATTAATGTAAAATTCAGTCTCTTAAGTGCAGGAGAGGTGCACAGTGCCGTAAGTGTAAGTGGGGAAGTTTTTTTTCTAGTTGTGAACTTAGGAAATTTTTCTCTGAAAAAGTGACAGCTAAGAGCTGAAGGATGAATAACAGTTAACTGGGTGGAATGGGAGGAACCGGTTTCCAGTAGAAGGAATTGCACATATAAAGGCCCTGTGGTGGGGGCAGCATGATATACTCTATGAATGGAAAGGTCAATGTGGGTGTAGCTGACAGAGCAACAGGGAGTGTAGAGGAGGATAATATGGGGGAGAGAGATAGAAGCCAGACATGCAGAGCCTTGTGGAGTATGTTCATGAGTTATTCTAAGTACATTGGAAAGTTCTTAAAGGTTTCTAAATCACTGGGTGACATTTGCTATTAAAAAGATTGCTAGAAATTTGGAGAGAGCATTGGAGGAGATCTGTCAGGAAGGCATCTCCTTAGTCAGATGAGAGACCTTAGCAGTTTGGACTTAGGTGGAAGCAGAAGGAATAGAGAGGGGAAAAAAATATGTTTGGAAGATAAAATATGAAGGACTGGGATAATATGTTGGATGTTGGAAATGGGGACAAGGGGGAAGTTTCTAAGATAATACCTAGGTTTCAGGCTTTCATAGTTGGTTCATGGTCATGTCACTCATCGATACGGGAGGCCTTGGGAGAGGGGACCAGTTTTCAAGTATTCATTGGAAAAGCCCAGATCAAGAATTTAATGTTCAATTGTGGACATTTGAGTTTGAGTTATACAACAAGAAAGACCAAGTAATCTGAGACATATATGGGCCAGAAATTCTGGTATCTATAGGAAATAAAAAGTCATTGTGTGAAATGACGGTAATTGGAATGAAGAGTGGGTATGCACGAGATTGCCAAAACCAGTGATTCTCACTCCCCACTGCCCACTAGAGTCAACCTGGGAACCATTGAAAACAGAATTGGTGCCTGGATCCTACAGACCAATTAAATATGAATTTCCCTGTGTGTGCCTCATATAGGGATATATTGCATGTGATTTTAGTGGGCAGCCAGGAGAGAGAATCACTATCATGAGGAGAGAGCATAGAATAAGGAGAGAAGGGAGCTGTTTCCTTCTCGACTGGGCCTTGAGGGCATCCAACAATTAATTAGGAGGAGGAGCCAGATCAGCCCACAGTAAAGAGAGACCAGGAGAAAATCAAGGGGATAGGTATGGAAGCCAGGAGGAGAGTTTGTCTAGGGTCATATGTTATTGGGCAGTTAGCTAAGACAAAGACTGAACAGTGTCCACCCAATTACCACATGGATGCCATGGGTGACCTCAGAGATATTTGGTGCAATAATGAGAGCAAAAAACAGCTACCATATGCAGAAGAAGAGGTAATACATAAGTTGGAAAAGACAATAAGATTACACAACTCTGTGGCTGTGCATGGTGGCACATGCCTGTAATCCCAGTGGATCAGGAGGATGAGGCAGGAGGATAGTTAGTTCAAAACCAGCCTCAGAAAAAGCAAGGTGCTAAGCAACTCAGTGAGACCCTGTCTCTAAATAACATACAAAATATAGGAAAGGGAAGTGGTTCAGTGGTCAAGTGCACCTGATTTCAATCCCCAGTACCAAAAATAAATAAATAAATAACAAAGATTACATGACTTTTTGAACCCTTGGCTGTCACAGGTATTTAATCTGAAAAATTGAGAAATTTTTATAAGTGTTAAACTGCTGCCAAACTGAACCATCCATTCAAAATGTGGCTCATCCTTGAGTGTGTTCTCTATCATCCTCTCCACCTGCAAGCCCCTTTCCCAGATGTACAGTTGAGCTAGTTTTCATTAGTACATGTAATCCTCTTTGTTACAAAAAAAAGAATGATTATTCTATTAATATTTTAGGTACACCTGAATGTATACGTGTTTTTCGCACCTCTAGTATGTGTGTAAACTGTTTTCAAAGTGTGGTTGAAAACAGAGCCTATCTTGTTTTTTAAATGGTATAGTATTTGTAGAGTTCTTGGCACGTAGGTAGGTGATACCGAGTAGATATTTAATGTTTTTGCCTCCATTCCAAAGCTTTCCCTTCCAGATGTTAAAATAATTGCATCAAATTCTGTGACTATAAATCTAAATGAATCTACTTAGCCTACATATTTAGAGAACACATTTATTCAGATACAATTTAATGTAATCACCTAATTGAGTAGGAGATTAGAGATGTTTAGTCATCCTCAAGTTATATGGAGGAGAAAAGAGACTCAAACATTACAAAACAAGGTGCAATAACTGATGTCATGTGGGTTCCCTGGGAAGCCCTCTTTAGTGGATGCTCATTAAGGAGTAACCTTGTCCTGAACTTGAGTGGCTGGGAAAGTGGGGGAATAGGAGGCAGGAGTGTAGGGATAGAAGTCAAGCTGCTGGGCAGCCTCAATGATGATCTCTGGAGTAGATCTTGAGATCTCTGGAGTGACCAGTCATTATGTATGGACTGCCACAAGAAGGGATGTGATCTGGAGGAGGCGGCTCCCTGCAGCCGAGGCTTTCCCAGTCAGGGCTGATGTAGCAAGGCTTTCTGACAACAGCATTCCAGACTAGAGCCACAAGTGCTTCACGGAGGAGGAATCTGGATAGAGTTTGCAGTCGGATCATCACACAGTGAGAGCTGTTCCCCAGAATACTTCTCCTCTGTTTTGATTCATGGAGTGTGGTGGAGGGAGCCACAGTTAGGGGTGACTCCATGTAAAACATCTAGACCTGGCTGTTAGCATGCTCCTAGTAGTAATCCAATAAAACCTGGTTTCCAAGACAATGGTTTTTCTGTAACCAACATCAGCATCCAGTGCAGCATCCAAAGTATTCAAATACTGATACACCACTGCCTATGGCTAATACCAAGAATCTCAAAACCCTGCCTTGTTCTCTCCTCATGGAATTGATGGTGTCTTCTCAACTAGGGCTGCTGAAATAGCTTGCCTGTCTCCTACACCACTGGCTCCTGGCATTATCTAACCATGCCCAATGCTATTACTGAGGGAGCAATTCTTTATTTCCAATGGATGAATTTCCAAAGACGACCTACATCTCAGAAGGCACTTGGTTTAATAAAACTGTGCATTTCTTGGGACACCCAAGGGATGTTTTGACTCTAGTCATAGAAGTGAAGTGTTTTTTATATCTATCTAGTTATACGTATGAGGTGTCCCCAGTGTTTCTGTTAGTGGAAGAAGCGGTTCTGAAGAAAATGATTGAATTTATTGGCTGGAAAGAAGGGGATGGAATATTTAACCCAGGTGAGTACAATTAGTTATTGCCGTCACCCTTCCACTATGAACATCTAAAATCGTATTCATTTGAAAAAAAAAAAAACTCCTTGCAGATTTACATATTACAGAAAATTGGGTATTAATGATGCTACTTGGTAAGCAAATAGCTTATGCCTTTCTCCAGAGTGATAATATTTTGCATAAATGCTAAATAAATGACATACATACTTAACAAATAAAACGTCTACAATTTAGGATTTATGTCTAACACGAATGAACTTGTCTGCTGTTGGGAATTTGGAAAGGCAATGATAAGTCCTCCAAATTTTAAAACCAATTTTACTAGAGAAATTTCTTAAAGTTCATTTGTTTATCCTACAATTATTTTTTGACCCAGAGATGAGCATTTATTTTTATTTCAATTTTCTTGATCAGGGGACATACAGAAAGAATATTACTAATTATGTGAAGACTTGGGCCAGACTTGCTGGTGCTCACCTGCAATCCCAGCTACTTGGGAGGATGAGGCAGGAGGATCACAAGTTCAAGGCCAGCCTCAGCAACTTAGTAAAGTCCTAAGCAACTTAGGGAGACCCTGTCTCAAAAGAAAAAATAAAAAAAGGACTGGGGATGTGACTTAGTGGCTAAGTGCCCCTGGGTTCAATTCCTGATACAAAAAAAAAAAGAAAGAAAGAAAGAAAGAAAATTATGGAGACTTGGGTACGAAGCTCAAACACTGAAAGTTTTTAAGTGTGGGAAACCACTGAAATGAGAAAATAGACCAAAGCTTCTGTCTCAGCTGACACTGAAAAGTTCTGGAGTTGGTGATTAAGGAATATTAAGAGTAACGGGAGGAGGGTGGTACTTGGGTGCCTTTTACATTGGCATCTTTAGCCTAGAACAGTCATGAACATCCCTGCTTTCCACTGTATTCAGTACTTTAAGTAGTATAACTCCATGCCATGACATTTAAATTTTGTTTTTGCAGGTGGTTCAGTGTCCAATATGTATGCAATGAATTTAGCTAGATACAAATATTGTCCTGATATTAAAGAAAAGGGACTGTTTGGGTTGCCAAGATTAACCCTTTTCACATCTGCAGAGGTAAAACATTATTCTTATTATTAGACATACATTTTTCTGGGTATGCATTATTTAAGAGAACTCATTTGTTTGAGGACCCTTGTTGTAATTGTATCCTACACTCTTGTGATTAATATGCCTAGGTATAATATAATATTGCATTCCAAAGGGAATTCTGATGGGCCTAGTTTTGAAACCCTGGCCATCCAGTTTTGTACATCACCTTTTGAAAAAAAAATTATAGTATGTTACATTTTCTTTGAGTCAAGAATCTTTCATTTGAAGTGCTATCTTTGCATTTTTCTCTATGAGTATCCTTTGTCTTAGAACTTAGATGACCGCTACTGTTCTCAGCTATGTTTTCTACTCACATTTTCTTGTAAAATTGCTTTAATTGGCTAATATAATGGGTTCTTATTTTCATTTTCAAGGTGAAAGGAAGATATTTGGTAACAACATTGCACGCATGCGTGTGCACACACACACATACACACATACAATTTTATGTTGCCACAGTCTCCTGTCTCTAATCTTACACTTCACTGAAGTCCAAGGTCAGGTTGTAGATACATGCGTTGGCTTTGAGCTGGACTGGCTGGATTCAGTAACCATCCCCGTCACTTCCCATTTGAGTGACATTGGATAACTCGATTATCTTCTCTGTGCCTCAGTTTCCTAATTTGTAAAAATGAGTGTATCAATCCTCATGCCCAATAAATTATGCTAAAACCTAGTAGCTTAGAACTAAAACTATGTATTATCACCTATAAGTCTCAGGATAGCTAGGCAGTTCTGCTGTCCTTGGCTGGACAGTGCCTTATATGTCCAGGGACTGGCGGGCTAATTGCTGACGTAGGAATGGCCCAGCCAGGACAACTGCAGTGGCTCTCCTCCACCCCTTATGTCTATCAGCCCCTGGCATGTAGTCTTGGTATGTTCTCATGGCAGCCATGTAGGTGATCAACAATATGGTAACATACTGGGCTTCTTGAGTCCTAGCCTCAGAACTGACACATTGTCACCTATGCCTTATTTTCATGACAAAGTAAGTCTCATCTCTGAACCCAGATCCATGGGAAATAGACTATACCTTTAAGGAAACATGCTGCAGTCACCTGAAAGATATAGGTAGCAGTGAACAGCTGGGCCCATAAGGCAGCCCAGCAACTACATAATAGTCACTGATGAGTGAGTAGCTGCAAAGACTAAATGAATCTGGGACATTATGGATATCAAAAATATTAGCTACTATTAATAGGAGGAGAACAAGCCACCTATAAGACGTGGGTAGAAATGGATGGCACAGCTTAAGTATAGTCTTATCTAGAAGATTCTTATTTTCTCCTTTTTCTATTTCTGTGTGATTCCAGTGGATTCCTTTGTCCTTCTGACACTGCTTCCTCCCCAGGTCCCTGGAAGAAAGTTTAGCTTCTTCACCTTCTGTGAGAATACTAGGTCTCTTATCAACAACTTGAGGTGGGCAAAATCTGAAATCTCTATATAATTTCCAGCTGGGCTTTTCTAAATCTGTTATTTTATTCTAATTATTGCAAAACAACAAATTGTGCCCAGAGTGACCCAAAGTGCAAGGAAGTCCAGCCACCCCCATGTTTTCCTCCTGTCCTGTCTAACTGTCACTGTTTGCATCAGCACTAAGGTGCAGAGCAGGAGTTGAGTGGTAGGAAGTACCTGAGAGGAGTCCCCTGGGAAGTGTCATCTGTTCAGATCCTTGACCCAGCCACCCACAACCCTTCTTCATACTATGTTCTTTCTGTAGCAAGAGAAGAATAATAATGGGGACAACTGCAGAACATACCTGGTTATTTGGGATTATTGCAGAATAGGGCTTCCCTCTCCAGGTTCCAGCCTGGATATTTCAGTCTGAGGAAACTTAGTGGATCAGAAAAGCACCGACCTTTCAATGTTTGGGTCGCCAGTTCCAAGCCTGGGAAAACTGATGAAATGGGACCTGGCTGTCTGTTCAGTACTTTTACTTTTGCCCTTTTTTCATTTTGTTTTAAAATTTGCTAGCATTTCCTTTGTGGCATAATTGCCCTGGAAAGGGAGAAGAAATCATGTTGAAAGCCTAGACTAAACATCACACCTGGGAAAGACCTGTAACACAAGTGTGATTGGGGAATGGAGAGTTGCAAGAAATGGAATTCTTATGTCATTGTGAAACCAGAACTCAGGGATTCAGTGAGGTTGTTCGGCCTTTGTTTTTGTTTTTGTTTTGTTTTTCCCAAGAGGCAAAATGTATGCCATGGATAACAAGCCGGTAGAAGTTGGCGCCAGAAAATCCAAGAGCTGGATGTGAATTCCCCAGAAAAATTCCAACTCTGTGAGCCTACTGTGGCCTTGAATATATATTTTCACTCCCTCCCTCCAGACTCCACTTTGTAGCTCATGCCTTCCCTGATCTGTCTGAAGAGACTGGGGCATGGCATTTGCATTACTTTAATTTATAATTTAATAACCACCTTTACTCTTATTATAACAATTCAATCTATTCTCTTGTTAAGAAAAATTAAAGAATGTTGTTTTTACTAAATAGTCTTCAATCCTATGGAAGATTTTTGCTAGATCTTTGTTTTTTTGTTTGTTTGTTTGTTTGTTTGTTTTAGGTGTGTGGTCCATGGCCCAGAGGTTGTGTTCCTCTACTGTCTTATTAGGTGCCCCCCCACCCCTCAGTTTTCATGCTTCCCCAGGTGACTCTATCTCTGTCTTGCACCATTTTTGCATTGTTCAGGTTTGAATTTGGATCCAGCTATAGGTAGAGATCTGCAAGATCTAACAGAGTCCCCCCTGTGCTATCAATATGTCCAAAACAGCCTCCCAGGTGCTAAATGGCAAAGAGAAAGGAAATTCTGGAGAAAAGTAATTGAAGTCATAAATTTATGACTTGGTTTGTTCTTTGATATGAATTCCTTAGGCATGCTGAAATATTAGATTTGCAAAGTTCCTGAGTAATTCAAATCATTTTAGGAATCCACATAAAGTAGTGATCACTGACCGCCATTGAAAGGTGAAAGTACAGAGAAACTCACCTCCCATTACCAGTGACCAATGGGACTAGTTTATCTTTGTCAGGGTCCTTGCTGGAGGGGGCAATTGAGATGTTGGGGGTGCGTGGCTAAGGGTTGTCCCTCCTTACACTCTGTACCCTGGTGCCTCACTGAGTTGGGCTGGGATATTACCTCCAGTCTTCTCAACAGCACACAGGGGTACCTTGGGCTCTCCTGATAAGCATAAGGCTAAATCCATCCACCTGGATTCTTAATTCTGTCTCTTTAGGAATTGAACCTACAGTGTGTTTTTGAAGAGATCCCCTGGATTCTATTTCATTTCATTCTTCCTTAACATGTAACATTTATCAACTCCACTCTCCCTACCAGCTAATTTGAATATCAAAATAGTCAGCCCTGGAAGGAGTCCACATGTCCAGGGCACAGTGCATGTTGAGGAGAGAGCAGCAGTTCATTGAGAAATCCAAGGTCATAAGGGAAAAAAAAAAAAAAGAAATCCTTGCAGGAACCAGAAAGTAAAACTTCAGCTCAATGCTGTCTTTCATGTAGGCACTTTCTGTTTTATCTTGATAGAAATGAGCACCCGCTGAGATTTTTGTGCCTTCTGTAGATTTATGAAACCTACCTGGAGGTCTGGTCTCAGAACGACTGCCTTATCTTTTGCCAGTGATGGGAACAGCCGTCATTTGTTTCTAAATGCGATGGTTACTTCTGAATTCCAGCCTTCCAGGGTTTTCCTTGCCTTGAAACTACTCAGCATGTCAGAAGCACCCCCTCTCTCTTTCTGTTCCCCTTCCAGGGTTCTTGCCTTCCTGGATGTTTTCAGATGTTTAGACTTCAGTTTTACAGACTTTTTATCTGTCCCTATCCATTTGAGATTGACTTTGGGCTGTACTTTGCCCTGAGGTACTTAAAGACAGCTCCACTGAAGCTATTCTTAGTCTGATTACAAATTTTTATTCAGCACATCTATTGGTTGGAGATATTTTGCTAATTCTCAGGAGTAAAGCACTGTGATTTCCCCTACAGTCAGATGTCGGTGGAGGTAGGCTAGCGTTTATCATTATGAAATCAATAGCTGTTTTGTTGCCATAGCTCAGATCTCTGGTGAGAAATAATTCACCTTAGCTCTGTCACCTTCGCTCTGGCAGGCCTGTTACCTCCAACCAGCATAGGCTGATGTATCAAGTGGAGAATTAATTACATTTTCATGTACATTATTTCTCTTCAATATGCATATGTTCTTGTAACAACCTGAAATAAATACATCCTACAGGCATTTTGGATGTGTCCTATTTGATATTTGGAAATTAATTATTTAGGATGGTTTCATTTTTTTCCTGATGGTGTTACTTCTGCATTTTATTTTTACAGAGTTAAAAAAAGAGCTCCCAATAAAACTCTCTTGACAAAAGAAGGAAAAAATTACCACATTTGAGGGAATTCATCAAGTTAAGTGTGAAGGCATGACTACTCTTTTAATGTATTCATACCTACAAATTAAATTACTAAGGTTTTTTTTTTTNTTTGAAGAGGAAGCTGATTATTTTTGGTACTAGCCATTTGCTCTTTGGACCAAAAACCTGCTGGATTTGGTGCATCTACCTCACTGCCTCAGCCCACTTCTTCCCTTGCTAATGGAGCTTCAGATAATTTTCTAGTAACTTTCCAATAGGTAGCAAATGGTCAGGCCCAAGAAAATTAAAAATCCCATCTTTTGAGCTGGGATGTGAGGTATACCTATCACAGGAGTTCACACTCTTAAGAATTATGGGTAATTTTTTAAAAGTTTTAATACTGTATTTTTGTTCTTGTACTCTTCAGGTTTTTTTTTTTAATTTTCATAAAAATCAGCTTGTCCTGGGGCATGATAGATTACTGTATTTTGTTTAAACTCTATATTTTAAAAATTCTGCAGTTCTTGTGGCTGTATTGGCTTCAGGTGTGTATCCTTAAATCTATATCCACTTATTTGTTTGTTTGTTTGTTTGTTTTCCTTGCCATTCTAAGGACAAGTAGATTTGATAACTCTCTGGTGGTTCAGATTAGCATATATGCCTTTGACTTTTGTGTAAACTTCTGCAAAATGCTGGCTGTGAACCACAGATACTGCTTTTCAGTCTTAGTTCCATCTTATTCTACAGAAGTTCTCGATAAAGAGAATGTTCATGATGTCCTGGATGTTAGATGGTGGGGAATGCTGCTGGTGCTTCTTTCCTGTTTCACATTTTTTCTTCCTTCTTCCTTCCCCTCTTTCCTTCTCTTCCCCCCCACCCCTACCTGCCCTATCCCGGGGCTCTTTTCTTTCTTGAATTTTAAACTTTTGATTACAATTTCAAACCTACACAGAAACAATATTAGGAGCCTTCCTATGCCTATGCCCACAATGTCTTTCCAGCAATCCTCAGCTCCTCCTCCCCTGTGCCTCATCCACACCCCATGTCCTCTCACCACTGCTACACGAGTCTGAAGCACGCCCTGACATTATCTCCTTTGACCTATAAATCATGGAGAATATCTGTAAGGTATATGTACTCTTTAAAACAATGATTATATTTAAAAGCTAAAATTTCTTAATGTTATCAAATATTCAGCTTTTATTAAAAATTTCCCCATTGCCTTTTTAAAAATAATTGGCTTGTGTACACTAGGATTCAAACACAGACCACGCAAGTCTTTTCTGATCCATAGCTTGGTCCTCCTCCTTGTTTGTTGCCTACAATTGATTTGTTGAAGAAGCCAGGTCCTTTGTCTGGTAGAGTGTTCCACATTATGGATTTTGTGGATTATATCAAGAATTGAGATGCTAAGTGCTCCCCACCACTGTGTCTGTAGTGTAGAATTTAGATCTTGAGACCCAGTGAGATTCAAATTAGATTTAAAAAACAAAACAAAACAAAACAACAACAACAAAAAGCAGGAAGGTTTCCTTTTGTCTTTCTGTCTGGAGATATCTCATGTCCCTTTTTGTGCTGACACTGCTGACGGTTTGGTATTGTTATAAAGTCTACAGTCAGTCCCTCACCTCATGGATTTTGCTACCATTGGTGGTCATTGTCCAGACCCATTATTTCATCAACTGATGTTCTAATTCAGTTTCTCATTTCTTCCTTATTATTGGCAACACTCTCTTAAAGAAAAATGTTTCCTCATCCCTATTTGATTTCCCTAAGGAAGCAGTTTACACATGCAAGGCAGGATCAATGATTTATTCTTTCCCCTTATTGACCAATTTTCAAAATACTGAGTTAATTTTCTATAAACATGGTCTCCCAAATTTTTGGTATCATTAATGATTCATATTTCTTTTCTTCTTTTCCTTTCCTTTCCTCTCCCTCCCTTTCCCTTTCCCACCCCCTCCCTTCTCTTTCTTATGTTTGGTGTTGCTGACAGTTGAACCCAGGGCCCAGCATGTGCTAGGCGAGTGCTCTACCACTGAGCTATACCACCAGCAACAATTCATATTTCTAGCAGAGTGAATTTTATTTCACCGCAGTCACTATTATTTAGTTGCTCCAATTTTTGTTTTGACAATAATATATACGAAGCCAACGTAATTCTAAAGTTTAGAGCTTAATAAAAGAAGGCTTTAAAAAGTAAAAAAATTGCTTTAGGCACATTTAAAAGTAGGACAAGGGGCTAAATCGGATATGTCTTCTTGGTTTTCTTTCAAGTCAGCTGATAATTTAGCCTGGATTTACTTCAAACAAACCTTGTACCCATTCGAAGATGATAATATATGATGAGTAGTTTATTTTCCTCAGTAGCTTAGACCTAGTTGTTTTGTTTCAAGCTTTTAACTCATACTGTTTCAGATGTAGGCAACACTATTTCAGCTTTTCTTGTGTTCTTGGATTCAAGTATCTGGTGGATCACAATCCATTAAAAACTCTTTTAAGCAGTGACCTTTACTTGATGCTATTACAAAGACAGTGAAAACCACAAGGCACCAGAGGTTCTAAAGTGATTATTGACAAGCCCAAACTAGTATGACCACCGAATATTTTGGAGGTATTTTTGTGTATGAGTACTTGAAATGACAAACTTTCTCAGGGAATATAGCTCATTGGCAACATGCAATCAATACCCTTTCTTCTGAATTTTCTTATTAACAGTATGAGGTATGAGGAAGGAAAAAATATATGGAAGGTTAAATCCAGATTGCAAAAGTTTAATTTCTGGACCTGATTTATAGAAACTTTTTTTTTTTAAAGGTGAGAAAAACTCATTAATAGGCTATGATAGTGTGCATAGGTATTTTCTCACAGCTGTCAGAATGTCATATAGTCTGTGGCAGGAAAGCCCAACCATTAAAGACACCTTAAACAGCTTTAGCAAATTACTTCTTTTGTTGCTTTTGATGATTGATGTACATCTGTTCTCATTTCATTTAGGTCACTGACATGATAAAGACTTAATCTGTTGTGTTTGAGAACAGGGAAGAATTTCCAAAGCCCATGGTTTCCCAGGGGCTCTCTCACCTTCTGGCCTGGCTGAGAGGTTTGGGGTAGACTCGATTCTGTGTGTCACAGATGTCTCCCAAAAATGGCAACTGGATTCATTATGTACCATCACTTTGATTCCTGTGCATCTCAATTTGGAGATGTGGGACCAAGTGTTCTTGCTCTGCCCCACTTTCTGTTGAGAAATAACATCTTTCTGTCAAAGGTCAGTTAAATTGGAATGAGTTTGTTTCAAACACAACCACTCTTGGCATCAAAGGATAAAAAAAGAATGTTGCAATAATAATGCGCTTCATGATAAAACTGAGGGGAAAATAGACCTTCATGCTAAATGGAAGAAGAATGACTTTCATAGGTGGTGAAGTGACAGGAGTCACTTATTCCTCAGGTGTTCTAGAATCCTAGGATTCTAGTTGCTTGTCACCACTTCACATTAGTCTGTAAGTTCTCCCTCCAGTATGCTTCCACAGTAAGCAGCTCGTCTCCGATGCCATGCTGGGATTCATCCATATGGAAACAACCTGTTGTATTCTTCCTCTGCCTGGTTGACATAAAGTCCCTTAATGGGGTCAGGGTGCCTGGCTAGCTTGACTCCTGTTACCATTCATCTCTAGGTGTGCCCCCACACTCTCCCTTTTCTCCCCCATCTTCCAATGGCATCTGTTTTCTCTGCAAGATGTAGCAATCAAGTGTAGGAGGAGGAATAATCGCGGCAAGAGTGATGCCGGTTCTGTTTTCCAGTACCTTCCAATGAATTTCTCTACTGTAACACCCATGTGGAGAAGGCCTCCCCACAAGGTTGCCTGATTCTCTGTATTCAAATTTTGCTGGGTTTTGTACCTGAACACATTCTAACTTTACAAGGAGATAACCAGAAAGGCCTGTATGGTTTACCCACTGGGGGTTTGTCTGCCAATCATGTTCCTTCTTGTTTTGGAGAAGGGTGACAATGTCACCATGGAGGCCCAACGTATTTCCCTAGGAAGGAATTGGGTCACACATACAGATTGTCAGTTTGCCTTTGCCACGGAGGCAGTTTATGCTCTGTCTGAGCCATGCTTAGAGCACAGAATATTGCAAAGGAAGAAGGAGAGCAATAATAGCGAGGCTATATACATATTGACCTTGCACAAAAGACTACTGCCTTCTTAGCATTTTTTAACCTGTTTATTAATTACAAAAGTCCATATAGTGCGGAAGTTTAAAAACACCCATTGAATTAACAGTCACCTACAAAACGCCAGTATCGATGTCTGGATGCATAACGCTTTGTGTTTCCAACAAAACTTTGGTGGTGACGGTGACAGTTCTCTCTGTGTGTGGATCCTTCTCACAGGGGACAACGCCGTTTCTTGTCTGTGCCACCTCTGGCACAACTGTGCTGGGTGCCTTCGACCCTCTGGATGAAATAGCTGACATCTGTGAGAGACACGGTCTCTGGCTTCACGTGGATGTAAGTTCACCTGTGCACACACACCTGTCAAACTTCCTTGTCATTCTGTAGCTTCTTGCAGGTTCTCAGAACCTAGATGCAAAGCCCCAACTACTTTTAATTGTGCTTCTAATTTGGGGAAATTAGTATGTCATTTCTGTGAGGGTTAAAGAGGAAAAGTCTAAGACTTCATGGACACTTGTATTAATTTTCTGGATTCAACTTTACTTTTCCCTGTCTTTAGTGGTATTTTTTTGCCTCCCTGAATTATGAGGTGGCATAATGTCAAGGATACATTTTGGACTATGGAATCAAGAAACATTTTATGGAGGGGGATTGGGATTATAATCTGCCTCTTCATTGTGATCTCAGGCCTCCTGATTGCAGTTTCTTCCTTTGTAAAGGGAGATGGCTGATGTGGTCTGTAGAGTATCCTCTTGCTCTGAAATTTTACGATTCCAATCAGCCAGAAAATGTAAAAACTACATTACATAATTGCATGCAATAATTAAAGCCAGTTTTATATGTATCTCTCATAGATAATTATTTAAGAGGGATTGAGATGACTTACATTCTTCATAATTTTCTAACTTAAAAGATGGGCTTTTTTCCTAATTAATTTTGTGAGTCCTGAGGTTATTCATAATAAAGTTTCCCTAAAATTAAAGATAATTTTTAAATCCACTTATTCAGAGTTAAAAAGTTGAATTCAACTAGTTGTGAATATTGAGTTTGAGTTTTTTGGTCCCCTTATTTTCCTCTTTCTTTCTTATTTGATTATTTAGTGAAACCAGAACTTAACTAGTTTTATTCTACCCATGAAAAGAGGTGTTTAACCATGCTGATGAGACTTTAGGGAACTTTCCTCTGGTAGGTGCGTGGTTCAGATACTCCTTATCAGAAAATAAATAAATAAATATTTTTAACTTGTTAAACAGAAGGTGACTATTTGCCTTCATAAAATTTTAGAGTTCAGATGATTTTTATGCTTTCAAAATTAAATGTAGATGATATGATGTGGAGGGAATTCCTCAGAAGTTCAAGATTTTCATTAAGCGTGTGACAATATTTGGTGAAAGCAGAAGCACTAAGAAGCTTACGGGAGGCACAGACATGATTAGCATGCCGGTAGGACTACTCCAGGTAGATTATTTGCAGCTTCTTTAAATGAGATTTTTTTGTATCTGTATTTTTTTGTATGAGTATTTGTATCTGTTCATATTCCAACTTACATCTTATTGATTTTTATAGACTTAGAAGCATAACAATACATTATGTCATGAAAGATAATATGAAATGAGTCCTTTTGTAACTGTGGAAATAAGGAGAAACAATTTAATACATCAGCAATTGTACTTAAATATTCTACTCTCATAAAAGAAGCATCAAATATGGATTATATAGTTTATGTAAAACAGAGTAACTACAACAGTTGTTAAATTGGGAATGATATTAAGAGATTTATGGGGCTTAGAGAAAATTGTGATTTATACATATGAATGAAAAGCTCCCTGGGTTTTCAAAAAATTAAAGGTTGAACTTTTGAAGTAAACACTTTTTTAAGGAAACACATAAGCCAAATTAAATTATTCTGTTTGCACATAGTAGGCATCTGGCAAATGCCCATAATATTGGACTGAGTTTGACCACACTCTTTCTGACATATTAAAGAAATTAATAAGCTCTAAAATTGAGATAGTCTTTGCCCATCCTTTGCTATTTCAGGGGTTCAATCTGTTGAAAACATTTCACTACAGCAATAGGTAGCGTATCTTGAAGAAACTTCACATAACACAGGAAGTTCATTAATTTTGAAGATAGAATATTAACAAAATTGCCGTAATTGCTTTGACCTACTAGAAATCGGCTAAAGAGTATTTTAAAGAGATTTTCAAATATTAAAACTGATATTTATTTATCTCTCTTTAAAATGCCATTATGATTATTTATTAGTCTGGGTTTTCCATAAAACTGATTTGCCCTTGCCTATATACCATACTTTATTAATTCTAACTTGCACTTTTAAAAAAATGTTTTTACATCTTTGATATTGGTATTTTGAAAATGTCTTTTTTTCCCCTCTCAGTGGTATACAAATGATGGTGAATATTTGATATCTTAATTCGATTAATTATAATACATTTTTATTTTTTATTTTTTTTAAAGAGAGAGAGAATTTTTTATTATTTATTTTTTAGTTATTGGTGGACACAACATCTTTGTTTTTGTATGTGGTGCTGAGGATTGAACCCGGGCCTCACGCATGCCAGGCAAACATGCTACCGCTTGAGCCACATGCCCAGCCCAATAATAATGCATTTTTAGACAACAGAATAAGAAAAGCCTTAGTCTTGTGAGGATCTTTCCCCTTCAGGACCATCGTTCCTCCGTGAGAGGGGATGGGATTCAAGTCTCTAACTAGAAGGAGGCAGGGCTGCCCTGCTCTCCTTTGAGGCAGAGTCTTATGGCTTCTTCGGGGACTCAAGTGCCCAGCAATGCTTTTTGCTGTCTCCCCACTATTTATTACAAGTCCTAGGGAGACTGTAACATTGTTTTTAAAAGCATGGACTTTAGAGAGTGTAGAATCTAGATGCCACTCCTGCTTTCACCTCTCTTTTAAGGTTGGTTTTCCAATTAATTTATTAACTAGTTAATTAAGGAGAAAAATATGCAGATTAACATATTGTGGTGTCTGGCATATATGTTAGCTCCATAAATGGCAATTCCCCATAGAGATGCAAAATCAAGCTCTTTCATCACTTAAGTGGTTGGTTTGCTGTTCTTGAAACTCTAGTGTTACAGATTGAGAAAGAGAAGCAAATAGAAGTAGGATTTGGACATCAGGAGTTTTATTTGTTTCTCCTTTTAACTCATTGTTGTTGTTATTTTTGTTTATTTATTTTTGTGAAATGCATAATTTACATTAGAGTCCACTCTTGGTGTTGTACATGCTACGGATTTTGACAAATGTATAACGACATGGATCCCCCATTATAGTATCATACATTTTCACTGCCCTAAAAATACTCTGTGCTCTACCTGTTCAACCCTTCCTTTCCCAATCCCTAACAACCATTAATCTGTATCATGGTCTCCACAGTTTGTCTTGTTTCAAAAAGTCATAGACATTCATCTCTCTATATTCACAAGGAATTGGTTCCAGGAATCTAGCAGATCAAAAAAAAAATTTTTTTTAAATTGTGCCTATATTGAAGATGCACAGATTTTTATCTTGTCATGATTTTCTTGATATTGCAGTGCAACAATTACTTATATTTATATTTTTTAAGTATTATAAGTTACCTAGAGATCATTTTAAACTATTTGGGAAGGCTACCTAGGTAATATGCCATTTTATAAAAGGTGCCTTAGCATCTATGGATTTGGGTGTCTGCTGGGCTCCTGTTAGCTCCTTTGAGGAGTGAATTTGTGACTGAGCTCTTCCTAACCCCTGCCAATGACTTGGTAAACCAGTGGACTAATAATGCCTTTAAAATGTGCTAGTATTTAGGGTGTGTAATGGAAGTAAGAGAACCTAATCCATAAGTCATCTTAATGTCTGTGGCGGATCAAGATCTCAAAATTCAGACTTGGGGACCTTCAGTTAGTAAGCTAGGATGCTGAAGGCAGTAGCTTCTGTGGTCCATCTTAGTCACCAATGGTCTGTTGTGAGTCCCAGTAGGACTGGGGAGAGAGTATGACAGTATGGCAAGAAGGTCACTTAGCTGGCAGCCCCAAGACATGGTTTCTTTACAAGGAGTCTGTGGGACTCACACACACACACCACCCTCAAGATACATCTAGTACAGAGGCCTTTGGGCACCTCATGGAGTTGTTCAAGACATTAGTTCATGAAATCAGAGCTGTAACTAGGATGAGACCAAAGATGGTTCAAGGACTCAAATTTAAGCACTTTAAATTCATTCTTAGGGCCATGCAAGAGTCCAGATTTGAGACCAAGTTCATTTTTAAATTGTGTAATTAAGTGACTCACTCATCTTAACCCACTTCCAGCCCTCAAGGAGAGAGTTGCCTTTTAAGTGGGAGTCAAGGCCACAGAGTGCCCTCTGCTATGCTTTATCTTCATTGGTTACCAATGGGCCCAGCTTTGGTAATAAACTGAGAATCATAGCAGTGTCTCATTTCCTTTATCTTCCACATTTATGTTGAATACAATCCTGTCATTTCTTTCTATGTGATATTGTTATCCACCTAACTTATTTAATTCTATACTTGAAGTAGGACACCTTTTCTATATCCTTGGCACCTCTTGAACTCACCTCTTGCCTAAAGTATGTCCATCACCCTCAGTTCCCCATTTTAATACTCCCCAAGTTTTCCAATGGTCACCTTCACTAATAGAAAATTGGTTTTGGATCCGAGATCTGATTTTATCATCCAGGAGACCTTGGACAATTAGCTTCCCACCTCTGAGCTTCCATTGATCTGTAAATATTGAGGTTGATAATAACTCCACCCCCAGGGTGATATTGTAAGAATTAAATAAATGCGAGAGCATTCAGCCTAGCTCAAGCTAGTTCCCCCAGATTCTTCCACAGCACTCATGCTTCCTTGTCCTACTAGATTAAAATTTGGAAGACTGAACAATTTTCAAGGATCAAACTGACTTTTGTATTTCCTACCTTGAACCCTTCTTCCTACTTTCCTGACCTATTGATTGTGGGACTTCCTTTCATTTCCCTTTTCTCTGCTCCCTTCTCCTGTATGCAGAAAATTTGCCTCTCTAGTGAATAACTTACTTCCTTGAAAGTCCCAAGGTTTCCCTTCTCCACTCCCCAGCCTTTGATTTGCAAATGTGTCTGAATGCCATTTGACTGAATAGTTCTTTCATTAAAGGGTAGGTTGCCACCTAATCATCCCGGTGAACCTTTCATCCACTTTGTCAATAATGTGCTTCATTCATTGCTTAGAATTCCAGCCATTGGCCTATGACTCACCATACAGTGTGAATGTCAAAATGTCAGCTTTGTGAAAACATTGTCCCTTTTAGAGTCTAGGCTTCAAGTGGGCATGGACTATCTTTTTAAAATCTCTTTTTATCTGCACAAATTCAAGTGGTTAGTGTGCCAATGTATTTATGATGTGTGAATATACATTCTAAGGTTCAGTAAGGGCCCATCTATTGTGATGAGGTTCTGGTTGCCTAAGTAGAGCCAGAGATTAAAATCCCCTGGAGCTGGGATGTAGCTCAGTGGTAAAGCCCTTGCCTCACATGCATGGAGCCCTGGGTTCAATCCCAGTTCAAAAAAAAAAAAAAAAATTTTTTTTAACCAAACACCAAATAACACAGATTGAGATCGTCACTGAGGATTTTCTATATGACAACCCACTGGTAAACAAATAACATGGAAGTAACATTGCCTTGGTTATATAAATATCTCAACAGGCTTCTTGGGGTGGCTCAGCTTTGATGTCAAGGAAGCACCGCAGGCTTCTACATGGTATCCACAGGTAAATGTCCTTTCCTCATTTGCGACTGGCTTTTATCTGGGAAAAAAGAATCTCTTTGGACTTTGCCCATTGAAGTGACATTTTGAAAACAGGCAAAAATGAAATAATTGTTTTTCCTAAAACAAAACAAAAACCTTCTAAATTCCCCCAGATGACTCAGACAAGGAATCCTGTAGAGCAGTAACTTATGTACGAGGACTGAATGTCCTTTTGCCTGTGGAAACTAATCAAGTCCCCTTCCTACTCTGTCCCTTTCTTTAACACAATAGGGCTGACTCAGTGGCCTGGAACCCGCACAAGATGCTGATGGCTGGAATCCAGTGTTGTGCTCTCCTTGTGAAAGACAAGTCTGTGAGTTTTCCTTTTATGGTCCTCTGGCATCCGAGGGGTTAAACTGTTGTGTTTGTAGAAGGCTTGCCATTTTAGCTTGCTCCTTAATGTCTTGGGCCAAGTGTACATGAAGGTCTTTGGGAAATGTTGATGGCCTTGAAAGGAAAAAAAATAAATGGGCCCAGATAAAAGATCTAGTGTTTCTTTTCAGGTAATTTTGGGGATTTTATTTAGGTATTATATAATCTCATTAGTTACAGCAAAATGGTCTCTCTCGCCCTCATTTGGATTATATTTTAAAACTCAGTTTTAAACACTGCCAAGATTTTTTTTTTTTCCCTTGTTGATTAAGTCTGGGATTTAAGTTGTCTTGAAACTTCTGCTCACTGAGAAAGTGGAACAGATGTGTGTCATACATTAAATTGAATGTTTAATATGCTTAGCTAGGGCTTAACAGCCCATTCACTAGGAAGATGCTAGTTCGGGGCTGATCTTGGCAGGCTGATTTATTAGAGAATTGCTGGTCTCAAGTGACTGGTACTTAGCTTCTCTAAGAACACTGGGGACAGTTGGAAACTGATTACTGTGAGGCAATGGGAAAGGGTTCAGGTTCCCCTTGGCCCATGGTGTAAGCTTGGAGTTTTCCATGGGTTAAACAAGGATCCTTGTGGGAAGTGGCCCAGGCTGGGAAGTGCTACTTCATTCTTAGAAATGCCTCCTCAAGATCTGTGTTCTGCATGTGGGTGATCTTTCTCAGCCATCTGTTTATATATTTTTTTTCTTTGGGGGACTCCCTTTGCCAATGTTAAAGTCATTTTTTGTTTTTAAGCATTTTTTTTTAAATTTCAAATAAAAAAACACTTAAAATATGAAACCTACTCTTGCATGTGTTGATATTTAAGATTCTTTTTTTTTTTTAAATGTGATGTTTGTAAGTCAGTGCCCTATGTATTTTAACAGGACCAAACATAATGCCCATCAGAAACTAAGCAGAAATTCTACATCTGTAGAAATAGACACTCTCAGGAATGTGAGTGTGCCTCTAAATCTTTTGTTAGATCGGTTATAGCTGACTGTACTCAATATCATTTGCCTTTTTTAACTTAGGTTTTTAAATTGTGGGGTGACTTTATTTATAACTGAAAGGTTAGTTTAAGATTACCTTATCCTTTGCCATCCAAAGAACATAATCAACTTGCACATAGGTATGTACTTAGGACATGATAGAAATAGGAGTAAAACCTTCCTTTTGGACTAGATATAAGAACTAAAATGCACCTAGCAACTTCTTGTGCCCGACATTTTACATTTGCCATCTTCCTATTCAGCCAACCTGAATTACAAACTTCTCTGTTGGTGTGATGCTCTCAAGGGTAGAAAATTTAGACCAAAAATTTTATATATGTTCTTTTTAAGATTTTATGTACTTTTGAATGATATTTAAATGATTGAGCCAAGAATTAACTTATATGTATGTACAGAAGACAGTTGAAATTGTTCTGGATCATATAACTCCTTAACAGGGCTTAATATTTTTTAAATTTTTTTTAAATATTTATTTTTTAGTTGTAGTTGGACACAATACCTTTATTTTATTTGTTTGTATGTGGTGCTGAGGATCGAATCCAGGGCCTCACACATGCTAGGCAGGTGCTCTACCACTGAGCCACAACTCCAGCCCTAAAATTTTATTTTTAAAAATAATTCATTCCTGGATCTTAGTGATAAAAATAAGACCTGTGTCTACCCATGTGGCAGGAATTGGAGAGGTTAGGAAAGTTGTAGTCACTATGTGAAGAACTGAGCAGTTATTAAAAAATGTCTAATTTTTTGATAAAAGCATTCTTTTTAATTTAAATGGAATCGAAAGTTCAAACATGAGATTTGAGATAGGGCAATCAGTTTAAGTTTTGTGTTGGCAGCTTTTTGTCTCCTTTGAACCTGCTTTCTGCTTCTGCTGTTCTCTTTAATATTCATTAATTTGATCCTTCTATCAACACTGACTGACCTATGTGGGCCCAGCATTGTGAGGATTCCAGGCTTATAGCAGTGTGTAAAACAGATGTATTTCCCAGAGTTGAAGCGATTATTAGCTCACAGAGAAGACAGTCAACAAAATGGACATATTTATTCCTTTAATGGTTATTTTGTCTTTTTTTCTCCCATCATCCTTTATTTTCCATTTTTTATTTGTGCATTATAGTTGCAGCTAATGATGGGATTTGTTGTTACATATTCATACACGCAAACAATATCTAATTTGGCCAATATCCCTTCCCGGAATTTCTTCCCTCCTTCCCTCTCTTCCACCCATTGGTCCTTTTCCTCTACTGATCACCCTTTGATTTTCATGGGATTCCCCCTGAATTTCTTTTCCTCTTTCCTCTCTAGCTTCCACATATGAGAGAAAACATATGACCCCTCACCTTCTGAGATTGACTTATTTAACTTAACATAATGGTCTCTAGTTCTTTCCATCTTTGATTGTTCTTTTGATCAGTGCATTAAAAAATGGCAGACGCCACTGATTGTAAAACCAACAGCCATTTCATCCCTTTTCTTCTTATCCATCCCCAGATACTCACCAAAGCAGTCTTTCATTGCCAGGCGACATAGAATTGGCCAATGCAATGGAGGAGAATGTGATGAGGGCTTCCCCCCCCACTCTGGCAGGAGGTGATACACAAAATGAGCATTCTTCCCCCTTCTTTCTAGCCTGGATACAGTCATATCAGAACATGGAGCACAAATCTCTGACAGTAGTTAGGTAATGGACCTTAAATTAAAACATAAACATGCACAAAATGGCAGAGAAAAAAAGGAAAAGTGTTGGTCTCATACCAACCTTGGAAGTGCCTACTTTCAGATTTTTTGTGACATACAATCATTAAAATTAAATGTCTTCATTGCTGAAATCATCTCCATTGGGTAATCTATTGCTCATCTCTGGTACAGAGATGGGTGTCATGCTTTGATCACATGTAGCATGGAGACTTGAGATGTTCAGGTGGAAGGAACAGTATGTGCAAATTCTCACAGAAGAGAAAGTCCTTTGTAAATTTTAGAAACTGAAATAAATTTACTGTGGCTAGACTAATGTGAAGATTCGCATGGAATGAGACCAAAAAAAAATAAGCAGTCAGCAGATCAGACAGAATCTTAGAAACCATTCAAATGACTTTAGACTTGATCTTCGGAAAAATGGGAGAACTTTAAAACCAGAGAGTAATTGGAAATTTGCATTTGAGGCAATAATTTGGAGGCAAGGCTGGATGCAAGACTGAAAGAAATTTGGTAGAGTTGATGGCACGGGAGTTGAAAAAAAAAATGTTGTGAAATCCTAGATATATCTTAGGTATCAACTGGACACAGCCAAATTGCCAATTGTATATTGTAGATAAAGAAGAATGAGGGATCATGTTTGATTCCTTGAGTACTCATATGGCAGCTGAGTGAATGGTCCTGTTTAGGAAGATGGAGATGTTATAGTTAAAGCTTTGTCCCAGGGTTTCATGAACTGACTTCCAGACCACTCACGTATAATCGAATCAAGCCTTTATTGAAGCACACCGGTGGCGGCTGACCAGAACATAAAGCTGTTCCCCTGATCAGCCTCGAACAATTGCAAGGGCACTCCTTATAAGCCTGAAAACCGCAAAAGGGATGTTCAGGGGTCTACCCAATGCAAGCAAGCCATGTTACAGAAGCGGGACAGTGCAGTCAAGAGAAGGGAAGCCTAACCAATCACAGTTAGCCCAGTCACCCCAGTTACAGAAACAGAGCTCCGTTACCCTAGTTACAGAATCAATACCCCATTAGGTAGTTCTGTGTTCTTAAAGGTTTCTATAGCAAAAGGAAAAGAACAACTTGCTCCAGTCATGACTCTTCTACTTGGCATGGTTGTTTTACAGGATGAAGTCATAAAACAAAATGGAGTCACATTTGCTCCTACTATCACAGAGAAGGAGAAGATTCAAGAGTGAAATATCTTTATTTTTACATTAACTTTAAGATTCCTAAGTGATATCCATTTGAGGCAGTTGACTGAGTCTAGGAAAAGAAGTATTTGATAGAAAAGTCAAATTAAGAAGTTATTGACAGAGGTGATCTCTGAGGTCATAGGAATGGATTGGATGCCTTGGGAAGAACTTTAGACTGAGATAAGAAAATGGGCTAGAACTTAATCCTGAAGAATTTCAGAGTCTAAAACTTGGATAGAAGAAGAAGATCACCTCATGAAGGCTGACTCAGAATTGTCAGGCAGGAAGTAGGAAGGCCAGGAGAGAGGGATGCCAATTAAATTGAAAGAATAAATGGAGAGAAAAGGTCATATCTTTTCCTCACTGATCACAAGATTTATGATTGACACTTCTTTCTATATAACCAAAGAGAGATTACCAAGAAAAAAAGCATTAACAAATTTATTTAACCAAAATTTTGTGGGACATAGATGAGGACTCAAAAACCCAGGGAAAACAAAGTATTTTTATGGCTGAGGCATACACAATTGTGTGTGGAGAAGGGGTCTAATCTGGTGGATAAAATATGAAAGCTTAGCAAGGTTTGCTTGTCCGGGTTCTCCCTGGCCTCCAGAGATGGGGCAGAAACCTGTGGAATAAGGATCTTATGAACTGCTCTCACAGGTGGTAGGTCAGAGAATTCTTTATCACCTATTCAGAGGAGGAAGGCAGGAGAAGGTCAGAGAGTGACCTCCAAGATGCCATATTTTGGGGTTGTGATCTAAACCCTGACAATGTCATGAGGGATGTGAGTGATTTTCATCCTCCATGTCACAACTTAAGTGCCACTTCTTCAAATGTTCTGGGACCAACCAAGGTAAACTAACCTCTCCCATTGATCTCTCTGAGACTGTGTTCCCCTGCTTTGTGGTACTCATTACTATTTGTAATTATGATTTCTCATGGGAGATGTTTCCCTCCTGCTAGAATGTAAACTGCATGAGGAAAGTGACTAAAATCATTATAGTCACCCTATCCACCTAGTATCTAGGAAGTATTCACTGAAAAAGGAAAAAAAAGAAAATAAAACTAAAAATCATGGGGAAATTTAATGATTGATTAAGTACATTAAAAATCCCAAAAATATCCGCTTCCATGTCAGCAGTAACTAGGAGTTTTCAGTTTTTTCCCTACCCCAAATTATTCCTTTTGAGGGCTCTGAGATACAATGATTAAAATTTTAACTGATGAGATCTGTTGCTGGGCCCCAGACTGGGCTTGAGTATGCCTTTGGCAGTAGTGGATGAATAGTGATTTTAATTTGGACTCATTTCTCCAGTTGATGGAAGGGGTAACTTGAGTTAAAAGAAAGCAAATTGCTTAGTGAATGTACTGCTAAGGCAGAAATTAACTCCCTAATTTGTACCCCGACAGCGCTGAGAGCTCTGACATTGCTCACAAAGCCCATCTTTTGATTGACTGGCTGGTCCTGTTTGTGTTTTTAAGATCCTGCATTGGAAAGGACTGGTTCAGAAACTAAGCATCTCTGATACTCTTGAAGTGGTCCTACCACTAACCGTCTTTCATGGTAGAGATGAAGAGAAAATCAGGGATTTAAAAAAAAAAATCTGTGATTCTAAATAAGTTGACTTCAGATGTAAATGCTGGATCTACACGGCTGTTTTGTATCAAAGACAGTTTTGATGCTTTGATCTAAAATAAAAGGCAATATATTCTAAGAATCAGTTTCATAGATAACAGCAAATCTCAATATCGGCTGTTTGATTTTTAGTGTTTATTAGAAGGACTTTTTAGTGTTAAAAAAACTTGACGCAGAAGAACAGGAAATCTGCTAATCAGAAGGTTTTTGAGTGTGATTGTTCCCCTCCATTTCTATCTATTGTTGTCATCTGATTTTAACTTACAAAGCCTTCCTGGTGAACTCAGCAGCCACAGTGAATTCAAATGAGATATTTTATTTTCTTTTTTAGAAAGATTATGTTGCACCTACCCTATGGATTTTTAAAAATCTTCTCCATTTTTTTTAAAATTTTTATTGCACAAGTAATGCATATTAATCACAGATGAATCAGAAAATTCAGATAAAGAGAAAGATGAAGAAAAGGAGACACAAAACACTAATATCCAAAGATGCCTTTGATGTACTTCCCGATCATGGGAGATGTTTCCCTCCTGCTAGAAGCTTCACTTAAGTGTATACATAGGCGCCTTACCTAATCTACAAAATTTGGAGCACATTTTGCTTTTAACATGCATTTTCTAATTTAACAAAATTGTGAATATTGTTCTACATCAGCATGAATTCTATAGAATTTCAAATAGCTGCATGGTGCTCTGTCATTTTAATATACTATAATTAACTTGGCTAATGCTTATTACTGACCAATTAGATGGTTTTGTTTTTGGCTATTACAAAGTTGGTTGCCATCATTGAGGCTAAATCTTTGTGCAGATTCTTTAATCTCCCACTAGGACAAATCCCCAGAAGTAGAAGAACCACAATTAGCTTTCAAGGTGCTTTTTTATACGTGTTCCATAATTCCCTTTAAAAATCATTTACATTCCCACTGGCAGAGTATGTCTGTGTGTGCACGTGTGTACATTTTAACCTTTGACATTGAAGGGTTATTTACTTATGTCAATTTGATAGGCAGGATATTTGTTCATTTACAGACACAGATACTGATGTTTGCCAATTTTATCTGTTGACATTTTAGTTCTTCTCAAGCGACTTCTTTGGCTCAAGGTATTGACATGCAATTCCTTGCTACCCAGGTTTTAAATGGGAGGTCTTGGGAGATAGGATTGCAATTCTTTTCCATTCATATTCATTTCAAAAGAGGCTCAGAATGTAGACCCAATTTTTCTTTAGAAGGAGTAGGAAGAAGAAGAGGAGTAGGAAACTCATCCAGAACACACTCGTTGAGGATATGCTATAGCCACATACTGCACTGCACACACACAATAAAAGAAAATAAAAAAGGAAGAGAAAGGTGACTGAAGTCATTTTCCAGTGTGGCTCCGAAGAAGAAGGCAGAGAATTTTTGCCTGATTATTACATCTAAGAACTAATTACTACTGAGCCCCATTTCAATTTATTTTCTAAGTAGTAAATGAGACTTTAAATGACCCCTGTTATATGCCATTTTAAAAATTGTGCAAGAAAAGAAAGTAGATTTATGATGGAAACTAGAGCAGACAATATTTGTTTTTGTGAGGATTTCTTTTTTCAGCTCTTGTTTTTCTTTAGAGTTCTGATGGAACTGCCATTAGATGCTTTGAGAATGAGTAATCTGATCACCAAGGCATTTGTTTCCTCTCATGCCAGAGCTTACTCACACCTTCTCCATAAACACGCATTCTAAATTTCTTTAGAATGATAGTCTCAAGCTAATGTCACAGAAAAAGGGGAAGGTAGGTGTTTAAAACTGATTAGAAAAGAGAAACGAATCAATTGTAGGGAAGACATCAATCTCCTGTGCTTGGTGCTGCCAAAATCATTCTCTGTATCTGGATATTCTCAGTTGAGCCGAGAAAATTCTTCCCAGGCCTTTCAGCAAAGTTGTAAATTGTATTGCACTTGCAGAATGCATTGGAGCTTTGGTAAATGGTCCTTTTCTTCTTGAATCCTATGTTTTAAAAATTATAATCATAACAACAGGTAATTTCCTTTTCATGAGGCTTTTGGAAATTTGGTGCCTGTGCCTGCATATATTAAAATGTGATATTATCAGCAGTAGCAAACACTTTGATCATTTCTGCTTTCCTTTATGAGAAAAGGGGATATAATGATGTCGGAGTCTCATGTTCAAGATTCACTGTTCTCCCCCACCAAACAAAGCAATATAATCAGGTTTTAGTATTTGTTGGTATTACCCTTGCCATTAAGTTTAACAAGGGAATTGGAATTTGCACTGGCACTTTGCTTTAGATCCATTCTCCTTAAAGCATAGTATATTAATCCTATTGCTGATTGTGATCCCAGGGGATATGTCATTGCATAGTCATGATTTACCCACCTAATTTCAGTCACCAGTCACCATCTAGTCATAAGCATTTGCAGGGCCTAAAGCAAGACTTGAGCAGCCTATCAGGGCCTATTCCATGGTTCTTGGCGTCATCTCAAGTAGACTGAACTACTGGAGGACAGAATGGTCCTTCTTTGCCACTCCAGTCTGACTGCTGTGTACAAGCTCTGGTGTCAATTAATGCTCAGTAAAAATGATTCTGGAAGGGACTGAATGTATCTCTTTTCTGTACCACCAAATAGTAATGTATTTTGTAAAAGAAATTGTTACCCACAGTGTCAAGTATTGTGTCCTTTACCCAGCAATTGTATCTTTTAAGTGTCAAAAAGTGTCCCTGCTCACTATTAAATAGGAATTCATGATGGGGGATAGAAATGATAGTTTGTCTTATCCATAAATTTGGATATATCCCCATATTTTCTTATGTCTCACCTCATGTTGACACTTAGAAAAGAAGTATTTACGTGGTGCCACCATTTGGCCTTTTATTTACATGCCTCAGAGACCAATAATAAGTCAGTGACTCATGCTTTCCTTTTTCAGAAGCCTTCTTGTCTTTCCCTGGGAAGTTATTTTTACCTTAATGTCTAATGATGCTGTTCTTTATTGGAGACTGGACAAGTGGACGAGATGCTTGCTTCTCTAAGGTTCCCTGGGTCCTCTCTTGACCCTTTCTAATGAACAGAATGACGTTCACAATCTGCTCTTTTGCTGGCAATAGCTGTAATATTGGATCCAGCATCTTGGCCAACAGCTTCCCAATTTCATCCTTGAATTCCTTCAAAACTCTTGTGTGAGCGCCACCTGGTCCTACTGATGAAGCTACACTTATTTCATCAGTTTGGCCTTTTGATGTGTTGGGGTTTTGCCCACTATTGAATTTCATTTTCTACCTATTTCTAGAGAACACTAGGGGCATGGGAATCTCTCTAACCCCATTCCAGGTAAAGATTTCACTCATCTTGGGAGATATCCCATTTCAGTACGGAACTCCAAACTTTGATTCTTTACCAATCACCACGAAAGACTTCAGATTTGCTAAGAAATGACCAAAAAGGGGGAAAAAAATGAAATTACACTGTGTGTTCTTTTGTTGTCACCAATTCAACAAAAATCAGCAGTTGAGAAATACCTAAGGGAGAGGTTTTTGTTTAAAGAATGATTTTTTTCCTACCTTACCATGTAATAATACCGATTAGGGTCCCATAGTACAGGAAGAATATATAGGTGAAAATCTAAGGAAAAGGAGTAACATAAGGGTAGGGGCAATAAAAAGAAACCTGAAATGAAGCTAATGGAAAATTTTATGCTATAATTAGCATGCTACACCTGCCTCAGTGGGTAGGATAAATTTGTTTTTAGTGTTTTTAAAGACTCCCAAGCATCTGCCTTCTTCTGCCTTTTATTTTACTTTTGATTTATAGCAGCAAGACCTTCTCTTCTATTTTTGCTCTCTAGTGTGACACTTGACATCCCTTTGACTTCTTGGAGTGAATCATTCCATTTCTTTTACTTGGCATATTTGTTATTTTTCAGGGAAGATGTCTGAAAATACACCTGATAGTCATAATTAGGCTTTCTAGCTTTGCTGTTCTAAGGACAAAACATTTCAGAGTCATTTTTTTTTCTGGATTTTTTTTCTTCCATGGTGATTCCAAATGTCAATATAAGACCACATGAAAAGAATACATGTTCTAATTTTGGAAAATAGTTCAGAAGTGTTAAATATAGACATAAATTTTAGTAATTGAATTCAAACTGTAATTTGTACAGAAATTGTCAATGACATATAAAAAGAAATTATTTGCAATTTGGGTAGAAAAACAGAAACAATAAAATAGCAACCTTATTTTTTACATAGGGATCCCAATGCCCAAAGAAGGAATATCTGAAAATAGAAGTGTTACCCTAAACTTGAATCTCCTGCTTTCAACATGTGAAGGTGCATATAACTCAGGCATGTGAGCACATGCACACATACCCTCATACAGCAAGCATTTGAAGTCATTAAAATACTGATGGAAACAGGGCAAGGTGGTGTATGCCTGTAATCCCTAGAGGCTGGGGAGACTGAGACATGAGAATCACAAGTTCAAAGCCAGCCTCGCAAATTAGTGAGGCCCTAAGCAACTTGAGAGACCCTATCTCTAAATATAAAAAAGTGCTGGGAGGTGACTCAGTGGTTAAGTGCCCCTGGGTTCAATCCCCAGTACCAAAAAGAAAAAAGAAAAAGAAAAAGAAACATGCTGATGGAAAAATCACAATGTAGACAGCTTTTTGATTGCAAAAGCAACTCAGCATATTCTCTGGTAGATCATTCTGAGAGCTATTTAGGAGAGTTTGAATGTGGTCAGCCTTTCTTTGAAATTAAAACTTATTATGAAATATAAGAAAAATGTAAAAATACAGTTGTCCTTCCATATCCATGGTTCTAGATCCACAATCAACCTCAGATCAAAAATGTTTGAAAAAAAGATTGATCTATTCTGGCCAGGTACAGTTTCTTCTCTTGTTGATAACATCAATCTGTATTTACATTTTAAATTTATTGTACTATAAATTATTACTTATAACTTATATTTATAAGTAATCTCGAGAAGACTTAAAGTATGCAGAAAGATGTGTAGGTTACATGGAATTTCAGATTGATATTTGGATTAGAGTTGCTTAACTGGTAAAGTCTGTGCAAATATTCCAAAGCCTGAAAAACTCCACAATATGAAACACTTCTGGGGTCAAACATTTTGGATAAGAGACACCCAACCTATACTATGCCATATTATATAAGGGACTTGACCATCTACAGATTTGGGTATGGGAGAAGTCTTGAAACCAAGCCCAATGGATGCTGAGACACAACTGTATGCTAAATGTAAATGGACAGCTTAATTTATTGTCAAATGAGAAACCAAGTTATTCCCGCACCTTTTAAAACAACAAACATAACCAGAAATCCAGAAATTTTCCATGTCCTCCTTCTCCATATTGAATTTTTTGAGTTTTAGTTCTGTTCTGTAGTTACACAGTCTCAAATAATATAATTTACTTTTGCCTTTTTGATCTTTATATAATTGGAATGTACTTGGTGCATTTTCTCTTTTTTCTTTGGTACCAGCGATTGAACCCAGGGGTGTTTAACCACTGAGCCACATTCCCAGCCCTTTTTAAAATATATTTTATTCAGAGATGACCTTGCTAAGTTGCTTAGGGCCTCACTAAGTTGCTGAGGCTGGCTTTGACCTTGTGATCTTCCTGCCTCAGCCTCCCCAGCAGCTGGGATTACAGGTGTGCACCTTCAGGCCCAGCTACAGCATGCATTTTGTGTGTGTGTGTGTGTGTGTGTGTGTGTGTGTGTGTGTGTGTGTTTGGGTTTTTGTTGTTACTGTTGCTCTGATTTATTCTGTCTCTAAGATTCATGCATGGTGTGGCACAAGCTGATGATTATATTTATTCTTTTATACTATCCCACAATTGAACAATGTTCTATTTGACTATTTGTGGGCATTTGGGTTATTCCAATCTCTGGTTTTACAAAACTTTGCTGTGAGCATTTTTGTGGACATATCTTTATTGTTTGCTGTATCTCCGAGGTTTCTTCTGGGACAATTTTTCTTTCTAAAGACCATATGTAGGAATTTCTTCCGGATTGCCTGATAGCATTTTGTTAGATGTTGCCTCATTGGAAATGTCCTTATTTCATTTTTCTCTGGATGGAATTCTGTCAGTGGTTTTCTTTCAGTACATTGATGATACATTTCCCTACACATGCTTTTGATTTTTATACTTTTTGCTTTAGCATTTTGATATTATGTTAAAATGTTAACTGTCATTTATTTGATGTTAAAAATGAACTTTTTTTTCCTGTTGGTTTCTTTTAACATTTTTAAGTTTCTTTGTTGTTCACCATGGTGTTCTAAATGTGGATTTTGTTTTGGCTTCACTGGACTTGTTAACTTTGGGGATTGATGTGTTTTATTGGTTTGAGAAATGATCTGTTTAATTACTGCCTCTGCTTCCTTCTCTCTCTCTTTTTCTCGGGCAGTCCAGTTAAATGAATGTAGACTCCCATTTTTTCCCCTCTTAGTCTTTGTTTTGTATGCTCCATAATTGTATCTTTCCATGCTTCATTGTGGGCAATTTCTTCTGACCTGTCCTGGATTCTTCTAATTCTCTCCTCGGGGTTATTAAATCTGCTGTTAAAGCCACCCCTCGTGATCTTATTTTGTTATCATCTTGCCAGTTTTCTAATTTTTAATTGATTCTTTTCCACCTACATAATGTCTCTAGCTTCTTGTTGACATTTTAAAGATAAGTGATTGTCTTCCTGAACACCATGAACTATATAAATTGACAGCCCACCTTGGTTGACTTCAAAACCTAGATTCTCTCTGGTAATATTCCTGTCATTTCTTTTTTGATTCCTGGCTACTGTATTGTCAAGAGCAACACCTTATGCTTTTTGATGGTTACTGAATATTTGTATTTGAAATTTTACTTCTGGCAATAACTTGAGACCTGGGGTGAAATCAATTTTTTCTCTTTGGAGGATTTTACATAATTCTTCTGGGCATTTGGGTAACTTAGAAGTCCAAGACCAAACCTTAAAGACTTTCTAGACCTTCAGGATATGACCTGTATCTCCACTTTAGGGTGGAGATCTTTGGGTCCCAAACAAAAAACATAGCTCTTCTCGCCTCAATGACACTGAACTCCTTAAACTGTTCTCTGAGCCCCTGGGATATCTATTATTGAGAAGTGATAGAGAACATCATGTCTCCAGACTTGGTGGCCACGGGACCCTCATCCATGTTCCCTCCCTTCTCATCTTTCTGCTTCTTGTCTTTGGTGTCCTCCCAGAGTCTGAAAATGTCATGGGACAGAAATGTCTCAAGAATCCCCCTTTGAGTTCCTTTCTTGTTCCTTATAGTAGTTCATCTCTGTCTTGGGTAGTGCTATACATTTTATTAGAGGCAATTTCAATGTTTTGTCTCAGCATTTTGTTTGTGTTTAGTGAGAGGGTTCCTGATTCCTCTAGTCCTTTTTTGCTAGAATTGATGTGTGCCAAGCTTTGGATTTTTAATACACAGCTGCTGTTTAGTACTGCCAGTGGGGATAAATAACCATTAATTTATTCCTCTTTCCATCTACCCTGCAAATATATAAAGCTTACTATGTGTTTAAACGAGGCATGATCCCTACCCTCAATGAACTCAAAAGCTAATAGGGACAGTCAATTCTAAGTGAACAATTAAAATATAATGCATTTTAGTATATAGGTAAAAAAGAAGTTGTTTGGGGTATATAGTTCAAATAAGTGCACATTTCTGAGGGAGCTAGTCAAGAAAATTTCAGTGCAGTAGAGACGAATTTTTAAAATCACTTATTGGTATTTTCTTCCCATATCTAAAAAGCATTAATATAATTGCCACAGCAAACAGAATCAAGTGTAAATAAGATCATAAAAATTACTTGTAACCATTAGCCAATGTGAAAGCATTAAAAATTATCTTGACTGAGGCATATTATTGTATTAATATGTCTATATCATTGCTGACAGAAACAGATTATTTGGCTTCTATAACCAGCATCTTACTTTCTGTGCCCTGTCCTTTGCTGCCTTATGATCTGAGAAACATAAGGATACTGGAGCTTGTAAAGTCCCAATGACATCATTCCTTTAATGATGGCCTTACTTATTATGGAAACAGCTAAATCAATATCTTGAGTCCAGCTCTGCAGGGTCCTCCTGTGAAAGTTCATATATATTTTTGGAAGCCCCTTTTCTATTGAAAAATCTATGATGTCTCTCCCCCTGTTTCCATTCCCATCACACACCCCTCACACCCATAACTGCTCAGATTATCAGGGACTTTGCTACAAAGACAAGAAGGTAACCCTGCTGATACTAATGTCTCCTTCAATTAGGAGACATTGGTATTTGGAAATCTCATCCAGCCATCTCTTCTTCTCATGGGATTTTGTCATCTCTCTCTTTTTTTTCTTTGACACATATTAACTTTCATCTATAGAGAAAAAATTTCAAAGTGAAACCAGACTTCCATAGATATAAATTATCCCATTAGTTGTACCAGATGAGGCCCAATGTTTCATAGCCCCTACCTGCCCACCTGAGGACATGAGAAACAGTCTACAGTGAAAACTCATTTGTGTAAACATTGGGAATTTTAGAATGAAAGAATAGAGGAATGTTAATTAAAGGTCAGAAGAAGATAGGGTAAGACAAGAATCTAACAAAATGTTCTATTGCTAGAGTGACCCATCCATAGGACCAAATGGCTCTGATTGCTTTACTGAGTCCATGTGGCTGCCATTTTTGTAGCTTCAGAACTTGTCTCATCTAGTAGGGTAAGACTTCATTCACTCTCTCTCTCTCTCTTTTTTTTAACATTGCTACAATTGTATTAACTCTTTCTTATATTTATTAATTCTAATAAGTTATAAAGTAGACAGTAGAAAGCTCTTTGAATCATTGTACACAAATGGAGCATTATTTTTTACTTCTCTGGTTATGCATGAAATAGAGTCACACCATTTGTGCAAGCATACACATACCTAAGGTAATGATGTCTGTTTCATTCTACCATGTTTCCTTTACTCTCTCCCCTCCTCCCCTTTGCCCTATCTAAAGTTTCTCTGCTTATCCCATGACCCCCCATATGGATTAGCATCCAATTATCAGAGAAAACATTCAGCCCCTAGTTTTTTGAGATTGGTTTATTTTGCTTAGCATGATATTCTCCAACTCCATCTATTTACCTGCAAATACCATAATTAGGCCCCGACTTCCTTAACAAATCAAGAATCAATAAATGGGGGCTGAGGCTGTGGCTCAGTGATAGCGCACTTGCCTGGAATGTGTGAGGCACTGGGTTCGATCCTCAGCACCATATATAAGTAAATAAAAAAGTAAAGGTCCATTAACAACTAAAGAAAATTTTTTTAAAAAATCAATAAATGGGACGGATTCAAACTAAAAAATTTTTTCTCAGCAAAAATTACAATCAATGAGATGAAGAGAGAGCCTACATTTGGGGAGCAATTTTTTTGCCACACAGACATCCAATAGAGCATTATTCCCCAGAATTTATAAAGAACTCAAAAAACTTAACACCAAAAAACCAAACAACCCAATCAATAAATGAGCTAAGGAGCTGAACAGACACTTCTCAGAAGAGGAAATACAATCAATCAACAAATATATAAAAAATGTTCAACATCTCTAGAAATTAGAAAAATGCAAATCAAAACTAAGATTTCAACTCACTCCAGTCACAATGGCAGTTATCAAGAATACAATCAACAATAAGTGTTGGCGAGGTTGTGGGGAAAAGGCACACTCTTAACATTGCTGGTGGGACTGCAAAGTGGTGCAACCAATTTGGAAAGCAGTATGGAGATTCCTTAGAAAACATGCAATGGAGCCATCATTTGACTCAGCTATACAACTCCTTGGTCTATACCCTAAAGACTTAAAAACAGCATACTATAGTAATGCAACCACAGCAATATATTATAGAAGCACAATTCACAATTGCTAAACTGTAGAAGCAACCTAGATGCCTTTAATAGATGAATAGATATAGAAACTGTATACATATACATTATGGAATAATTGAAGTATTCTCATCTGTTCTTCTGAATGGTTTGGGTGAATTTTTAAAGTTTAAAAACCTTCCACTGGAATTACTCTGTAGAGTTGTGTTTTAATCTACTAAATAACTTGAAAATATTTAACATCTTTATATTATTTTGGCCTTCTCACCTAGAAACGTAGTAATTGCTCTTCATTTATTCAGATCTATTTTATGTCACAGAAAAGTTCTTTTTAATTTTTTTATGGAAAATTTGAAACATAAAGCAGAGATAAACTTTCATGAACCCATCACCTAACTTCAATAAGGATCAATTACAGCTGATGTGATCACATCTGTCCCTTCCCCATTCCCAGTATAATTGAAGTGGGGGGGGGGAAAGCATCAACATTATACCATTTTACCTGGAAATATTTCAACTTTGCAGACTTTCATTGACTTTTCTCATAGGAGAACTTAATATGATTTGCTTGGGTTATTTATAAATGTTTATAATTGTTAATATTATGTGTAGCATCTTGTTTGTTTTTAACCTTCTAACTGTTAATGCTGGTATAAAGGAAACTTTTTAAAGTATTTACTTCTATTTAACTATTTGAGCTGATTTCTTATTAGTTCTCAGAGATATGAAATTCTATTTTGTTTTTGTAGCAAACCCAGGTCCTCACACTTGCTACACAAGCACTGAGCTACATTCCCAGCCCATTTTCTTGCATTTCTCAGAATATAATCATATCAGTCTAAATTGTAATTTTGGTTCCTTTCTAACATCTATGGTTCATATCAGTTACAATTACAATGCACTGTGACATTCCCAGAAATATGGTTAGTATAATAAATGGAAGGCGTTCTTATCTTCTTTGAGATTTTTTTGAGTTGCCTTAAGATACAAATTCTTTCTAAATACTCTTGAGAAATTACCTAAGAATTAGTATTGGATTTACCATATTCTTTTTTATTATCTAATAAGGAAAACCTATCATTTTACTTCTTGAACAAAGTTAAATGTGTTAATAGATTTTCTTCATTACTGATTAACCTCATTTTGTTGCAGTAAATTGTTATTTTACTGTATGAACGTATTTATATTTTTAGAATTTTGCCTCTACACAAGATTGATCTATTCTTTGTGTGTGTATCTTATCTTGATTCAATTGTATTTGAGGGCTGGTTTTAAAACACTCCCTTTGCTTTAAAATAATTATTACAGCATAGGGATCATCAGTTTTAGAAATGCTGGAGAAAATTAATAATGAAGCTCTTTTTCAGTAATCTTAGGAGAGATGATTCTTTTTGTGCTCATTGTTCACAATTTTATTGAACAATTAAGAATTTCTTGCTCTACCTGAGTCAATTTCAATAACATATTGTCTCAAATACATAATATGCTTTATTAAAACTTTCAAACATGTTAGCATAAAGTATCATTTTCTTATTCTTATAATATTCTTATCTTATATCCCTGCCTTTAATCTTAATACTTAGAATATTTTAAAAATGTCTACCTGATCTGATTTGCTTATCTTATCACCTTCTCTCTGTGAGGAATCAGTTCTTGCACCTTAATAAGTTTACCCAATTATGATTCATTTTTTCTTCTTTCTTTATGTTTTGTTTTACGAGAATGTTAATTTACAGGTGAGGGCATTTTTGCCTCTGCTTCTTAAGTTTTGTTTTCGGGTGTCCTTATTTAAAGTATTTTCCAGTTAATCTATAATAAAAGTGGTGATTACTCTTTGAGCAAAGAGTGATTTAATCTTCCAAGTACTTCAAGAGATGCCATGACAACTGGTTGCAGTCGTGCATACCTGCTATCCCAGCTACTTAGGAGGCTGAGGCAGGAGAATTACAAGTCCAAGGGCAGCCTCAGCAACATAGCAAGGTCCTAAGCAACTTAGCAAGACCCTGTCTCAAAATAAAAAATAAAAAAGGCTGGAGATGTGGCTCAGTGGTTAAGCACCCCAGGGTTAGATCCTGAGTGTGTGTGTGTGTGTGTGTGTGTGTATATATATATATATATATATAATATAATATATAAATATATTGTATATTAAAATATATGTGATTTATATACAATATATGTGTGAAAATTATATATATTTTCATATATTATATATTGTTTATATATTTATATATAAATAAAATATATATAAATATATCTATGAAATATACATGAAATTCTGGCATGTTTCACTATAATCGGATGATTATCAGGATGAAATTGGAGATGGAGTGACAAATCTTTACCTTTTCATCTCCAAAGTTACCCTTGTTATCCAGAAACCAGTTTTTTGTTCACACCCTTTTTCCCAAGCAGATAAACAGTTCTCAGAATTGAGGGGAGAAGAGAACAGGAAGAGGAGGCAAGTGTTAACTATGAATGTGCAAACACAGGGCACCTAGGAAGAACAGAGCCTCCTTGTAAGTGTTAAGACACATAGGCTCTTTTCTCTTCAGCTCAAATTCTAGATGAAGTTCAGAGAGATGGGAGGCCTCGCCCTCCATCCCCCATGTCAATATGGGAAAGTGGAAACTAGAGATGCCAGGGAGTGCATCTCGGCATGAGGGAGAGCCCCAGTTTTCCCACTGGCTTCAGGGTGGCTAGTAGGGGATCAACCAAAAGTGACAGATACAAAGGAACCCGAAGAGAGACTGGAAGCAAGGAATGTGACTCCTTGGGAACTGACAGTCAGAGGCCCTGGCAGGACTTTAGATGTGGGCAAGAAGAAGGAAAGACCTTGTTAGGAGGAGCTGGGAACAGAGCTGGTGGTCAGCAGAAGACAGCAGTGACCAGGCTGGAGAAGCAGGTTTCACTCCCCAATGTAGGGTTGACAGATGCAGTAAATAAAAATATAGGACACAGTTAAATTTTAATTTAAGGTAAATGACATATGATATTTTAGTATAAGTATATTCCAGATATTGCATGGGGCATAGTTGTGCTAATGTTTTGTGAAATTTATGTGAAAATCAAGTAAAAGAGCAGATTTTATAAATTAACTGGGAACCCTTCTCAGAGGCATTTGTGAAATCCACAGTAATGTTCAATGGAGAGCAAGCAGAGGAAGAAAAGGCTTTCAGGGGGAAAATCTTAATCATGTTTTACACCTACATAGTGTGAGAAATCATTCACTTTGAGTATTTTAGAAGTGACCAAACTAAATATACATTAGAAATAATGGTGTTTCCAAAATTGGAAATGTTTCAATGAAAAAAAAAGAAAAAGAAAATGTCATATCCAAAGTGATATAATTTTGAAATTTGCAACAATTATATTTGCTTTTAATATCTTGTGACAGGTAAAATGTGGCACCTCCAAGTGCCCAAGAGACTAGTGCTGCTAAATTAGAACCTCTCAGTATTGGTTCCTGATTCTTAGCCTCCCTGTGAGGTAGCTCTGATCTGATTGACAGTGGCAAGGGATGGGTGAGAAAGGAAGAAAGGGGTCTTGGTGAACCTGGCATAGAACGGAACTTGTGTCTGTTGCAAACATCTCTTGCATGAACACTTACAGATGGATTGCCCGGTTTTAAAGGCGGTCCAGAAGCTGAAAGGAAAAGGGAAGGTAGATCTCATCTGCCCCATTTCTAACTTCACAGCAGTTATCAGAAAGTTCACAGCTTTTTCAGAAGGGTACTTTCTTCCCAGGACATATCATTATACCCTTGTCACGGAGTAGTGCATGTCACTATCATGTGACCTTTGGATCTTATATTGGCATGATTCTTCTGTTTTATTATCGGTTTTAGCACCGTAGTACAGATTAAATCCTCCGCGTTCCGTTGCAGAAATACAAATGCATTCATTTAGAGTACTGTCAGAATCTTTGTATCATTTCAGTATCCAACTTGCCAGAGGTGTAGTGAAAGGCTGTTTTCAGAGCTAGTGAGAACTAAGAATTTATACATAATAAGGAAAAGATTGTTTTCTCCCTGTGAGGTAGCAACATCAAGGGTGAGTGGTTTAGCTGCTCCAATTGGTTTTATTTCCCAATTACAAAAGCCACAGGGCCCCCTTCACTTTGAAGGTTCAATTGAAATCCAAGAGGAAACCTCCAGGGGAGCGGGATTTTTCAAATGTCTCTCCTTCATTTAAAAAAATCTTGATGGAGGAAATGTCTCATCCATGATTCGTGGTGAGGTTCATTTCATGGAGCCAGAGTCTTAAGTATATTCTAGAGTGTGATGTTGGCTGAACAGCGTAATGATGGATTAATGTGAACCCCTGTGGTTTAACTTTTCCTATATAGTATTTTTTTCCCCTTCAATGCCTTTATTACTTCAGGCATTCTTGAGAAAAGTTGTCACTTGTATTCAAGACATTTATCATCATTATCTGGAACCAAAATTGTTGGCCATCAGTGTCAGGCTAGGAGAGGTTACAGGGAAGATGTCACTGTATCAGTTTTGAGGACTGTGTGAGGCAGGGGAGAAGGCAGATGTCTGTGGCTCACTGAAGGTCAGCATGGATCTGGGACACTGCATGATCCATTAGTTGAGGGTGACTTCCTAGAGAACACACTGAGCGTGACCGGCTTGGGGACTGTTTGTGCTTGGACAGAGGGCAGGGGTAGAAGCATAGTAGACTTGAAGTTATGAAATAGTTATTACTCAATTTCTGACAAGTGCTAAAGCATCAGAAATTAAGAATGTGAGGTCCCTGGGACAGGAGGTAATGTGCAGACAAGGCCACAGGCCAAGTGTCTGCAACTGGGGAGCATTTTGCTGGTGTACTGGGAGATGGGGCTGAGAGACAATCTCTGCAGGGCATCCTGTCCAGTGCTTGCATTTTCCTATAGGCAGGCTGTGACCTCTCTGCGGAAAACCAGGCATTCTCTTCCTCGCCTATGTGATTCCCACAATTTTTTCTCACAAAACTCAAGTAAGGAATGGCACTGGGATTTAAACCAATCAGGCTCACATTTCCTATATCAAGATGGCAGGTAATGAATCAACTTCACTTCTTGCCATAAACTATGAGTTTTTATTTGTTTTGTTGTGTGTGTGTGTGTGTGTGTGTGTTTTGTGGTGCTGGGGATTGACCCCAGGGCTTTGTGCATGCAAAGCAAGCACTCTACCAACTGAGCTGTGTCTCCAGCCCCATAAACCATGAGTTTTAAAGCTACAATAATGTACAGAAATAGAAACTGTTGATTTAGAAAGGTAAAGCCTATTTAATCTCCTTTAGAACCAATAGAAAGTCAAATAGTATTAGTGATGATTTTGCTAATTCTAATTCGTTTCCACATACCCAGCCCGCCTGGTAAAGCTGACCTATAAATCTCCTCACTTGATTTAGTCTTCAGACCCTTGCCTGTAGGTTTTTCTTATTATATTTTTTCTCTGCCAGCCCAGGATGTACAGAAACTCTGTAGGCAGAGTCACTCTCCCCCAGGATTTGCAGTGTGGTTGTTCTAAATACATCCGGTTCTCTTGTCCCCAATGGGATACTCTCAGTTTGTCAGACAAGTGTGTTCTCCTTTGATTTGCTAGTTATAATTCTCATACCTAGAGACTGACTGGGCCAGAGGCTCCTAGAAATCATCTCCTCCCCCTGTATCTAACTCACCAGAGAGCCCTTCTGTCTGCCTGCCTGCCTTCCTTCCATCTCTGCTTCTTTTTTTTTTTTTTTTAACCAGAGTAACTCCTACTTGCTGTTTGCATATAAAGAGCTTTCAGGTTGAGATTCATAGCCCTTCCTGCCACATTATTTCCATTACAAATGGCAGAATACAACCTTAGAATAAAAACAGAAAATGAATCCAGATTTAACCAGTTTCATCACAGAACAATTTTTTTTTTCTTTTTTAGGGCATTGATAGATCAATGGAAATTAGAAATGATAAGCCAGTGTGGGTTCAGATCATCAAATGCCATCCTCTGTGAAAATTGTATGAAATGTTTTCCAAACCAAAAAGGAAAATAAACCGTTTTTTCTTGTTCTATCCAAACTGAGGAGTAAGCCACATGTGAATGTGTAGATTTTTCTGTCTGAAGCATGTCCACGGTATGATGGAAAAATTGCTCCTCATTGTAGCACATTCCTGTATTTTATCATAAATCTTTGAAAAAGAAATGCTCTTGTCCACTACACCTTTGATTCTGTCCAAAGGATTGAACAAGTGCTTCCTGATTCATTTTAAACTCTTGTTCAAGGCTAGTTTAAATAGAATTTTTCATGGTTATACTAATATCAGCAATTTTCAACAATTCTTCAATGGGAATTTTACAAAGAAGAGCAAGGAACTTAGCATTTCAGAAATTCCTTTCCCACGTTGCATTTTTCTCTTCAATATAATCTATCTCCTACCTCTCTTCCAAACCTCAGAGGGAAGATCTCTTTAGGGTACTCAAACTCCAGGATATGTAGACCAGAGTCCTTGCTGTTGAATGTGTAAAATTCCTTTTGAGAAGAAACCATGCCCTGGTTAACAGCATCAGAATAAGCTGGAGACATAGATTGATTTCATTAAATATTGCGCTCTTGGCATGAGACTGCTTTTCTAGCTCCATCCAAAGCGGCATCCTTGCCCCCTGGCAGTTTTGTCCAATTTGAAAGAGAGCATTTCATTCATTCCTGTCCACCTATTTTAGAGAGGTGCAATTAATCTATCTAGACTGAAGAATTATGCCTTGTGTTAATGAATTTTTGTTCCCAGGCATTCACTTAAACACTGTGCCACAAATAATCAAAATATCCTCAGGAAGTGGGCTGTGGTGCAGTATCATTATCCTCAATTACAGATGCACGAAAATGTGATATGGTGAAGCAAAGGGAGGTGGTTGACAGTCACACAGTAAATATCCAGGGTTTAAAAGCAGCAAACAAATAACTACGGGATGCTTTTGCTATATGTGGATAACTGGGATTTTACCAGGTGTGCCAAAAGTTGGCAAATAATCCTTTTCCTTTTCTTTCTTTTCCTTTCCAATGCACTCTTTGTGCAGGTGTTACCCTGGGCTAAACTATATTTTTTTCATCATACTTTCTTTGGACTTTGACCTCATCTTTTCTTCAAGCTTCTCTCCTTCCTCCCTCAACTCTCTTTGCTCCTCATCTTCTTCCTCTGCCTCTTTCTTCTTCTCTTTCCTTCCCTTCTTCTTTTCTCTCCTAATCCTACCCAATTGTAAGCTGCCTTAAGTCCCTTTTGCAAGCAATTAGGGTGTAAATAAATGTAGATCAGGTATAATCACAGAAAGTCAGAGTTGGGTGTCCTGCGCCAAAGGAGCAAAGACCACAACTCTTCTTCTCCCAGGGGTTAAGTGAGCAACATTTGCTCATATCTCTGATGATGTGATTAGCTTCTGAAACAAATGCTTTTCTCCATGTGACAAAAATGTAGTAAATCAAAAAGTTGAATGGATTAGTGTTCTTGATTTGCACATTACATCCATCCCATGATCCATAGACATATGTTCATAGTTTGGAGCTTCCTTCCCCCTAAGACTCGAGCATGATCATATTCTCTTTATTTTGGGTTCATCGAAGGAAGCCATTCCTCACTTACACACAAATAAGGTGAGGATAATGGGCACTAATTGCACCAAAAGAAATCCCATAATCACCCTAATTTTATGTTCTCATAAAAACTCAGTACTTCAGATGTCACTAGCTCTAGTATGAATGTAATATAATGCAGGCTGAACATTATAGATCAGAATTTTTTAGGAGGAGGTCAAGACCCTTCAGAGCAGTAGTTCTTCATGTTGACTCCACAGGAGCATCACCTGGGGAGCTTCAAAAATTAACATTGCCTTTATCCCACACTGGAAATTCATATATTTTTTAGTCTTAAATAAGAACCATCAGTATTAAAAAAAATGAAAACTTTTCAGATGATTCTAATGTTATCTGGGCTAAGACCCATCACATTAATTGGTTTTGAGTTATAGTGTCCATTGCAACTCACACCAGCTTTTGGTTCTTCCCTTTTAATGAATAGAACAAATTAGAGTGGAATAGAAAATGCCCCTGTGCATTCTATGTGCCAAGGAGGCAAACGGGCCCACCAACTTTTGTTTCTGTTCATGTACATTAGTATGGATATTGCATCACTGTTTAAAAAAAAACCAATTACTTATGTGGGCTGTAGTCAAAGTTTGGAAAACACTTTTAGATTATCTTTAATAGAGAAGGTGTGCTGATGGTTACCTAGGGAAAATCAAAACCTGTCTGTCCTAAGAGAGAAGCCCAATCATGCTATTTTTAACTGCTTGCAGGGTGAGCAGAGGCATTGCCAAATGATCTCTGCACTCTCAGATGCTTCTTGCCTATTTATAGAAGCACTTAACATTCTCTAAGAAACTGTGTCCAACTTTCCTCACTCCTGTAGGCAGTGTCATGGTTTAAAAATTATTAAGTTACATTTCTTAAAAATATCTTTTAGTTCAGTCTCTTCATTTTTCAAATCAGTTCATCCTCACCCTTAGTTAGGGGAATTTAAGGAAGATTTACACTTCAGGAGAAAAATAAAAGATCTCAGCTCATGCACTGAAGTAGTCTCAGTTTTCTGAAAATCCTTATGTGGCCTATAGGCTTAGAACTTAACACTACTTTCTCAAATCTTCCAGGAGGCTTTCTGAAAGGAGAAAGGGGCTTTGGTATGAACCCCAGGTGTTTCGATATTTCAGGGTAGTCAATGATTTTTACAGATATAGCAAAGTGTTTCAGTTCCTTTGATCTCTTAGAGGTCCATATACTGATAACTGCATAAGTCCTGTGGTTTCCAAGCAGCTATGCCCCTGGGACATGCTGTGTCTGCCTCCAAACCCCCCAACCCCCACCCACCTTTGCTTTCATTCCTCTGTATGCCTGAAGACTGCTGTCTCCTCCAGTCATTTTGCTGAGACTGGGAGGAAAGAGATCTAGGGCAACAAGTACAGAAGGCAAGTGAGTTGCCAGAGGATTGGACTCTCTCAGCTAAGGGAGGCCCAGAAGTGAACCAAGGAGTCCTATCCAATGCACCCAGTGATCCTTCCTACCCCTCCTGCCTTGAGTTGGGCACAGAGGTGTAGGACCTGTTTGATAACCTAAAGCAGTACACACAGTGGGAAAGTGATACTTTTCAAAAGCACATCCAGTGCATTTAAGGAGAAGCTGAATTCAGTTATGCAAAGCAGTTTGAGAGCTTTCAAAAGAATATGAACCTGAAGGCCAAAAGTAGAAGACAAATATCATATAAAACTTTTATTTCAGAGGATCCCAAAATGAAAGGGTTTTCTCAAAGAATGTCCCTTGGCTGTTGACTGTGATGTTGAAAGCATCATGTCCCTGAGCTGAAACAGGGGAGAAAGGCACATCTTGTTGGACACCTATCACATAGCACCCAGAAACCTTCTGGAAAAAACCTTATTTCAGGCAGACCAGGAGCCAGTTTTGCAGAAGTCTGACAGCACAGCGGTATTTTGAGAAAACGGAGGCTGACGTGAATTACAAAAGGAGATGTTGAAATGGCAGGACAGCAAGCTCACATATGTCACCACATGCAGAAGGGAACAGGGCAGACTGCTCACCAGTCTTTGAGAAATTCAAGCACAAGTCCCAGAAGTATCAGCAAATTTCCAAACCTCACATCATCCCCAAATGCCAGCAGTCGGGGAAGGAGGGTAGTGGGAATTGGAAAATGAGTCGGAGACATAAGCAGACATTGATTTGTGGGGAAATGAGTGACTGGAAAATGCTTAAAAGGGATGGGGAAGATATCAATCAATTGATCAAAAAATGATCATCAGAAGCCTGTATGTCAGGATATGAATCTCCTACACACATCCAAGTAGCCAATGAAGCACAATATGTCTGAGATTAGCCTTTCAGGGTGCAGAGGAAAAGGCAAACAAGAACTCAGATTTGGTAGCAAGTTTAAAAAAAAAGACTGGATATCAAAATAATAGCATTTTCCCCCTCCAAGCTGAATGCAATACTAGGAGTTTTAATTTTTATTCTAACAGAGAATGAAAAAACAACAACAAAAAGAAATGAATTAAATAAGTCCAACAAGACTGATCAATGAAATGCCACAAGAAAAATGAAAGCACCCTATCCAAAGAATTCAGAAATGAAAAAATACTTGGATACTTGCTTTGTAACACAGGTAAACATAAAGGGTCAAATGTAGAAATACTATGAGCAGCTGAGCCCAATGGTGCACACCTATAATCACAGCAGCTGGGGAGGCTGAGGCAGGAGGATTACAAGTTCAAAACCAGCCTGGGCAACTTAATGAGGACCTAAGCAACTTAGCAAGACCCTGTCTTTAAATAAAATATTTTTAAAATGGGCTGGGGATGTGGCTCAGCTGAGTGTCCCTGGATTCAATTTCTGGTAGAAGAAGAAGAAGAAGAAGAAGGAGAAGGAGAAGGAGGAGGGGGAGGGAGGGGGGGAGGAGGAGGAGGAAAATATCATGAGCAGAGGGCAGATGAGGCCTGGTTGATTAAAGATGAAGTCAGATTCCCAATAGTAAATGAACAATTGAGTATTGGAAATGCCAACTCCACCATCAGTCAATAACTGTGCTTAAGATTAGGAAAGACAAGTAGGAGACACATAGAAGGACAAAGATAGGAGAGTGGAGGTGGATGAGTGCAGTGTCATGATGTTGCAAATGATTTTGTTGATCAGCTTTCATTTCCTCTATGGGCCTTTGATATATTGGTTTGTGCTACATACTTAGAGAGTCAGAAAGAGGGAACATTTGTGATGCTGAAGGTGGAACAAAGGAAGATAGAAGTCGTGGGCACACATCTTTGGAGTAATGAAGACGGAGAGTTATATTTCCACTTTCCTCCTTCATTCATCAATTTCAATTTAGACACAAATGGCAAAAAAAAAAAAAAAATTCTAAAGGTGGTATGCTAATACAAGAGTCTCAGTGTGTTGGGGGAGAAATCAAATGGTCAGTGGGTTTCCATCCGCTTTAAAAACACTCAGGTAAAGAGATGCCTTGGACTGAACTGTACTTCAGCATGTGAAATCTTGCCTTGGGTAATATCCCCCATTACTATTCATTCATTCTTGCTTTCTTTGTTTCTCTCCCCCTCCCTCTCTCTTCCTTTTATCTCTCTTGTCCTTTTCTCCCTCCTGCCCTGGTTCCCTCCCTCCTTTCCCTGGTCCATTGGCATTCCACACAATGTCTTTCTGTCTTCCATTTTAGCATGCTGAGACTTGGAAAGAGCCAAGGTCTCTAATAGAGTATTTAGAATCCGTCAGGCTCAGCTCCTTTGGAGGACAAAGATCTTGGTCAACCCTTTGTTTTGCTCTAAGATTTCTTGTAATGCCCTTAATCTGTTCTGTCATTTTAGTCTACTTTTATGACCCATAACAGGCAGAGAGGTACCACTAAAAGGGGAGGTGAACAGGGTTGTAATGCTCATTTCATAAACAGTGAGGAAATCTAGAGCTGATACCCTGCCCTACAGCTCTTCTGAGTAAGCCAAAGGAAGGCTGAGTGACTGGGTCAGGATGAGAGAGGTCAGGATGCTCAAGAATATGCTACAGAGGAAATGGCGAATAGGATTTTGGCCAAAGACTGAGGGGGTCTTCCCAATGAATGTTAAATCATTAGATTTCACAAGATCTGTGGATGTAGTATAGAGCAAGCATCCTCATTTCCATTACGTTGATGAGAAAAATGAAGCCCAAGATGTTAAGTGACTTGATTTGAGCTCTGACACCAAATGACTAAATCAAAAGCAGAATCCACATTTGCTGATTCTCACTTTATTCTGCCAGATGAGTAATGAAGTTCAAGTTGTAATATCCGTATCAGCCCGTGAAGATTTTGTAACAAATCATTCTAATCATGGCAGTTAAGATTCTTGGTGCCTTGGAATCTTACTCTACCTTTGCAGCCGGGCTCTCAAGCTGTGCCCGGCTTCATTAATTAGCTCCAGTCATACTGAATTAATTCTGTCCTCTCCTACTCGGCTGTTCCTCACCTCTCAGCTCTCAGATGACACATTTCTTCTGAAAAGCCCTGTATAATAACATCTCCAAGGAAGTGGCTGGTGACCCTTCTGTGGCTCTGGCTATTTCTCCTGTCCTAGCACTGTACTGTTATTGCCTGTTTTTCTGTCCCTTTCCCTTCTGAAACTTCTTAGGGATAATGACTTTCTTATATACCATGACATCACCAAGCTTGCATAGCTTTCTCCATCTATTAAAGCACTCAAAATATTTACTCAACAAATAAATAAAGCCAATATGAGTTGGCATAATAATTTTTAAAGTTCACTTTTATATTCTAGATTAGAGCCCAGCCTTTCTTCTATTGATGCCTAATTTGAGTTTGCACATTCAATTAACAAATATTAGCTTAGATGCTTAATACCTCCCTGGGGTTGTAAGCCCATGATCCTGGCATCATGATGCTTGCTATATAGCAGGAAACTAATACATAATTTGGGAATGAATTAATTACAACAAAGATTTTGACTTAAAGTAGCCCATGTGGTCAGGACACCTGGAGAAGGGTCTGCTGATTCTGATCTGGTCTGTGGAAATCAAATGTGGCTTAGCCAATCTTGTCAAAGAGAACCTGCAACCTACTGACTCAGTTGTGTGTTTCTAGTGATATCCTTCAACATCACCAGTGTCACAAGTATCTCACACGCATATTTGAGTGTCTACTGTTGATACAGCAGAGTGTAATGGGCTAAGAGTTCAGGCCCTGAACCTAAGCAGCTTTGGTTTGAAACCCAGCCCTACTTTCTTGTGGTCACATGACTTCAGGTAATTAAATGGACCTTGTTATGTAGCAAAACACATATAACAGTGTTGGCAATAATAATATTAGCTCATTGGTTTACTGTGAGATTTAAATGAGTTTGTGCATATACAGTGCTTGGCAGACAGTATGAGCTTAATAAATGTTAGCTCTGATCATTATGATTATTTTGTGCTAGGTGTTGTGCACATAGAGTGAAAATGAAAGTTGTGGCTTCTGTCCTCATGCAGCGTGAGTCTCACTGCCTGTCTCTCTTTATTGTACGATCCATTCTTTACCTTCCTCTCCTTTTCTGTGCAAAGAGGGCTGACTCCTACATGGCATATTTCCCAGGCTTCCTTGCCAATTGGCTTCCTGCTAGGTTTGGCTAGCAGAAGATTCAGGTAAGAGATTGAGGTGGGGAGGCCAAGAGTCAGTCTCTCTCTCTCTCTCTCTCTCTCTCTCTCTCTCTCTCTCTTCCTGGGTAATGTTAAAGAAAATCAGAGTTGGACAGTAAACGTGCTAAGAACAGAATTTGTTCAGGAATTATTCCAATTAGGAAAAAGAGACCTATTTATAGAAATGAACTCAATTCTTAACATAGCATAGACCAGTGAGGATTTATAGCCAAAGAGCAGATGAGGGGTCAGTGGATGGAAAATTACTGAGAAAACACTAGCCATGAAAGGGAGATACAGATTAGCAGGGTTCTTGCTGAAGGCAAGCTAGGGTAACCAGACACTGAGGAGGAGGAATGAAGAGTTGGGTGAGATACCAAAGGTGATCAGATATCCAGGTTGTTGTTGTTGGTGGTGCTGGTGGGGGTGGGGGTGGGGGTGTTCTCTCTAAACCAACTCAGCAAGATCCTTGCTGGAACTTGGTAGTGCAGCCCCAATAAGGATGGATGCCAAGATGGGGACCCAGAGGGTCTAGAAGATCCTACTGAAGGTTTAGACAAGGAGTTGCTCTTCACCAGTAGAAGCTATTTCTTCTCTATTTTTCTTCTCTCTCTAAACAGCCCATGCTCAGGGCTCCCACTCAGAAGCCCTAATTCCTCTGCCTCCTGCTGGCTCTCTACTTGGGGAGTGACAGTACAGAAGACAATAGAACAAAAGGAAAAGGCAGATTCCTGATGATGGATATCGTTTAATTCCAATCCAACTGTGCCTGAAGATTATATATGACTATACCTCTAAATATATGAGGCAAGCCTATAAAAATTCCTCTTTCTTTTGCTAAAGCTTCTTTCATTTGCCACTATGCAAGTCCTAATGCAATGTCTGCTAATCCCTGAGAACAGTGTGAGTTAATATCACAATACAAAGCAATTGGTATTCTCACTGGGTATTTGTTGCCAGAATTCTTATAACTGGTATTTATTGTCCTGCTAGGATTAAAGCTATGAAGATGAGTAAGTTAAGCCCAGTCCTTCTTTTTGATAGCACAGTAATAAGTAATTATTTTTTTTCAAAAATATTAACTTTTTATATACTTAGTTCAAAATGTTGTTTTCTCTAGAGATCTGAGCCTCTTCTCTTAGTTAATGTGTTTCCTGAAACTGAAGGACCTCTCATCCATTTTAATACAAGGACATTGACTAAAATGCAAAGCAGAAACTTTAGGGGGAAGTTTTCATTTATTCTCGATAAAGTAAATCCCAAGCCTCTAGTTGTTCTTTATGAAACCTTCCTGAGGCAGGAGGATTTTTCTGTGCAGTGAAATTAACTGTGTCACTACTGCAGGACAATTGCTCGTTCTTCTATGTTTCCTTGGCTCTTTTCTTCCCTATCTGCCTCTGAGGATGCAGTTTGTCCTCTGATAATGGTTGGGACTTTCCTTCATCTCAGTCACTAATATAAGCCCCTGAAGCTTCCTGGAGACATGGTCAAAGTTCATTTCTGTGGGGATTTTTAAAAAGTCTTTCATGTTTGATAAAAGCAAATTTCGATGGTGCAAGTATGAGTGTGTGTATTATGGTGTTGTGAATGTGTGTGCATGTTTTGTACTTAAAATAAATGCATTATACTATAACATTATACTATATAGCAGATAGTATGGAAACAATAACCAAATTTTTTGACCACTGAGGTAGGGAGGGACAGTAGTGGCAAAATAAAAGTGAACATTTAAGAGTAGGGGGCTTTTTTATACTTTAGTGTTTACATCTGAGCAATTTACTCTTCCCGTGTCCACCAAGAATATGGATCAGAGCCAGCCTCACATCTAACTAGCATTCCTTTGATTATTATTTTATACTCGTTTATTGTGAATAGTGAGTGAGATTTTGGACTTCCCGATCATATTTGGTATATAATGGTTTACCACTATGTAAAATCATGCTTTTTGGTAATGGAACATACTTAGATGGAGATTAGTGTCCACACAAGACAATGCTTCTATTAAAAGGGCAGATTTGTCTTTTATTTGGAATTTGATGCCTTGAAATTTTCTTTTCACTCTCTCAAGTGCAAGCTGATCAGTCAAATGGAACATACTTAATACATTCTCTGATTAGAAAGGAGCTTTACTAGGATCTCTTTGTCTATGGCGGAGTCTCACTGTAGCTTCTGGTACAGACCTGGCAGTTTTACATTGTTAAAGTTTGGAAGATGCACTGAATGAGAAACACGAGTATCTCGACTTTTTCTGTTCATACCCCTTGTAAAGCGTGGCTTTGGGGAGGGGCATCATGTCCTGGTGCATAATGAGGGCACGCTGTGTCCAGCAAAGCATTAAGCTCCATGAAAATGGAAATGGGTAAGAATGACTCCTGTGCTCAAGAACTTGCTGGGACACACAAGGAAAATGTTGTGACTACTACTCATTAAATGGGAACAGCACGGCAGCCAGGCCAACAAATGCAGCTAAGTATGAGTCTGATGGAATGGACCAGAAGCTTGTCTTGTCAAGAAAAACTTGACAAGACCCGCTGAAAGGGTAGACCTAGATAAAGATGGAAGGCTATGTTTAGTGATGGTGATCTTCAGAATTTATAAATGTACTGATTGCATCTATTCTCTTGAATGTGTCAAATCTTATAATAAAAATAGAGACAAGCTCAAGGAAATGATGTGAGCAAAGGTACAGATGGCACAAAATTCCGTGTTTAGGGACATTGAGAAGATTGACTACCCTGGAAGTGCAGAGGGTTCCAGTAAATGTGTTGCAGGCATGAAGGAGCTTAGGAGGGTGTGAGGGATATGGATGACAGGTCAGGAAATCTGGGGTTTTGTAGATGCCTGATGACACTGAGGGCAACATGGTTTAAACTCTAATAATTTGGGGTCAAGGTGAAGTCCATAAAATGGTGATAAACAGGAAATTGTTACTGGCTTCTTAGTGAAAAGTAATCAATTAGTAAATGTGAATGGAGTTTGGTTGTAAAGAAGACCAATATGAAACAAAAACAAATGTGAAAGACCCTTGGGGACTTGCAGGTCATGTTGAGCTCTTCCAAAACTCCTTCCTTAGGTTTCCATCCCTGGGTTATTGTCATGTCTGGCCTTTCATTGTGGATATGAGTTGAAAAGAATAGGGTTTTAAAACCTAGCTTTTTGCTTATGCAATCGTATAACTTCATATACAATAGGTCAAATATTTTGTCCTCATTTTGGAACTTTGAGTGAGTTCCAGATTATTCATCTTGAGAAACTGGCCACCTTGATGTTCACAGGGATGAAGGCATGGTCTCCTCACTTCTCCTGTTCATCAGTGAAACTGTGGAGCTGAACCTAGAATTGTCAACTCTGAGGGTTTTTTTTTTTTAACTCAAAGAGTCAAAATTCTAAAAATCAGAGCATACCAAGAGTGTCCAGGGACTGGACATAAAGTGGGACTGGACATATTCTACTACTTTTGGTACCAGTAGTAGAATAACTTACAGGTTTTGTTTCTGTGTGTTTTCAAAATTCAAGTAGTACACATATGAAGACACGAATGTTGTGAATATACTTTGTATACAACCAGAGATATGAAAGATTGTGCTCTATATGTGGAATATGAATTGTAATGCATTCTGCTGTCATATATAACAAATTAGAATAAATTTTTAAAAAAAAATATTAAAAATCCAAGTATATTTTAAAAATAAACAGTCTCTTCATCTTTTCTTATTTTTTTTTCCCAAAGGACCTTCTTAAGAAATGCTACTCTGCCAAGGCATCCTATCTCTTCCAGCAGGATAAATTCTATGATGTCAGCTATGACACAGGGGACAAGTCCATCCAATGTAGCAGGAGACCAGATGCATTCAAGTTCTGGATGACCTGGAAGGCCCTGGGCACATTAGGCCTTGAAGAAAGAGTTAATCGTGCTCTTGCTTTATCTAGGTGAGTGTGTGTCTCTCTGTGACTCTGTGTGTGTGTGTGTGTGTGTCTGTCTGTCCACGTGTCTCTGTAATAGGAAGACCAAATGAAGTAACATTTGTAACCCTGGCAGGATCTCTACATGTTCTTTTATTTGTGAATTTCTCCTTTCATGCAATAAACATTTTTCTTAACACCTACTATATGTTAGGAATTGTGAGCACAGCAGTCTTATCAACTGCCTTCCAATATCCTAATGAGAGATGCTTTCAGATGAGAAGGCAGATAAAATACAAGTGACTCTCCTTTTTGGTAAAAGAGGTGCATGGGTCTCCAAGGAGGGTACCCTAGTGAGTACTCAAGGGACATTGGCTGAGGCTTCTTAGAGGAAGACATTTAAATGGGACCTGATGAGGAAGAGTGAAGAATGATCCAGGCAGAGGGAGCACCAGCCCAAATCTCTGGATATGTGGAAATTCGGAAATCAAGTGTAGCTTTAAGGACTCACAAAGCAGGTACACGAGAATATGGAGACAGTGTAAAGGCATAAAGAAAAAGGTACTGCAGAAGCACCATGTTTGCTTGCCTTTTAGTATCATGGAAAATAAAGCTTTTGTCATGACTTTCAAGGACATTAGAAAAGCTCTTGAGATACAGGTGCCAGACACTTGCCATCTGAGCAAGACTGACCTGCTAAACTTAAATCAGTGGGTGCAAAAAGACAGACCACAGCTGAATTTAGATTTAAATGTGTTCTGTTGAACATTCACTGCATAGGGTTGACCTTCATGGTGTTAAAAAGTATTTAGACATTTAAAATACTTTAAAATAGATTTCTCCCAAATCTGGACTTTGGGTCTCTATCAAAAGGTTGGACTATTAATCCTACATTGTTTCAGTAATGAACCTGATGAGGCCTTAACCTATGGAGAACAATAGTCCTCAGCATTGCCTACTGATTTTTTTTTTTAAATCCAACCAATTTACTATAGTATAGTGGTACAAAGTGGATTCAAAACTTAGCATTGACTATGTGACTTGAGCATGTTTCTTTATCTCTGTAGTCCTCAGTTTTATCTCAGTAAAATAGTAACAATAAGAGCAAATATTTATTATTGCAGAGATTAATTATGTAAAACATAATTATGCAAATCACTTGGAACGATGCCTGGCATATGCTGCATGCTAAATAAGTTGTGGCTATTCTTACCTGCTTGGCCACTGATTTGCCCTGAAAACTCCCTATTCACTCGAAAAATCCCGAAGAATCTCCTTAGATATTTATAAATTTCCTCTTCTAATTCTGGGAATGAAATGAGTATTTTGTGCATCAAATTCTGAAACCTAGTATCTTAAACAGGAATTATTCATTCTTTGGGATCTGCAGGTTAGCTGGAGTGGCTCCCCTTTATACTGTGGTGACTGCAGTATTGAGGTCTACTCTCTACACTTCTACTCTCTACATTTCTTTCATCTTCCTTGGACCAACAGGCTTGCTGAGACATCTTTTTGTTATAGCCATAACAAGCCCAAGATGGCAAGCCCATACATGCAAGCTCACTTTAAACTTCTGATTGTATTATATCTACCAGCATTTCATTGACCAAAGCAACTGGCCAAGACCAACTTTCAGAGGTAATAGGTAGCCTCTGCCTTTTGGCAGGAAGAACTGCAAACTCTGTGGAAAAGGACTTGGATATTAAGACTGGTAAAGAGATGACTTTGGCACTTTCAAAAGACTTTTATAAGTTGATATGATATGTTACATTGCATTATATTATTAGGACTCTTTTTGTGGTAAAAGAAAACCTCTCAAGCTATTATAAGCAAAGAAAAGTAAATTATCACCTGAAGTGATTTATAAGGTTAGACTAATGATGGTTTAGACCAGGGGTTTAAAGAATATCACCTGGCCTGAATCTTTCTATATCTTTCAGCCCTGCTTTCCTTCATGTTGGGTTTATTTCCATGTAGGAAGGTGGCTGTCAGGAGTCAGATATATTTTCTTCCAGGTTCAAGGTCAAGGTCAGAAGGAGAGTATGCTCCTCTTCCAAAAATCTTAAGGATAATTTATTTGTGAGTGAGGGTAATGTCCATCTTGGAGTCAGTCACTGTTCTCAGGGAAATATGATGCACGCATTGGTCAATACTGTCTTTGCTTAGTACCAGGAAAGTATCAAATACTTCTATAAGGGATGTACTGAAACTGGGTGAAGAATGTGCTTTCAGTAGAGGTAAGGTTAAAGTGTTTCTATTAAAAGTAGGGAGATAACTACCCAGTTGTGAAAAAAAGCAAGTCTACTATAAATATTCATAGATGCCCATTAAATTAAAGTCCAGGAAGCTCTGTTTCCTGCTTTGTATTTTCTTCTAGCATTTAAATGTGTTAGAATCTCTGCATTATTTTGTCAAAGCTGCTAAGTAAGTCAATGACAGGTGTCTTGAAATAAGGCTAGGTATAAATATTTGATGGTCGTATTTATTATGAAGTTAACATTCATCTCAGGGTAGAATTTATAGTCTGAGGATACTTTCTAATTTTTTGCAGAGAAATATCACAGGAGGATAAATGTTAACATTTCAATTCAATTCAACAAACACTTATTGTTTGTAAATGTTTGTCAAGTTGGATTGAATTGAATTAACATTTCAGTGAGCATCATTGCAGACTCTGTGACCTATATTTAAATATTTGAAAAAGAGTCCCTCTTTTTTTCCTGCTGTTACTCACAGTAGTTACTATTTTTTTTTTTGCCTTAACTTTCCATACTGTTGATATCCAACAGTGTATTCCTGGGGTCCATAAAGGTCACCTTGTTTTCCCACCCCTCAATGCCAAGGAAAAGGACAGTCTTTGTAGGCATGTGGAAAGGGAATCCACTTGGGAATTAATGTATAACTATAAACTTAAAGTTTCTTTAGATCATATTAAACTAACAATAGAAAGATTCTATTTTATGTCTTCTTTTCAAATTTACTGATTGCTTTATTACCCTACTTTTTAGGAATATTAGAATATCTTCTCAATTCTGGGATCTATTCTGTTTGCTTGAGCTTATATGCAGTGTTGTGCTGCTAAAAGAAAAAAAAATGTTTGTAGTGTCTGCCAATTTCCATGGTGTAAACATTTTTTTTTAATATTTATTTTTTAGTTTTAGGCAGACACAATATCTTTATTTTACATTTATGTGGTGCTGAGGATCAACCCAGTGTCCCTGCATGCCAGGTGAGCACTCTACTGCTGAGCCACAACCCCAACCCCCATGGTATAAATATTTTAATCATGGTAAACTGAAAGCTACTCACAGCTGTGGGTTGTATAACTCTGGATTATTTAGCAACTGGCTCTCACCTGCCACAGTAAACTAACTGTCTCCTTCTTCCCTGGGAAAGCAAGAGCAGATATTTTAGCTCTAGAATACTGTTGATTATGTGAGCTGCAGAGTTCAAACCACTGAAGGATTAGAGTTAAAATAATTTTGTCCTCAAGTCTACTGACCAATGGGAATTTGCTTCAGAGTTTAACAAATAAAAATAATTCCCATCCGTGGTCAGAAAACTCTACCTGGCATAATTTCTAAGACTAACTCTGATTTATTTCCAAAAAGTATAAAATTCTTCCATAGATAACAGTCTGGCATAGTAAGGCCAGCTCGAAATCTGTATATTGACTTTAAGATTTAAAGACCGGATTTTGATAGACATAATCCCTGGCCTGGCCATGAGAGGTGGTACATACCTGTAATCCCAGTGACTCTGGAGGCTGAGGCAAGAAAACCTGAAATTTGAGGCCAACCTGGGCAATTTAGTGAAACCCTGTCTCAAAAAAATAAAAATAAAAATAACCAGGATGTAACTTTGTGGAAAAGGGCCTCTCTGGGTTGGGATTATAGCTCAGTGGTAAAGCACTTGCCTGGCACGTGCAAGGCCCTCAGTTTGATCCTCAGCACCACATAAAAATAAATGAGTAAGGGTATTGTCTACAACTTAAAAAAATGTTTTTTTTTAAAGTTGTAACATTTAATTAAAAAGAAAGAAAGAAAAGGGCCTCTGGGGTTAAATCCCCAATACCAAATAAATAAATAAATCAGAGTGAGCACTGCTGTCCTAACCAGATAGCTTTCTCCCTCTTCTCTGGTAAAGCAAAGATTTTAGGAGGACAATGATTCTGAAGTTATGGGTTGTCAGAAATCCAGCAAGAAGGAAAAAAATGAGCCTAAAATATATCTCAGGATTTTCCCAATTTCCATTTGACCCTGTCATTCCAATTGAGGAGAAAATATTTCTCTCATGAAATATTAATTATTAAAATGCTTTATCCAGCCAGGTGCGGTGGCACACACCTGTAATCCCAGCATCTCAGGAGGCTGAGGACAGAGGATCATGAGTTCAAAGCCAGCTTCAGCATTATCGAGGCACTTAGCAACTCAGTGAGAATCTGTCTCTAAATTAAATACAAAATAGGGCTGGGGATGTGGCTCAGTGGTGGAGTGCCCTGAGTTCAATCCCCAGTACCTTCTCCCCACCAAAGAAAAGCTTTTTTCATTTTGTTATTGGAATATCAGTAATACTGGGAGCCTAAAACAACGTGATCATTAAGCATAATTGAAACCAAGAGGGTTGGGGTTTAAAACCACCTTTTTTTTTTAGCACAAAGCATGTGATCACACATTCCTGATCTGTGCCCAGCAGAGGTGTCGGTGTTTCACAGTGGGGCAGGGGGTGGAGATAGTTACCTGTTACCTGCTTACCACCTATCTACCCACCTCTCCATCCTGATTGCACCTTTGTTGTGGCAATCGGGTTAAATGGATTCTCACTAAAGGGTGATTTTTAAAGCAGGCTCAGAAGAGTCATGTGTGTGAGTCTTTTCAACAACAACACATGGCTCAGAAACTCCCCTTCTGCTACTTTACTTGGTCTCTAGCGTGTCATTTATCTAGTCCCTTGACATACAATCTCTGCAATCTCTCAGGTGGAATTTATTTCATAGACTTGCATGAGTGCTGAGGGATGTATCGTTATCAGTCTAGAAGAGGTGAGCAGTTACACAATGGGGCTTTTGTGCTAGTCGATTTCTCTGGGCAATGGGAGGAATGGAGTCTAAAAGGGACAATGTTTTCATTCTTTTCTTTAAATTGGTTACTTTAAAAAAAAATCACAGTAGGATAGAGTATGTGGGTGTCTGTGATGAATCAGAGGAAGCTATGAGATAGGATATATGCAGAGCATACTGAAAGCAGATGGAAAAATCTCAAGAGTCCTGGGAGGCTTGGTGCAGCCATCAGAAGAAATTTCAATGGATAAAATGAGACTGGGAGAGAAACTTACTTTGTCCAGGGTGGTCCAAGGGGACTCTATAGTGGCTGGCGAATTGAGAAAGGGACTAGAAAGGCTATTTCCAGAAAGAGAAGCACAGCTTGCAAAACAGACAAGTGAAATCCAAAAAATTTAAATGGACCTCATGTAACAATTTGGAGAACTGAGAGTCTCTAATGTTGAGAACACATTTGTAAGGAAAGGAAAGAGAACCACTTTGGAGCCAGATTATCATTAATATATGCTTCAGAATCAAGTCAGAATATTCATATAAGATTTACCCCAATAGGACTTCAGAAAATCTCATGCTGATATGTATTTTTTCTTCCCTCTTTTTTTGTGTCAGGCTCAGTGGGAGGGAGAATGAGGAGTTTGGACTTCACTCCCTGGCTTGCCTTTGATAGAAGTAGTTTCTGATTTCTGGATTATGTCCCCAAAACTGAATGTACATCTTTTTATGGCTTCTGCCATGTAAGAATAGTTTTTTTTAAAAAAAATGTATCTTATTTTTAGGATGTTTCCATAGATTGAAAAAAGAAGTTGTGAGGAATAAGTCATCCCTATGAATATAGACAGAGGTGACCCAAAATTTATTTGGATTCCTTCCTAACAACTCATTTCATTTAAGCATTTATTTAGAAGAAGGTAAGATTACTTATAGAAGAAGTACTTCTCTTTTTTTTTACAATGAACTTTTTAAAATTTATTAGTTCTAATCAGTCTTACACGACAGTAGAAAGCTCTTTGATTCATTGTACACAAATGGAGCAGAATTTTTCACATCTCTGTGCATGAAGTAGAGTCACACCATTTGTGCAATCAGCAATGAACTGTTTTGTTAGTTCATTTTAGTTATACATAATTTTGGAGTTCATTTTGACATAATTATACAAGCATTGGATATAATTTGCTTTAATTCAGTCCTCAGGATTACCCCCTCCCTCTTTTTCTCCCTTCCCCTATTTCCTTTTCCTCCACTCTACTGATCTTTATCCTATTTATTTATAGCTTTTTTTTTTCAACTAGTATTTTGGAACTATGCTCTGTGGAATAATAGACTTCCAGAAGATTTTAATAGATGATCCTTCAAAAAATAATTCCATGATCAAACATGAGTAGGAAATGTTAACTAGTGTTTATTCTTCTCTTAAAAATTCAAGTGCTCACAAGAGCAATAAGAGGCCTGTAGTAGACATTTTTAACTTTGCTGTCACCAGTAAACAGACACCCAACAACCAGGCTCTCTTCTTACTTGCCATTAGAACCATGTTTTATTTAGATAATAGTGTTCCATCTGGGAGCATTGGTTTAACCCAACCCACACATGTGGCTGGGTGTATGACTCAATCAGTAAGATGCAGGAAGCATTCTGTGAACACTTGGGGAAAATGTTCTCACCTAAATAGAGAGGTGCATGTAAGAAAAGAAAGTGCTTTGTCTCTCCTCTAAGGACCCTTGTGCAAGGACGTGCTAGTTGTAGTTGTGGTGGTCATCCTGTGAACATGAGAGGAGACCCTACTGACCTCTCAGCATGGTGGGCTGAATGATAGAAAATATCTGGTTCCTGGTGATCCTCTCAAGCCAGCCAACCAGCTCAATAAGTGGCCTGCTAAATGAAGCCAGGCATACTTCTAATCATGGACAGAAGCAGTCTGTTAGGACCGGCAGTGCTCAGGTTTATTTGACAGTGGGACCTCTTTTATGTGGTGCTATTAACATGGTTACCATGAAGCATAATTTGGAAATTCTCGTGTTACACTTTTGTTATCAATAAAACAGCAGGTTTCCCTCTTCCCCAGATCACTTCTAGTCTCAACTCAGCTGGAGAGTAACATGAGGTTTTACAGACTTTAAAAATGATTGCAGTGGGAACCTTGACCCCAACAAAAGGCTCAGGTCTACTTGGTCAGCAAAAATCAGAGTTTTAACTGGAAAAATTCGGTTCTGTTTTGGAACACTTTCTCCCAGGAGCAGCATTAACCAGTTGTACAGAAATATTTTAAGTGGTGACAACCGATAGTGGGTATAAGTTTCACATAGTCACAATCTACTAGAGAAGGATGTCCCTGTTTGGTCCTACATCTCCAGAGGAACTGAGGCAGGCTCAGGCAGGCTAAGAAGTTGTCAGGTTACAAGTCGATTTGCTGCATCTTAGCCCTTTCTAACCTAGTCATTGCCATGGTTTCTAGAGAGTTAAAACATTACTCAGAGCCTCTGGATGCTGAGGTCAGCTGGGTCTCCTCAGGATGAAATCACAGCGTGAGGTTGGAGTAAATGGATTGCTTGCACTTTTGTGCCTGAGAATGTGAACAAAGGGGTGTTTCACAAAGATTTCTTTGCACAGGTAGAGATTGTAGTTGTCTGCTTTGTGGTGTGCTTTATAGTTTTCTTTCAAGTTCCTTTTTAAAAAATTACACAAGTAACTACATCTATGAATCTTAATAATTCCTACCTAACCCCAAAAGTAAGCAAACTTGAAGGATATAAGGTATATTCTTCCATATTTTACTCTATGCTCAGATATGCATGTGGATAGATAACTTATTGTTCCTTTTAAAAATTTTATTTAAAAATGGAATCAAGGGGCTGGGGTTGTAGCTCAGTGGTAGAGCACTCACCTTGCATGTGGAAGGCACTGGATTCGATCCTTAGCACTACATAAAAATAAAATATCGGCATTGTGTCTGTCTACAACTAAAGAAAATCTTTAAAAAATGGAATCAAATTATCCACGATTCTTGGCACCTCACTTTTATCTTTTACTAATACATTCCCAACATCCCTGTGGTTTAACTGAAGGAGATAGAATGTATTCCTCCTAATAGCTGCATTGTATTACGCTGGGTCACTATAGTATATTTTAATCTACCATTCCCAATTTCTGGATATTAATCTTGTTTCTGGTTGTTTTTGTGTCATACACACACACACACACACACACACACACACACATATACACCCCACCGCACCCCCCCCACACAGGGAACTTTATATACAACATATATGCATATGTATATTTATCTTTCTGCATATCATATCTATCTCTTTGATTATCCCTAATATTAATCTTTTTCCTAGTATACTAGATCCAAAGTGATTTGCTTGATCAGACATAGGAGGATCATTAACTTTAAAAGATTTATAACAGTTTTCTATCAGATGCCCAATGGTACTAGATGTAACTGCTCTTTAAAATTTGTTTCCAGTATTAGGTGGGGAATATGGATTAATATTCTTTTTATATTTTATCTTTTTAAATTATCAATGACCTCAAGCCTTATTTCTGATGTTTGTTTATTAACTACTGGGATTACTTTTTCTATAAGTTAGGAAGTTTTTCTAAAGGTTCCAAAACCTTATAGATTCATAATGCCTCCTAAAAAAATATTTGGGCTTTCTCTTCCTGCGGACCCTTAAGGTCAGAGGAGCCATCACAGGGACCCAAAGAAAACGGAATTCTTAAAATATTGGAAATAGTGAATGTAACTTCAAAGAAAATAGAAGAGAAAGGGAAATAAAGAAGAAAACTCATTCAATCCAAAGGAAGACCAAAAAAAAAAAAAAGGAGTAAAAAGTAAACAGAGAAGCTGAACGAGTGAAAAGTAGGAAATAAATTGGTAGAAGAAAATCCAGATTATTAATCATTGCAAATGAGGTGATAAGTGTTTCAATTAAAATATAAAGACGGTCAGAATTGGTTTTAAAAAATACAGCCAAATGCTATTTAAGAGACAAATTTAAGACATCAAAAAAGGAAAAAAGGCCCAGTGGTCCGCGGAGGGGCAGAGCTGCCAACCACTCCTGCAAGGTAGGCGGGCCTGCGACCCACAGGCAGAACAGGAGCAGCGGCCTGCTGAGAGGCAGAGCTGCCCCCTCCCCCTGCGCCGGCAAGGTAGACGGAACTGTGACCACCCACAGAGCAGGCCCAGCGGCCTGCTGAGGGGCAGAGCCGCCCCCCACCCCGCGCCTGCAAGGTAGATGGAACTGTGACCACCAACAGAACAGGCCAGACCTGCAACCGACAGACAGAACAGGCCCAGTGGCCTGCGGAAGGGTAGAGCTGCCCCCCCCCCCGCGCCTGCAAGGTAGGCGGACCTGCGAC